>NW_023503282.1:600000-962442 GCF_000182765.1 Lodderomyces parapsilosis | reverse complement strand
CCAACATCCGGACCTCAGTATAATCAACATCCGGACCTCAGTATAATCAACATCCGGACCTCAGTATAATCAACATCCGGACCTCAGTATAATCAACATCCGGACCTCAGTATAATCAACATCCGGACCTCAGTATAATCAACATCCGGACCTCAGTATAATCAACATCCGGACCTCAGTATAATCAACATCCGGACCTCAGTATAATCAACATCCGGACCTCAGTATAATCAACATCCGGACCTCAGTATAATCAACATCCGGACCTCAGTATAATCAACATCCGGACCTCAGTATAATCAACATCCGGACCTCAGTATAATCAACATCCGGACCTCAGTATAATCAACATCCGGACCTCAGTATAATCAACATCCGGACCTCAGTATAATCAACATCCGGACCTCAGTATAATCAACATCCGGACCTCAGTATAATCAACATCCGGACCTCAGTATAATCAACATCCCCATCCAGATCTCAGCTACATTGCCCCATCTAACTGCACTTAAACACACCACTGCGAATTAGTTGGAGTATCCGTGGTCACAATCGACTCTCTTAGTAACGTAGCCAGTCGTCATATTATCTTCTCAGTTGATTGTGTGTGTGCTTAGTTTTTCGTCTCCATGGTGATAGTACTATTTTGTCTAAGAATTACAGCACAATTTGTGCGATTTTGCACCTATTACAAAACAGTTGCCAAGGTATGGCCAATGACACTACAATGATACCACGGCTGCATTTTCAAGTCTCTTCATCACTGTTTGTCACTGTTTTAGTGTATCTGTCTCTACTTTATATACCCTTGACTTGAGTACTTGTATCCTTGATTTTATTCCAAAGTTCCATTGTAGAGATCTCTAAACAACGCCGCATACATATTGACACAAGCTGAGCAGCATACGTTCTTGGCATCTTCAAATGTGATCGGCATCTACTAATCAATTGTGAGCTAGCTAATACAAAACACACTACGAATGGGTTAGGCATGGAGAGGAGGAAACAAATGCTAAGTGTGAAAGACTCAATTGAAAACTACAATGCCATGCGGTGTGGAACACCATTTGGTTAGAGTGTGGACTTCATCGTAAATTAAAAAAGTGAACTACTCCATAGTCAAGAAACACAGCTCCACTAGTGCTAGTGCGAAGCCGTCTGGGTCGATTCGTCACTACTTTGGATCAATTGACTATTGTACATCCATAGTTGCAACCTTCCATTATGCCGTCATGCTATATAAATGTTGGCCTGCACCAGGTATTATACTTTCATTTCACTCATTCTCCCCAAGCATAACTGATTTGTCACTCTTTGAAGTAGTTCTGGACGATTCCATTTGGCACTGTTATGTTAAATCTAGACTTATTCCCTTTTTTTTCTACCCATTCAAGTCTATACAACCTTGGATGATCACCACTGAATTCTTGAAATCCCTTTTATTTTATTGCCATGCAAAGCAAGATACACGAGTTTGGTTGGTCTTGGAAACGTCAACTTGACCTCCTCAATTTGGTTGCATGATATATCCGACGCTTCGACGGAGCATGTCAGGAAATGGATGTGACCTTTACAAAGTTTGTTATCTGCGAGGTTCACTAAAGTAAGATCCTCAAACAAGTAAGCTGTGCTGGGGTCTCTTCCAAGTTGTTATGCGACAAGTCAACCTCTTCAACACAGGCAGGTGATTCGACATCAAATCTTGATAAATTACATCCGACCAGAAATAGATACCTTAAAGCAGACCCAAGTGACAACATTGTAACTACGTAAGCCTGCACTATCTCTTATCCTTTTCAGGCCCGTTTGATGTGAAGCTAGAAGACCACTCGAACTTATAATCACACGTAACAGACTAGTGGTATCATGGTATAGGCGAGGTTCTGATGGTTAAAGTCAATGCAGTTTAAACCATGTACTTTAAGAGTACTTTCAATGATGATTCTGATAACCTCGAAAATTTATCTAAAACATGGTAGCCGCAGCATGAAAGCTTTCCAACCGAATACAGCCGAGTCTCCCCTACACGATCCGAATCGGTACGCAAAATTGAAATTTGTGAGGTGAACTCATACCAAGGAACGGGGTTAACTGAACTATACACAACAAACGCGGACTTAATTCACATCCCAATCCGCTTCATTCGAGTATATAAGGGCAGGAGTTGCTTGAACTATGCTGTGATACCAGCTACAACTACAACACTCATCCAGCAAATAGCCGAAGAAAAACATCACCAGGAAACCCCACACAGCAAAGCCATCGAAATTGCGATGACCAGAGACGTAGAAGACAATGGGGTTAACAAATATTCATTCGATCAGGATGTTTACAAATCTGCAAGAAACTTCAACGACACAATGTTGATAGTTGGTGAAAACAAAGACTTCCCTCCCCTTCTTCCCGATAGAGAACCTTACTGCGTTAGTTTTTGCGGGATTGACGACCCATACCATCCTTACAATTACCCTTTTTACAAAAAAGCATTGTATGTTACTACTGTTGGCTTCTCAACTTTTTCTTTATCTATGGGTTCGGCCATGTTTGCATCAGCTGCTAGTGAACTAAAGCAAATATTCCACATTGGAACGTCAGTAGCTGCTTTACCTACTGCTTTGTTTATACTAGGATTTGCTGCTGGCCCAGTGATATATGGCCCGATGTCGGAGTTAGTTGGAAGAAAACCGGTGCTAGCATTATCAACTTTGGGCTATGTTTGTTTTGAGTTTGGAACGGCGGCAGCCAAAGATTTACAAACGATTATGATTTGTCGCTTTTTTGCTGGGTTCATTGGAAGTGCTCCGGTTGTCATCCCAGCTGCCGTAATGGTGGACATATTTGACTCGAAGACAAGAGGAATTGGTGTGGCTTGTTTTGGGAGTATATTATTTGGAGGAGTGATGATAGCTCCTATATTTGGGGGTTTTATAGTCAAGAACCAAGCCTTGGGTTGGCGATGGGTATCTTATATGTCTGGAATCATTGGTTGTTTGTCACTTTTCCTTTCAGTCTTTGCTTTTCAAGAGACATTCCATCCAGTTCTTTTAGCTAAAAAGGCGCAATACATTAGAAAGAATACAGGGAATTGGGGGATATACGCACCGAGTGAGAATATATCATTAGAATTGAAGGAAATTGTTGTCAATAACATCTTAAGACCATTAAAGTTACTATTTACAGAGCCCATTGTATTTTTGATAAGCTTGTATAACTCATTCATTTATGGTATATTATACAGCTTTTTGACGGTGATTCCCTTGATATTTACAGGAAGATACGGTTGGTCAGGAGGAGTAGGGGAGTTGCCATATTTATCCATGCTTCTAGGTGTTCTATCAGGTACTGCTATAAACGTTACTTTTGAGATTAGAAACAACAAAATGTCAGAGAGACTAGGTTCAAAATTGGACCCTGAACTGAGATTGCCTCCAGTTATGATTGGGAGTGTTACGTTTGTTATTGGTATCTTTTGGCTTGGATGGACTGGTGATTACCCAAAACATGTTCATTGGATTGTACCTACAATTGGTGCATTCTTCATTGGTAATGGTTTGATGTTGATTTTTTTGCCCACCATGAATTACCTTATTGATTGTTATGTAACCGAGGCAGCTACAGCTTTGGCTGGTTTAACCTTTATCCGTTCAAGTTTTGGTGCAGCATTTCCTTTATTTACCCAGCAAATGTTTCACAACTTGACAATCAAGTGGGCCGCCACATTAGTCGGTTGTTTGGGCGTGTTGATGATACCTGTACCATTTGTATTTCTGAAATATGGTGCTTATATTAGAGGCAAATCCAAATTTGCAACTGGTTGAGTACCGGGCTGTTGAATATATACCAATATAGATAAAGTACAAAGCTGAAATTAGATGATTTGTTGAGTCAACTCCAACATTGATTTCTCTAAATTCTATTATAAAAACAACAAGAGTCAAATTTCTGCACTTATTCATTATCCACTTTATCATTGATATAAGCTGTAATCCAGTTTCCCCATTCAGTAGCCAAATGCCAGCGATGTTGCTCCAAAAGGTAAGTTGGAACACTGCTTGGAAAGAATACCTTGGGCACAATCTCAAATCCACCATTATTTGGGAGTGACCGCATTACGTGGTTTGTGCCTCCAATCACTGTTTCCGTACCATGACCATAAGCAGGACCATTAAATTGAACTGGATAGTTTTCAACATCAACGATGGGTAAGTCAGATTGGGCTTCATAATTGATAGCAAAATGTGATGGTAAAACAGACCCGCCCGTGGTTTCAACGACATCTTGCCCCAAGTTGAAAGCAGTACCGAGAGCATAATGGTCAGGACAAGCCTGAAGCATCACTTTTTCGTCTGAAATCTTGGAGAGATACCACTTTCTGAATCCTTCTGCCGTTCCTCTATTGCTCTTCATGTGAATGGAACTCGATGTAAACCCCGACAGTGCTTTCAAAAGAAACAGAGTGACAGCTCCCGCAATGGCTGTTTCCGAAGAAACTAATTTTATTCTTTCATCATGACTCATGCCTATTTTTGTTTGAACCAAAGCTTCCCTTTCAGCAACGATATTATCAATAGAAACCTCAGGACTAAACAAGAAGTTCATAGCTTCTTGCTTCAACAGTGACATCAATCCTTCTTGAAGACGTTTCTTGACAACCTGTATACGTCTTGCCTCCCATCGTAAAACATCATCACGAGAAACTTCATTATCATCAATAAATGTTTGAATGTAAAGACCGGTACTATTCTCTGATTGCGAGTGGTTAGCGGCATCTACCGACTCTCTCATGACATGCGATTCATCATTATAAATAACAGGTAATCCAATTGCAAATGCAAATACAAGTAGTGTTGGAATTACTTTGTTAATCAACATTCTGCGACTCAATTTGTGTGGTGGATTCGAGATGCAAAAACACAAACTGTAAAGCCCACCCAACCTGTCTTCTTATATGTAGCCATTAGTGGTGGAGGCTCATTTTTGCACCCCACAAATAGCTGCAGTTTAGTTCATTGTTGGTATCTCCGTCCCTGCTAAGTTTCAATCTTGAGCTTGGTTGTGACGTAGAAAAGATTGAATTTTGTGATCAAATAAATGCTTGGTTAGGTGTGTTCATTATGCTAGCATCTAATAGCCTGTAACCTCGATGCAATATAGTATTGGCATTTGAGGATCGTCGTCGGGTTCTTCAATCTCTCTGGTGGTAGGAACAACCATACGCTTGACTCTTGAATTGTACCAAATGTTACTTTTACGAGTCCCCACAAAGCGTCTTTGAAAGATCTTGTTGCAAAAAGAAAACCAACATTGTACTTCGAACATTTCCAGTTTAAGTAATTTCAGGTTTATCACAAAACAAATGCAACGTCTTCCGCCATCTTCTCAGAAAGAAGCGATAAAACTTAACTCCGTTTAAAAAGCTTGTCTCCGTCTTACAAAGTCACTACTATGTATGCAACTTGGCGCGGACTTAACCCCGAAACACAGCGGAGTTAAATTGATAGACGTAGACGCGGACCTTTGGACAGCTATAAACTCACACAATGGACAAAGTCAATACCATGATTAGGTACGACAGTCTCGCTTTGTTAGTTGAAGAGTGCTGTAACTTATATCGAAAGTCCGATTTTACCCATTTGGGTAACCCTCAACTCCGACATATTCATAAGACTGGGTGATTCAATGATATGGAAATAACCTTTTCAGATACTAACCTGAAGTAAAATAGAACCTGATATATTCCAGGCCCAGTTGAATGAGTAGCAATCATATTAGTCAGGGGAAGCTCAAAAATGTGTTTTTTCCAGCACTCGGAGATCCGCTTCTTGAACCTTCAGTCACTAGTACATTTTTTGGAAACCACACTCTTTCTTAGGGGTAATTTCTCGAATACAGTTGAAAGAGATAGTTGGGGTATTACCACTACAACAATAGCCCCAGATCAGAAACGTTGATGATTGTGGCACTCTTAAAAGTTTCTGTGGCATTGTAGAACTACAGAGAGTAGAGTATCATGACTTTAGAGCATTACTATTCATGCACATATACATTTTTTGTCGACGCCACGTTAGCAATAGAGTCATCGAGTCTGCTCAGCTAGGTCTATTCATATCCTCTAACTCCACGGTTTCAGGTTGTCGTGTTTCCAACATGTTTGTGAAAAAAGTAACTCTCAATTCTTTCCACCTGGTGGAGTAAGTGCTTAACGTAACCAACAAAAACGCACTAACCACTTGTAGCATCCACCAAAGCATGCTCGTGGGAAATTTTCCAACATAACACCACGTTATTATCAAGTTTATGATGTGTATCGTTACTGCAAAGTCCCACGCAAGTTTTGACCGACCAACAATGATGGTAACAAATAGCACACACATTAATGAGTCAAATAGCCATAGTACAAACAAAGTCAATCCCAATGTGTTTTCAAAGGAAACCAATTGCCATTGAAAGATCCAATCTATTGAGAATTCATAACCATTGAGTAGTGCGACAATGTAGAATATGATTAGTGCTGATAAGTAGTAGAATACCTGTAGTAGAATGATCTGTATTAGTAGTTTCTTTGGATTGGTATAGTCTTTGTCTTGGTATAGCTTGATGTAGTCCATAGTTATAGCGGTGCTTCGTAGTCCTGTGTTGAATTTGTTTCGTGTTTTGATTTTAATTTTTTTTTTTTTTTTTTTTTTTTTGGATCTGCTCTTTCAGCAGATGACATTGTAGAAACATTCTATTCGCAAGCACTGTATTATGGCTAAAGAGGATTTATTACTCACGATAGATAGTGATGTTGAAGTCGAGAATGATTCCGATTCATCTGTTGAAGATGTGAAGAAAGAGATTAGTGATATTAACCCTAACTTTGAATTTTCAATTGGTGATGAGGTCGATGAGATCAAAGATTGGGATGTGGAAAATGATGAGATAGCAAAAGACGTGAACTTGGATGAGATCATTGAAAGGAAAAGAGGACATTTGCCAGAGAAAGAGGAAGAGAACTCCGAGGAGGAGGCGGATGAGGACGAGGAACATGACGAAATGGAGCAAGGTGGATCTGATGAAGAGGAAGAAGACCCCGATGCAGATGAGTTTTATGAGTCAGCACCAACTAATGAGACCAGTACCACTTTCCAGGAACTACAACTTTCACGTCCCATCTTGAAGAGCATACAGTCCTTGTCATTCACATCGCCAACTCCAATTCAATCGTCAACCATACCTATTGCATTATTGGGTAAAGATATTGTTGCAGGTGCCCAAACAGGTAGTGGTAAGACAGCGGCATACTTGATACCATTGATTGAACGATTGATCTTCAAAAATGCCACTTCAACCAAAGCAATCATTCTCACTCCAACCAGAGAGTTGGCCATTCAAGTCTACGACGTGGGAAAGAAGTTGGGTCAGTTTGTGAAAAACTTGAGTTTTGGATTAGCTGTTGGTGGATTGAACTTGAGACAACAAGAGCAACAATTAAAATCAAGACCTGATATTGTCATTGCCACTCCAGGTAGATTAATCGACCATATACGAAACAGTCCTAGTTTCAGTGTTGAGGATGTGCAAGTATTGGTGATTGATGAGGCTGATAGAATGTTGGAAGAAGGTTTCCAAGAAGAGTTGACCGAGATATTGTCATTGATACCAAAGCAAAAGAGACAGACATTATTGTTTTCGGCCACCATGAACACCAAGGTGCAAGATTTGGTTCAATTGTCACTCAACAAGCCAGTGCGTGTTATGATTGATCCACCAAAGACAGTGGCATCGAGATTGGAGCAACAATTTGTTCGTATTCGTAAAAGAGAAAACTTGAAGCCGGCATTACTTTTCCAGTTATTGCGGAAGTTGGATGGAAGGATTGTGGTATTTGTATCTAGGAAGGAGATGGCACATAAATTGAGAGTCATTTTAGGGTTGTTGGGACTCAAGGTGGCAGAATTACATGGTGCTTTAACCCAAGAGCAACGTTTGGCAAACATGAAATTGTTTATGAATGACGTCAATGTGTTGGTTTGTACAGACTTGGCAGCAAGAGGTTTGGATATAAGGATAGAGTACGTCGTCAATTTCGACATGCCAAAAACGTATGAAATCTACTTGCACAGAGTTGGTAGAACTGCAAGAGCAGGGAGAAAAGGTACATCAATCACGTTTGTTGGCGAAAGCAATCAAGATAGGGCGATAGTTAAAGCGGCAATAAATAATGGAAGGAGTGTGGCGAGAAAAGTTGATTGGAACGATGTTGAAGCTATAAACAAGAGAATTGAAGAGAAGGAATCAGTAATAGACGAGGTTCTACAAGAGGAGAAGGAGGCAAAGGAAATCTTGAGAGCCGAAATGCAATTAAATAAGGCCAGCAATTTGATAAAATATGAGAAAGACATTCATTCGAGACCGAAACGAACTTGGTTCAAAAGTGATGTTATGGGTCAATTGACTAAACATGGTAAGAAAGTAAATTCCAAAAAAAGAAAGGCAAATGAGGAAAAGAAGGATAATGAAAAGAGGTCGTATAAAAAGACTAAAGCTGATAGAAGTAAGAAAAGTGGCAAGCGAAAGTAGCTTTATAGCTTTATAGGAAATTGAAAACGCGCGTAAGAAAATTCTTGAAATCTCATTTGAGAAGAAGTCATTAATGCAAGTATGCAAGAAACGCAAACCACTTTACGAACAAAAGGAGAGGATTGATTGGCAACTTCCCGGTACTCATATTGTTGCAAAGAAAAATGATGTTGAGTTTTACCGTGCTGAATTGTTTAGCCAAGCGGTTACATTCGGAAAATTTTGTCCTGTGTTTATCAATGATTTGAATAATCAGATCAACTTTAAACGACACTATGCTGACATGTGGGAGCAATTACAGGACGTCATAATGATTAACAACTGGCCAATGAACAAGTTTGCCATAGTCGGGAAATTAGTGGGGGAAAGACAGTTTGATAAACTTGAAAATCGTGAAGCCAAATTGCGAATCGATGATTCGTCTGGTAAGGATCTGATTTTGGAGGTGTCTATTTCATTGGAGCAGTATGGGTCAATGTTTCCAGAATCCAATGTAAATTACGGGAAGCTCGTGGAAATACGAGGGTTCTTTAGAAGACGTCGACCAGTTGTTTATGATGCAGCGGTGTTATGCTCCACACCTAATGATCTAGCGAGCGAACTACTACATTGGAATATTCGAGTACAGTTTAGGAGAAATGCGTTGGAAAAAGCTTGGAAGTTTGACGTTCCGGTGCAGGGATACGATGTTGAAGACATAGTGGCGCCTCATAAAGACAACGATGAGAGTTCAATTAGGGACACGGAGACTGTCAAAGAGATATCGCCACGTGAAGGAACTTTGTGGGAAGCACCCAGGGAAGAACTAAGGGAAGAACTAAAGAAAGGACCTAGGGGAGAACCAAGAGAAGTGCCACCACGCGAAGTACCACCAGTCAACGCAAGATATCTGGCTCCTATCGGAAAACTTCGAAAGGTCGTTGATCTAACTGGTAACTCTACCCTAAGGCAACTGGCGGAGGACCGAAAAGTACAAGAAACAGCTGGTACGATGGATACGGATTTTACAACCACTAGTGTGGCTTTTTCTGTGCCAATTGGTGCCAAAAGGGACACCATTGAGCAAGCACTACTAAACAATAAACATAGATACATCAAGTTGGTAAAAGAGTCGTTGGCTGTTATTATCAAGCGACTGTTTTATGAAATAACTCTTGATGAGTTGGTCTCGGACCAAACTGTGCTTAGTCAAATTAACCTGTTTGCAAATACCCTCCAGCAAGCCAATGACTGCTCAAACGTCAACTTTAGACTGGAAATTGTATTCCGTTTGGCATTATATTTTAGAGAGTCAAAATTGTTTGAGTTTACAAATAATGTTATTTACCTGGTAAAGTTCGAACTAATGAATAGGAGCATTCAAAGAAAACTATCCACTAGATCTCAAATCAAAACGTTGAAATACGTGGACTTTTTAATGAAAAAGCTACAGCTTACCAGTTGCGACTATAAATTGGTAAACTACTTAATACGATATAACGTTCTGACATCAAATTTACGTTGGAAGTATGTCAAGGATGAAATTAAATGGGTAAAGTATTGATCTTGTATATAGTGAGTAAAACAGTCACAGCTGGTCATGTGACTTGATTGAATAATTTTTTCACTTCCTCTCTTTCACTTTTGTGTTACGCTCTTAGCTAGACACAGTGGAAAAAATTCAAATTCATCAAAAAGAGAACTTTGTTAAAAGCTGTTTCACGAGTTATAACGTATCCACATATAGATCCAACCAAGAATGGTATGTTCGTTGATATGTCATTGGGAATAAAGGAGCGACTATGGAAGGTCTTTTCAGAAGAGCAGACACGGATAAAGATAGAGCCATCATGGAAGGAGAAAATTTGTGCACAACTCATCATCATCCACCAATGTTAATCAAGCGCTTTCCATAGCGAGTCTTCAATTCCATCACTTCAACATCCAATATCCAGAGAACCCAATTTACTAACTCATCTTTTCTAGAGTGACGCCGTTACCATTAGAACCAGAAAAGTCATCACCAACCCATTATTGGCTAGAAGACAATTTGTCATTGACGTCTTGCACCCAAACAGACCAAACGTTTCCAAGGATGAATTGAGAGACAAATTATCAGAAATCTACAAAACCGATAAGGATGCCGTTTCAGTATTTGGATTCAGAACCCAATTTGGTGGTGGAAAATCAACTGGTTTCGGTTTAATCTACCAATCAGTTGCCGACCTTAAAAGATTTGAACCATCTTACAGATTAGTCAGATACGGATTGGCTGAAAAAGTTGAAAAGGCTTCAAGACAACAAAGAAAACAAAAGAAGAACAGAGAAAAGAAGATCTTTGGTACTCAAAGAAAGGCACAAAAGAAGGCTGCTAAGAGAAACGCTGATTAGATTGGTTGAATTTGTCACTCATATATATATATATATATTGTATATGAGTCTTACTGTACTTTAAGTTGAATGTTCATGTCAAGAATATAAGTTAATATTTTTAGGGGGAAAACCGTTATTGTAGATATGTCAAAATCGCGACAGGAGAAGAAGAAATCAACTGCATCTTCCTACACCATCAGCCATGTCCGAAAGAAAGGCAATAAACAAGTACTATCCACCCGATTATGACCCATCCAAGGTTGTTAAAAAGAAAAAGAATCCAAATCAAACAATAAAGATCCGTATGATGGCACCGTACTCAATGAGGTGTCTAAGATGTAACGAATACATTGCAGAGAGACGATCATTCAATGCCAGAAAAGAGGTGACTTCAGAGCGGTATTTGAATATCAAGATCGTCCGGTTCTACATTACGTGTCCTGGCTGTAATAACACAATCACTTTCAAGACAAACCCCGCAGAAGCAGGCTACACTCCAGAGGATGGAGCTGTACGAAACTTTGAACCATCAAAGAAGCAAAAGAGGAAACACGAGTCGGAGGATGAGTTGTTGCAGCGATTGCAAAATGAAGAAGAAAAGGACAAAAAGTATCAGCTATTGATGAAGAAGCGCAAGACCAATCCGTTTTGGAAGGAGCAGGATGCAAGTGGCGGTGATGTTATGGAGAAATTTGAAAAGAGATTGGTTGAACAACAGCGACAACAAGAGTTGACAGCGGAGCTTGAGGCAATTCAGAAACAGGTTGATAACTCGAAATCAAAAAGTGGTGATGAAGTGTTGTCGAATTTGCTTGAAAGGAAAGAGGATGATGCAAGAACAGACGAAACGGATGGCAGTGAGTCTGAGGAGAATGATGAGGCAGGTTTGGAGAAAATTGATGACGCAGCTAGAGCGCAGAAAAGTGAGACAACAACAGAACAGAAAGGAGAGAAAACACCAGATCGAAGAGCAAAATCTAACCCAACACCTTTAAAGATACCCTCCAAAATCATCGTTAGAAAAAAACCCAATGCTATACCAAACTTGGACTACAGTAGCGACAGCGACTAGGATCCTCATATTTTAAACTCAAAATCATCCAAAGTCAATACTGGAAACTCAGGTGGCTCAACCTCCTCATGGTATTTTGTCTTTATTTCCTCCAAGATAGGTTCCAATGTCCGCCACTGGGTCTTATCCATATCCTTTCGGCAATACACCACAGCCTTGATGTAATCAGTTGAACAATTGTAAAACACCGGAAGGATCTTGTACTTCCAAAAATTTGGAATAAACTCCATTGGATCAGGGCACATTCCCAAGTCTGCTAAAAAATCAATTGCAGACAATGTTGAAAAAAGATATCTCTTGTCTTTATTTGTGAATACGTGTTCCAATCCTTCAAATACCAACTCTGCATCTTTCTGAGCTCTTGAGCCAAAAGATTTATACCCTTGAGTTTCTGGATTAATTTTTTTACCATCTCCATACAATATATTCTCAAATCCAATCTTTAAATAAACACAAACAAACTTGTCCAAAAAGATTTGGCATAAACTTTGGTAGATAGTGTAAATGCAATACCTTCTGATTTCCTCCAAGTATTCCACAATGGTGTCTGTTAATTTTGTCGCAATCATCGCATCTCCAGTTTGCTTCATACCGTCCTCTAACCATTTCTTGGTAAACAATTTGCACAATTCAACATATAAATCATTGATGATGATATTGCTAATGGCTATGCAGACATCAGAATTCAACGAATCAGAAGATGCGACCGCGCTTTCAAACGCTTGCGATATCTTCACATGATAGTTTGTGTGTACCTTCTCTTTGTAATTGTTGATAAACTTGCTTGTCAAGCTCTCGCTACTAATCTCAAACGAATTTGCCAATGCTCCAAAATATTCAATTATACCGGGGCGTGAAATATTTTGTTGTTCCTCAAGACTCAATTCATCAACATTAACCACAGTGGGTCTCTTTTTGAATAACCGCTTAGCTTTGCTCTCCTTGACGAGAAACTTTTCATTACTGAAAACAGTGAAATATCTATCCATTTCTTCATCGATGACCACTTGGAAATTTTCGACGCGAGCAATGTAAGCATTGCACCAACTCTCAATAACCTCAACCAAGATTCTGGAATACCCTGACTCTGCCGCTACATCAGCCTGTTGTTTCAACATATTCAATGGAGTTTTGAAATCGGGTAGCACATAAGAATCAATCTGGATAGTCATTTCCACAAGATTATTAGGCCCTTGTTCGTCTTCAACGACTTGTTCAAATGGATACACATCTGGTTCTTTTAATCTCTCTGAAAAATAAGTGGTTTCCTGTTTCATTAAAATGTCATTCCACTCCATCATCTTATTGGTGATGTTTTTCAAATAATCATCCAATACTGTATTTTTCAAATCGTCTCCAATTATCGACTTTGCTGATCCATCAAGTTGTTTCAGGTAATCACCAAACCTCTTATCATACAGCAAAATGCGCAATATGTCTTCAGCTGGTGGTTCATTGTTGATCATGTCCATGGTGTATTGGTGTAACTTATCATAAAACACCTTTTCAGTAAATGCTCCAAACTGCCAATCCTTTGGCATTAACGGCGACAAAACATTATACACATAGGTCAATTCATCCTCGAGCCATTGTAGACTATCGTATAGTCCAATCTTGTCGTTCACGTAGTGATCAACGCAAGAATTAAACGTATCTTCGAAAAACACCTTGAACCGCTCAAAAAAGAACTTTCTATAATTGCGTCTTTTGCTTCGGTACATGTTGTAGCTCTTGTTCAGGTCATTCTTGACCAAATCCAAGTTTTGCATCATACTGAGTTTGACATCCTCTTTATCCTCCCACAAAATGATTGCAACGACTTTGTATAGAATCTCAAAATTGTGATCCTTTGCCGCCTCTGTGATTGATATGATACATTCCGTCAACAATCCGTCAAATGCCTTAATGGTTTCTCTAACGGGAGAGGTGATCTTGTACACAATTGATTGTAAATCATCCGACAAGGACTGTGAGTACATTTCAAGATAATCGACTAAATTCCGGACCTGTGTGTACTGATAGTGGATGATTAGAATATTGGGCAAAGGGTATCTCAAGTCATCTTTCAACAAATCTGTCTCCGTCGTTATTTCACGATTTAGTGATTCCAAAATACCCGTCAACAGTCTTATATCGTGATACAAACTGGTAACTTGGTTCAAATATTGATTAATTGTAATCATTTTACGAATGAGATCGTAATCTTTGACCGAGGTCACAGACTCATCAAAAGTGTTTTGGAACTTGTATATGCCCCCTTTGATCTCCTCCAAGCTCGTTATTGTTTGATTCAATTGTGTCAAGTTGTTGTTTACGGATGTAATTTGTATCCCCGTTGTTGTCGAAAGCTTGACGTCAACGGCAGATTTCTCTTTTGCAAATTGTTGACGTATTTCATCTAGTTTGCTAAGGTCTTCTGGGGCCTTAATTAGACCACCAATCTTTGACAATGCTAAGTCGCTCATTGTTGGTGATGGGATAAGATAGTTTACCTCCACCTCATTCTCAAGTCTTTTTTTTTTTTTCTTTTTCCCGTTTTGCTCGTTATGAACAACCCTTCTACAAAACTACTCTCAATGTATATACGAAAACTTTACTTTTGCCATTATATACACCTATTTGAATCTCCTTCCTGGTTGTCCGTTTTGATACGGATTAGGCATCATACCAAAATTTTGTGGAGGTGGCATGAACCATATTGGTGCAACCTGTTGCGGAAATTGTGGCTGAGGTGGCATTTGAAAGTTGTAAGGCATCGGCGCAGTTGCTGGAACCATTGGGCTTGGCATGAATGAAGGCGATTTGAACATTGCCCTTGGGAAAAGTGCTTCATGTGTTTCCTCAATTGTCGCATCCCACGTTGGCGGAGTATGAAAAGTTTTTTCGAGAATGACTGACGACTTATCCTCAGCTTTGGATTTTGTAGTGTTGAACATATTGAAACCTGTCTTCAACTCCTTTAATTTCTGCGCCTGTTTCTCTCTAGTAGGCACATTGTTTGCACCTCCAAAGAAATCCTGAGCAGAAATGTGGTAATGCTTCTTGATAGATCCTTGAGAGCTGCTATTTGAAGAGTAGGGTCTGTTGTTGATTGTATGTGGTGAATGAACAGGCCCTTGGTTATTGAACACAGCTTTTGGTGGTGATGTCAAAGTGTTATGTGGGAGTGAAGGCGTGAAGGATGCAGCGTTAGGGTTAAGCTTGAACACCTTCAGTGTCTTCTTTTCGGTATGAGGTCTTGCAGGTGACTGTTGTGCTTCTGAGGAGGTAGTCGGAGCTTGTGGGACGCTTTGTGGCGTAGGCGAGGGAGTCGCCTTGGTTTCTGCAGAATGTGCAGAAGCATCAAAACCATGCAGAGTGCTTTGCTTCTCATCTTGCTTCTGTTTTTCCTCTTGCTTCCTCTTCTCTTCCTGCTTTTTCTTTTCCTCCTGTTCTTGTTGTTGCTTTTTCAAAATTTCATCTTGCTTGAGCTTGTCCTTTGCCAAAATAGGTAAAAGGTCTTGTGGCATCTTGTGAGGAATCTTGAAATTCGCACTAAATTGTCGAAGAGAATGAATTTCACTTTCAGCATTAAGTCTGAAAGATTCATTGGGTACTTGTGGCTTTGCTGGAACTGAATCAGGAGCCGCTCTCTTGTCAGATTTCTTGTTTGTGGCTGAGCTTGACACGATTGCTGGATCATTGTGGTAGTTTGCAGCGCGTTGTCTTGGGGTAGCATACTTGGAAGTATCGTGGGTTGCTGATGGAGCGTTATCTCCTTTTGATGCTTTATTGTTCAACTTCAAAGCAGCCATCAATTCATCTCCTCTCCTATCAACCCCAGAGTACTTGTCCTCTTCATCCATACCACTATCATCAACCTGAACACCTCTTTCTTCCAATATATGGCGATCAGTAGTTACCTGTCCTTCGATCTCAGCAGCAATCTGATTGGCTCTAGCAAGACGTTGCTCATAGTCCGGGGCTGACTTGTCAATTCTTGTAGTATACAAATGTTCATCATAAGTACTCTCAACACCAAACTTTTCTTCATTAACCTTAAATTGATCCCAATGTGTGTTGCCATTTTTTGAGGTGGCCTCATCTTCCAAGGTCAATTTTTGCAAACCTTCCTCCTCCTCAGGCTCCCATTTAACCAACTCACGTTCTTCAAAAGACTTGACCTTGTCACGATTATTGGAAATGTCAGAATCAGTTTTAAACTCCTCTTTAGCATAATGCTTGATTGGCTCGCTAATGTCAACATCAACTTCAATATCAATCAAGTCCTTGCCTTGAACAACAAGATGCTCCGGCAACTTGTCGAGGTTATTCTTTTCATTGATCAAACTTTTCCCAACCAACTGAGGCAGTTTAATCACCACAGATGAAGGTGACTTTGCTTTTGGCGTCTCCCAATCCACAGTCAACAATAAACCCTTGTATCGAGATCCATCTGTTGTAGTAATAACACATGGCTTTCCAATAGACTTTGCAATCAAAAAAACCAATCTATTATCCCCCAATTCGTCAGTAGAGTTTGGAGGCTGACCTATTGCACCATCCTGACTCGAGCTTTTGGGATTAATCGCAACGGGACTCGCTCTCCCACCCAAACCGCTTGTGCTCCCATTATGACGCGAGTTTGAGCGGCGATGACCCACCTTGTTGCTCGTGCGATTCGATTGAGCCTTCATTCGAATACTCTGTCCACCAAATACAAATCAGGTTGTAATCAGGATAATTCCCGAAAAAAAAAAAAAACAGTCCAGAAAAAAAAAAAATTACAAAAATGGAACACAGAAGAACTTTGGTATGTGTATGTGCTTCCGTGCGGGTGGAGATCCAAAAGCGAAATGAGGTGAGGTGGGGGAGGGTGCAGGTGTATAGGGGGTTGTGTATTCAAGTGAATGATTTAACACAGGTTGAGGAATGGTAGATTGACGAAGTGGGGAGTCAATCGTCTGAAATCAAAAATCCTTGTGAAATCTCTCGAGAAAAGGTTTTGAAAGAATGATTTTTTTTTGGCATTTGTTGTTCATATGTTTTTCTTGGAGGAGGTAGCGCTCTAACGCCCGAGAGACAAGAGGGGCAAAGGTGGAATCTATATCACAATCAACCAAATTCTGTTTTATAAACCTACTATATACACCACTAGCAGCAGATATTGCTCAAATTATAACCCACGTCAACACTTTCAACTCGCTCTGGGTAATACTGCATAGCAAACTCCTTCAAAAATTGTACATCTTGGTGACTGTAAGGATCCAACTCCATATCAACCATATCCTGATACGTCAAATGTAGCTCTACTTTGTTTACAAGTTGCTCATCTTCGGAATTGCCATTATTTCGATGTTCTGCCTCCTCCTCTTCTATAGCTTCATCAATATAGTTGAGCCATTTTGACGTCAATTGATGGAAATACCCCACAACGTGCAAAAGATCTAGTAAGTCAATTTGTTTATTTAATTTGACATCAGGGCTCTCTTCTTCAATATTGAGTTGTTGACCAGCTGATGCAAACCACGAAAAAGCTGACCAGATTGATTCTGTCCACGACACAGGCTCAACTGCATCGTGTTGCCACCACAGTGGCTCGTTATCAATTCGTGGAGATATATTTGCATACATTTTTGCTGCAACTGGAGATGATGAATGTATTGAATTGTCATCATCTTCAGTCCTCGATGTGACAGAACTCAAGTCATCGGTGGATACATTTGACTTGTTGGTGAAATTCGAACCCCCAGTAACAAGATCTGAATAAAGTACTTGAAACTTGTGGTAGTCTCGTATTGTTGCTTTGATACCACTCTTGTTCCGATCAAATACTTTGATTGTATCACCTATTTCAACAGCAATATCGTATATCAGGTGGTCCTTCAAGATCTCGTCACTAGTAACTGCGATATACCCATTCTCCGAGTTTTGAAGTCGTTGGAGTAACTTTGAAGAAAGCTCATTCAAGCCAATGTTGTACAACGGTTGCTGTGAATGTAGTTTTGGGCTGGGTAATTTCGCACTTTTTGGAACCACTGATAAGATGGCTAGCAAATAACTGAAGGAGGAAAGTAGACTATAATTGTCTTTATCGGTTGTTTGTGTGTCATCTCCATTGTTCAAGTGCAATTCATTGAAGATCAAAATATTCTTTCGTAAAAGGCTTTGCTTGTAAATGGCAAATATTAGTGGTCCCAAGGTCTCAAACATTTGCGGTAGATTTAGTAGCAAATGCTTACCTTTTGCAGGTTCAGTCTCGGGGATGTTCAATGTGGATGGCTCAGATCCAATTCGAAGTAAATTCTTTTCAATGAATTTCATCAAATCTACATCATGGCCAGCTTCATTCTTACCAACAATCTCCCTCTCCAAATCATTCAACACACTCTTTAGTTCCTCAATATATTCCCAGCCATTATTGATGAATTCGTTTGCTTTCCATGTACTTTGTTTCGGCTCACAAATAATCCCCACTGAATACATTTTCAAGTTATCCCGATCATCAATTTTTTTTTGATCAATGACAAATTGTTTGAAACAACTCAACCCATAAAAGAGATTACCACCCGACTCGTGGCTAAGAAATACCGTTGCCTCTTGCAAATCATGAATCCCACTTGGAAACGATTTATATTCAATTCCTTCGAGTGGAACGTCTTTTGATGTGCTTGACCACAAGAGTTTGTACCCCGATTTCATGTCAAACTCGGTAAAAAATACCGCCACTACTTTGGATCGTTCGTGAGTCATCTTTGCAGCTGGAGGTGGAAGCAACAGAAAGTGTAACATCAATTAGTGATTTTTCTTATTTTTTTTTTTGCGTCTTCTCCTCTTTTGAAGCCTCTCGAATCATGTACCACCTACATTCAACAGTTCAAACTTGATACATATATATATGTATTATACAAAATTGTCTTAAAGTTATACACCTCCTCCTACTCACTCTCCCATTTCCCTCCAAGCTTTAAGCTCTTATCCTCAATATAAAGTTCACCACAACAGCAATAAGCAAAAAGAAACACAACATCGTGGGTCCAAATCTGTCGTCATATGGACCAGAACCTCTCAATCTGATAGCTTTTGCTCTCCAATGATAAGTAACCAAAGCATAGATCATAGTCAACATGGCAATAAATGTGAATAAACCAGCAGAAATTCTACCAACGTAATCACCAAAGTTCAACAATCCTACACCCAATGAACCTAAAATGACAGTAAAATTTAACCATGACAAGAATGTTCTTTCGTTGGCAAAAAAGACTTTTGGCTCAACTCTTGCTGGAAGTGCTATTCTTTTATTAGTGGATGACATTATTCAGTGATTGTGGTGATTAGCAAAATGCTCTCTGATAGGCTGTTCAATAAAGTGGTAGTTTGATGAATGCAGCGTACAGCTAGTGAGTCCAATTGATGGTTTTTGAAATATACCCTTCGTTTTACAAACTTCGTTGTAGACCTCAAGTATTTAATGAAGTTTTCAAAACTTTCAGGAAATGTAACACTCAATCCTAATGTCATTGGAAAGATAAATTGATAATAAAAATAATGCTCTCAATTAGGAAAGAGCCGCACAAAGAGTTAAATTAAAACATTCGCCCACGTGGGCCCCAATGCTACCAAAGCCGCTTTCCTTTTTGCAACAACAACTTTTACGAATATTTAACGCCATCAACCCATTTTATATTCCCTATTTCTATATATATATATATATATAATTTCTCTCTACTTCCTTGGCTCCAAAATCAATTGACCCATGGGCACATTCGAGTGACCTTTACCAAATGCATAAACACAATGACCTCTAACCAACGTCTCTAATACTCTTCCTTGAAATTCCATTCCATCATAAGCAGTCAACTTGTTTTTGAAATAAACATCCTTATTCTCCACTGTAAAAATTGCATCAGTATCGAAAATGCAAAAATCAGCATCGTATCCAATTTTTAAAGCTCCTTTTCTGTCTTCCAATCCAACTTGTTTTGCCGTGTTTAAAGAACACCATTTATTGATTTCAACTAATGAAATTGGTGGATTCAACTTCTGGCCCTCAGTGTACAAGATTGGCAATCCAAATCCAACACTTGAAATACCTCCCCAAGCCTCAAAAAAATCACCCTTTTCCAACCCTTTCAAATCAGGGGTACATGGTGAATGGTCACTAACAACGGTGGTGATGATATCGTTACGTAATGCTTTCCATAACAATTTCCTATTGTCGTCGGTCCTAATTGGTGGACAACATTTGAAATGAGTTGAGCAACTACTAATCTTTTCTGCGCACAAGGACAAGTAATGGAAGCAAGTCTCGGCTGTTATTGGCAATCCTTTAGCCTTGGCTGCTCTGAGTAATGGCACAGCTTCATGTGTTGCCAAATGCACTATATGTAAAGGAACTGTTGGTTCCAATGTTGAACAGTTGATGATTTCAGCTATAGCTGTAGTTTCAAAATTGTCGGGTCTTGATGCCAAAAAGGAAGCATATGCAGTAGGGTCAACAGTGGCTAACGATGAATCCTTTTGTTTGGCCAACAACAATGGTGAGCTAACTTTCGTATCGTCTTCGATTAACCATGTGCTCTCTTCTTCTTCTAAATGACTTTGTTGTTTAACCTTCATTGCATTTTTACCATGGGTTGGATCAGCACCGGCCAAAACTGGAGTGCTTGCCAATTTCTTGGCCTGTTCATTCGACAAAACTGATTCATCTATTGAGCCTGCGTGGTTGTGAGGCAATTTACAAAGCTCATGCTCTTCCTTGTGTGTACCTGGATCATTACGTAAAAGCTTGACTACCGGTTGTGGTGCTCTATTGATGAACGAAGCAGACATTCCCAAATCAAAATCTGTATTCATCAACTCATCTTCTATGGCAACTGCATTGGCATTGGCATCGAAATTTGCTAACCCCTCGTCCTCGTCTCGTGACAGGTCCTCTTCATCCAGAATTTGGAAATCCACTCGGTGTTCTTGCGGTTGCATTTCAGCATGAAACATCAACAACGTCTTTTCATCTTTGACAATCTTCATTGCCTCGTGAATAATGCGTGGTGTAACAGCTGGGAATTCATCAACACCACTTTCAATCATAAATGCCTTGAAGCCCCTTACACCCATCCTAATCAATGGGACCAAGTCTTGCAAATTGGCAGGGATCAAACCACCCCAAAATCCGACATCAACCCAACATTGTTCTCTAGCGGCATTTATCTTTAAATTGAAATTGTACACGGTTGTAGTTGGAGGGATGGCATTCAAAGGCATATCAATGACAGTGGTGACCCCTCCAAATGCAGCTGCCCTGGTGCCTGTTGCAAAGCCTTCCCATTCGGTACGTCCTGGCTCGTTCAAGTGAACATGTGCATCAACCAAACCTGGCATAATTACTGCCGGCGACACATTTCGATAGTCTATTGGCAAAACTGCATACCTTTTTAGTATTGCATCATTGGGTGGTAATACTTTTTGTTCTATATGTAGGATTTTCCCTGTTTCTATGGTGAATATTATAGTAGCTGGTATAATTTGATCATCGATCAATACTCTTGTAGATGACAATGCTCTCGACATGGCTTATAGTTAAATTTGATGAAGAAAAAGGCGAGTTCAAAAAGGCCTGCAAGTTTTTGAAACAAACAACAACAATATCAATAATGATTAAAGTCCAATGCAAAGAACTGTAATGACTTTGATAACGCAACTTTATTATATCTGTAATCGACCGTATCACCCGATTTATCAACAAAAAAAGAAAAGTGTTTCACTGATAAGATAAGTTCTCGAATCACTGATAACAAGAAAAACAGGAAAAAGATAAAGAATGATGAACGAATGACTGAATATTATGGAAAACAAGTCTGCTTTTATCACACTTCTTAAACCCCCTTTTTTCTTTACCCCGGACAAAAAGAATGAAAGAAATTATCAAATGCACTTTTCGAATGGTATGGAAAATAGGAACAAAAATAGAAATATAGAAAATTTTTTCAATATGAAATTCGGAACTTGCCGAAAAATGCTACCTATAAAAACTGTTGCAAATTTGCGCGACACAAAAAGAAATTTCTACCGACAAAAAGTGTGCGTGATTTAATAGCCGCCGGACCGAAAAGGTATATAGTTTGGCATTATGCGCAACAGGGTGGAAACTCTATGGTTACCCACACGTTTGAAGAGGTAGTGAGGGGTAGGGAAAGACAGGAAGGGTATGTAAAAGCTATGGGTTGCTGTGTTCATGTGAACGAATGTACGTGCTACGAGAACCTCCGTGAGGCGCCTTAAACTACAAACTATTCCACTACAGAGCCATACAAGTCATCAACAGGTTTTGGTCAACTTTAATAAACCCCTCACTCATTTGTAAGTAATCAATTGCTTTCCCCCTTTCGAATCAACAATTCCCTTCTGGTACAATTTAGCCAAATCATCACCATCAAACTCAACATGTGTACTTGGAGAATCTTTCAATTGACCATTTTCATACCATTCAATAATTTGACCCAATGTCTTTAGCTTCAACTCTTGATTCTTTTTCAACAATTCCGTGACCCAGAATCCAGCACTGGTGAAATTTTTGAAAATGTACAATGACGTTGGTATAGTGACTGGTTGCATCGACATTCCTCCGTATGTCAACATTAACCCATTGTTGTTTAATTTCCTAGCAATACCAGCTGACGATTTGCCACCAACACAGTTTAAAGCTAACTTAACCTCGCCACCAGTTTCCTTAACCCATGACTTGACATGACCACCAAACTCCTTTGATGCATTGTCTTCTTCAGTGATAACTTGAGTAGCGCCTAGTTCCTGCAACTCTTTTTTAACCTCATCCAAATTGGGTCTGTCTCTAATTACTGAAATTGAATTAAAGTTTAATAATTTACCAACTTGCGATGCATATTTACCCACAGCAGAATTCCCACCATTTTGAATAAACCAGTCCTTTCCCGGGATCAATTTAACATAATGGGTCAACATGAGGTACGCTGTCAATGGATTGACTGAAATAGTAGCTGCTTGATTTATGCTCAATCCTCGTTTCTTGCCATTGGATTTCGATTGCTCTGGGTTGGGCAACTTGATAAAATCGGATGACGTGCCCAATGCGTGAGTTCTCCAAGTACCAAAATTCACTTGGCTTGGAATCACCCAATCTCCAACAGCAAAATCAGATACGCCATCGCCCACCTTCAACACTTGAAACACTCCCTCGTTACCACAAGGGGCAGCTGGTTTGTCGGTGCTGAAATCCAATGTCTTTTCTGGTTTTGATGGGTAAACGCCTTGAATTTGGTTAATATCAGATGGATTGATAGGAGATGCCAATGTCTTGACAACAATTTGATCTGGTTTTAAATTATCATCATCGATGGAGAATTTCTGGGTAAACAATACATTTGAAGGTTCCCCATGTTCCGAGTAAAGTACAGCTTGGGCAGTAATCATGTTTCTTTTGAAAATTGATGAAGTCAATGGAGCAATTGATCTCTTGATTGTAAACATGTCCGGTTCAACAGTGCCTGAATCAAAGTGTTCTACGTCTATATAGCAAGTGAAAATCGCTTCTAATGGACTAGCTTTTTTTTTGCCTTTCGCTACCAACGCCCGCGAAATCCGGTTCTTACACATTGTATACAATACCCGTTATGCCATACATATATTTACTAAATAAAAGCATATATAGAGACCGCGTCCGAATCACTTTCATAAACTCAATTCTTCTTTTCCTTTTCCTCCATCTCCTTCAACTTCTCTGACTCAGCCAATCTCTGTTGCTTTTGCAATTTTTTCAATTTGGTATTTTGATAAGTTCCCAAACAAAAGTAGACCAAGTTGAAAAATACCACCCACAATTCAGGTCTAATGAAATTTTGAGCCACCAACAAAGCAAAGAATGACGTTGTCAATGATGATTTCAAAACTGGCAAGTATCCCTTCTTTAACCCTGCCTTGACAATAAACAAAATCTTTCTCAACTCAGCAATGGGATTGCAACTAGTACGTTGGTAGTTATTAATAATGGAGATCCACGAGACAAAACACGCTGAAATGGTTGGCGTCACTGTCAGTAAACTAGTCAACAACTGCAAAATTTTTTGTTTCTTTGTCAACGGCGGTTTGTAGATCTTGTTAATAACAGCATACATGTTGTGACTTATTGGCGTCGCAATCAACGCCCCGTAGATGATCATCTTGAGCAATTTTGCACTGAAAACATGTTTCACCTTGATACCGCAAATCTTGGTCTCTTTGTACTCGTTGGTGATTATTGATGACACAGTTTCATTCAATCCGTTGAAAACACCAGAGGTGGCAGATTTGGTCAATAATGGGTATTGCATAAGATACGCGAGGTATTGCGCATTGAGCGATTGGAAGGTAACAGCGGCCATTATTCAATGAATACTCTCTCTTTCTTTCTGCTTTTGATCAGTTTGGGTGGGCAAAGTTGTGGTTACCTCGAAAATGACTTGTTGTTGTTGTTGTTGTTGTTGTTTGGGAAGTTGTTGAGAGGTGTATTTACTGGCGCCAAAAAAATTATTTTCTTTCCCTCCACATGTTTTTGTTCATCGTGGTCTCAAGAAAGAGCCCCTCTCTTTATGTCTTTTTTTATTTGGATTCGGATATCTCCACCTTTTGCAAAAATTATTTTTTCTTTTCTTGATGAAGAAGAGAGAGATCTCGATTTGAGAAGCGCGCGCGAAATAGAGTAGGATATATTTCCCCATTCGAGGGAGATAAGAACCCACTGAGCAAGAGCCCTCAAAAACCGTGTTTGAACCCAGGTTAAATGAACAACGACTACAGTCGAGATGAGCTGAGAGAGTAAGCTCTTGGATGGGGAACCTTCTATGTTCAAACATGGTGCACCAAAAAAAAAAAAGAGGTGATGCAAGGAGATGCAAAGGAATTATAACTCCGATCTGAGCTTTTTTTTAACTCCGTTCTTCAATATTACCCCTCAGCTTACAGAATAGCCTACAAAACGTTTTGTAAAGTGAAGTAAGTTGCAAATTTGTTGCAACACGGTTGTGTACATAAAAGCGTTTGAATCTTGGTATTGGTACACGTCAATTGATATAAACAAGTTGGCCAAAAGTGAGGAGGTGGTCAACTGAGACAGTTATAGTACGCTGGTGTCTTTTCTTGAGGTGTGGTGTTTCCTGGTATCAAGGGTTTCGAGAAAACTTCATTTTGGATAAAAATGTTTGCAAAACACTCTACTCACTATATTTTGGCACGTAAATTGAGATAAAAATCATGGTGCACAAGATAGTAAATGACATTACCACAACACTGGAGGGATAAGTTTTCATTATGTTAGTGGCAGTAGCATACATCCCCTAACTCTCAAGTGCAATTACTAAAGTTACGATTCTGAAACAAATTTTGGTATGGGGTACATTTCTTCGTCCGACATAAATCTCAAAAATGGAAAAATGTCAGTTTTAAGCAGCAATTCATCATATGCATTAACTAAACTAAACAAAACAATGACGTAAAATTAAAGTGGGGAAGGGGTGACGCAAGAAGATATTTTGCTCATAAATGTCGACACTGAGCATAAACATACTGATGTAGACTGAATACAACTTTTCTCCGAAACTATGACATTTGGTTTTATGGAAGGTTTTTCGTAAATTTCTTGAGCGCTACGACATTTCGGAGATTCAGATCTTTGTCGCTGGTGGGGATCTCGTCAATAAAAAAAAGCGATTTAAAACCCAATCCTTTTTTTCCGAAACAATAATTTTACAATACCATTGTGTGCAGCTTAAATTGAAGATGAGTTGGTACAAGTGTTAAAAGGTCTTGCTGCAATTGCATGAAAAGCACACTGTTGTTATAAGATTGATGGTCCCACTTGCACTCGTGAGGACGCTCAGTCCTTATCGCCAGCGAGCTTCTTATTCGCTTCTTAGAGGGATCGATTTTTAAAAAGAGACTCATAACCATCAGCCTATCTCTAAAAGATAAGGCTTTGATTATTTATGGTCATCGAAATTTAGCAAAAGAAAGACAAAGTAGCAAACAATACTATGAACGCTTGATTCCCTCAAAGACCAACATACAAAACCTCTTGTTGCGAAAAGGAATCAGATACGAGCCCAAAAAAAACAGACGCTTCATAAGCTCAACCTGATACTCCGAGACATTCAAAACCACCACTCTAGTGATGTTGTTCTAGGTCCCTCTCTGTTTTGCAAAAAGTTCTTTTTATAGAAACCTTTTGTGTCTGAGTAAACAAAAAGTATACACTTTCGTGTCTGATTTTAGTTTTGTGACTTCGGAAGAACACAACTTTTTTTTTTTCATTCGACGCTTGGAATATCCACAACTTGATTTACTTGATTAGAACCAGAGCCTAACGTAATTTCTCAATAACTGAAATTCGAATTTGAAGTCCGATTCAACCTTAATGGGTACAAGGGACATGAACAGTAGCTATACCCCGTGATCCCCCCTTCTACGCTTATCGATCTTGTAGTCATACAGATAAAAAAGATATGGCAATTAAGGCAAATAAATTCAAAACAATAGATTTATTGTCTCCTCCGCAAGCCGAGAAAAATAAACAAAAAAGCTCATTGGAAAGCGGATCTAATACGCGTTCAAGAAATCAATCATCACTTAGCGGAAGAACGTTGCTCTCCTGAACCTATTGTGGGTGTGTGTGGCACGAAATGCCATTACCAAGAATCTTTCCGTTTTTAGCGAGCTGTTATCCCATTATCAAGAAAATTTACCAAGAGATCTCTCTTCAGTTGTTGGGCTGTCAAACAAACTAGCCAAGGATTTGCACCAAGGGGAGTTTCGTGTTGTGTGGTGTTGTGTTCTTCCGCTTCCACCGCAGATACTCCGAAAGGTACTGTGTCAACCAAACAACAACAGCACAAAAACCCTTTCCAGAGAAGACCGAAAGCCTTTTTTTTTTCCTTTTTTTAAAGTTTTGTGAAGAACTTGCAAAAAAGAAGGATAGCGGGGAAAAAAAAAAGCCTGGAGTGAATATATGACCAATCCCGAAAAGATGAAACTCGGGCACTATTGTTGTTGGGTACGGCAATTGCTCGAGTAAACGTACGAATCTCATTCAATGAGTGTTTATTCCTATTAGTAATCCTATTTTGGCCCCCTCCCCTCTCTTTGATGCTCATACGACTCCTCATGTGAATCAGACACTAAACTTTTTGTAGCTGCACTTTATGTCTGACACAAAAAGGGAAACAAATGCAAAAGCAATAGCAATTTTAATTATGGAAGTGTAAAATTCAAGTGCTAAATTTCAACAAATACAAACAAAAAAAAAATATTGTCCACCTCGAACCAGAGTACAATAGTAAGGCATCATTCTTTCGTCCTCAACACGGAAGTCCGTGACACAACTACAAAGCGCTGCTTCCGTGCTCAAGACAAGAAAATTAGTAAAAAGGGTCATCGATCGTTATGAACCTGTATGTTCTTGTATGCTATATACATTTCTGCATATCGAATAAAACTCATCATTATGATGTAATAAGGTGATCCAGCCTTTTCCCTTCTGAATGTATCTATGTTGTTAACATATTTTGCCTTATTTGGTATATTTAACTTTGTTTTGGCATTTCGGCGTCTGGACATTCCGCGTTTGTAACTTGTGTCTGCATAAATTACACTGCTGCAAAAAAAGACGTACTGCATATAAAACATATTGTGCTTTTTGTTTTCCCGTTCACAACATTCTTCGAGGGACTCAAAAAGTAGTACAACGACGGAGCAATAGCATGAGGAGCTAATACGGTGTCCATTCTATGAGATGCCATACTCCTGGAGTAACAGCCAATGAACTCGTTTCAGTTACGAAGTATAGGGAAAAAATGCTCTATTATGATTTCCATTTTGTGTACCACTTGATTTTTTTTTTTTTTTAATTTTAGATACTCGCCCCAGCTTTCAATTCAAAACTTACACTAAAAGTCGGCTTTGCAGTACAATACTCCAAACCAATATAGGCCTTGCTTCACACAGGTTGCATTATGGTTTATGAAAACAATAGGAAAAAAGAGAACAACAGAAGATCCTCCTCACCCACGGCACTATATAACATCATGCAAATCCTCTCCAAGCTGACTCCACTGTACTCTACTCTGACTCCACTCCCCACAAGTCTATACTGTACCCTACATTTACTTAATCGTTAGAGCTACAATTTTCACCCCTTACATTGACTTAATCGATAGGACTCAGACTATTCTATTATTGCTGCCAATTTTTTTATTATTATTCTATTTTAGCAATCCAATATAAACTACCGTTACAAAAAAAATGGCTGGTGATAGTGATTCCGACATTAGTGGTGAAAAACCCATCACCAACTACTCCGACGTTAGCCAAAATGAAAAGCAGCAAAGACAACAACAGCAGCAGCACAATAATGGTGCTCTTTTCGAAACTTCAAACTCGTCCACTAGCGACTCGCTAAACCCACCACCAAAGGAACAATTCGAGGACTCGGAGTCATTGCAATCAGAAACTGAGCGTGCTGATGGTGAACACGGTAATATTTTGGCCCAATACACTGAAAAACAAGTTATGGCCATGGGAAGAAACTATGCTACAAAATTTAATTTGGATGCCGATTTGTTTGCACGTGCAGCAGCTTTAGCTAGAGCACCAAATGCATTCAACTCGATGCCATTTTTAACCGATGAAGAAAAATCAGGATTATATTTGGAGGCCACCAAGAAATGGCATATCCCCATGAAATTGGTTGCCGTTATTGCTGTAGGATCTATGGCTGCTGCTGTGCAAGGTATGGATGAATCAGTTGTTAATGGTGCCACTTTGTTTTACCCAAAGGCTTTTGGTGTTACTGAAATGAAGAATGCTGACTTGATTGAAGGTTTGGTCAACTCAGCTCCATACTTGTGTGCTTCTTGTATTGCCTGTTGGATGACTGATTTGTTCAATCGTCACTTGGGAAGAAAGTGGACCATTTTCTGGACTTGTGCCATTTCAGCAGCTACTTGTATTTGGCAAGGTTTTGTCAATAACTGGTGGCATTTGTTTATTGCGAGATTCTTTTTGGGATTTGGTATTGGTATAAAATCGGCAACTGTTCCATCATATGCTGCTGAATGTACACCGAAACATATTCGTGGTTCCTTGGTTATGTTGTGGCAATTTTTCACTGCGGTTGGTATTATGTTTGGTTATGTTACTACTTTGGCATTCTACTATGTTCCAAAAAAGAGCTTTGGAACTGGTTTGAACTGGAGATTAATGTTGGGAAGTGCTTGTATCCCAGCCATTATTGTTTTGTTTCAAGTGCCATTTGTACCTGAATCACCTCGTTGGTTGATGGGTCAAGACAGACATCACGATGCATTTGAAAGTTTGGAACAATTGAGATACGAACCAATCGCAGCTGCTAGAGATTGTTTCTACCAATACGTTTTGTTAAAAGAAGAAGGTTCTTACAAGATTCCAACTTGGAAAAGAATTATTGAAATGTTCACCATTAGAAGGAACAGGAATGGTGCAATTGCTGCTTGGATCGTCATGTTTATGCAACAATTTTGTGGTATCAACGTTATTGCTTACTACTCATCTTCCATTTTCATCGAAGCCAATTTGAGTGAAATCAAGGCCATGTTGGCATCATGGGGTTTTGGTATGATCAATTTCATTTTTGCAATTCCGGCATTCTTGACAATTGATAGATTTGGTAGAAGGAACTTGTTGCTTTTTGCATTCCCCCTTATGTGTGCATTTTTATTGGTTGCCGGTTTCGGATTCTTGATTCATGATAATAGGGGACAATTGGGAATGGTGACGACGGGTATTTATTTATTCTCGTGTGTTTATTCTTCCTCAGAAGGACCTGTTCCATTTACATACTCAGCAGAAGCTTTCCCATTGTATATTAGAGATTTGGGAATGTCATGGGCAACGGCAACATGTTGGTTCTGGAATTTTATCTTGGCATTCACCTGGCCACGTTTGAGGTCGGCATTTACGCCTACAGGTGCTTTTGGCTGGTATGCTGCTTGGAACGGTATCGGGTTCTTCCTTGTCTTGTGGTTCTTGCCTGAAACCAAAGGATTGACATTGGAAGAGTTGGACGATGTTTTCGCTGTGCCAATGTATACCCATGCCGTTTACAGAACCAGAACTTTCCTCAGAGGTATACAAATTCACGTGTTGCGTCGCAAGAATGTTCCTGAAATTCCACCAATTTATAACCATCAAAGAATGGCTGTTACAAACGAAGAGTGGAACGACAAGGCAGAAGTTTCTCACGTCGAGTAATGAACCAACGAGCTCTTCTTGTTTTTTATTCAATTCTATTTTGTTTAGGGTCAGTAAATTTTTAATGTTTTTTAGAGTATTGAGATAAATGCACTGTAGTTTAAGTTAAAAATCCTTTATCTAACACCTACATCGTTCAACTTATTTACCTTAGGAAATCTCTCAAATAAGATCCTAGTTTTGTTGCTCCGTCTTCCAACGCGTCCTTCAACACCTCCATATCCTCATTGGCATTGCCTGAGAATCTTGAAGCAAATTCACGTGCACTTGCTTCCAAGTCACCCAAGTTGAGTCCACCTTGTGATCCGCCACGGCCTCTGCCACCAGCTGAGCCCTGACCCTCCTCTTCTTCACCAAAATAAGACGAAGAGGAGATGGATTGAGCACCATTGAAAGATTGTAGTTTGGCCCTGGCTTCATTTGTAGCATTTTCATCGAATCGTGGTCCCCTTCCGAAGAACTCATCCGATGAAATACCCTTTTGAGTTCCAAACTTGTTCGAAACCTCTCCTGTATACTTTACATCCTTATATTTTTTAGCTGGACCATTGCTAACAACATTGTCACCTTGAACCATCCCGAATCCTAATTTTTGAAATTGTTGGGTGGTTTCTTGAATTGGTGTAGGAGCCAACTTCTCACTCTTTGCATCCAGCTTCAACGACAATGAACTCGATGGCTTTTTCTCCAATGGCGTAGTTGAAACAGGAGTTGTAGTAGTCTCTTCTGGCGAGTAACCCAACTTCTTACGCTCCTCCTCTTCCTCACGCGCCTTTCTTTCAATCTCATCAAAATCGATAACTTCATCATTTTTGTTGATTCTCTTGGCTGCCAATCTCGATTTTCTTGGTCCGTTCCCTTTTGAGGATAGAATAGATGCTTTAGCGGTGTTGTTGTTATTCTTCAATCGAGATGACGTGGTGGCTTTGGCTGCAGTTGGGGTTGGTGTGCTAGTTCTTGACGCTGGTTTCTTTTTCAGCAAATCATCAGTTGATCCACTTGGTGTACCACTTAGTGACCCCAATGGAGATGGCGTAGCAGCAACTGGTTTGGTCCAATTTGAAAAGAAGTCGTCAGTACTATCATTTGACGAAACATTGGTCAGCGATGATGCATCAGCTAAATCATCCAAAGTGACAACATCTGGATGTTTGATTGCATCAGCGTTAGCCTTTTGTTTCAACTTTTCCTTATATTTGTTAGCAGCAGGTGAAGAATATTTTGCCGTAGCATCGACACTTTGTTTATTATTGACAAATTGAGAGCCACCATTCTTGATAAAAAAATCCTTGGCTGGTTGGTTACCTCCAAATTTGAAATTTCTCAATTGCATACGCTGCCAGCTATCCAAGTTGGAAGATCTGACGAATGAAACGTGCACCCCCAAGTTACGGTGGACTGATGAACATTGTAAACATAAGAATATACCAAAAGGAACTGACGTCCAAGTAGGATTCTTGTTAGAACAATCAAAACAAATCTGATTAGCAGGGTCTTTTCTCAACTTGTCAAAGACAAGAGCAACTTCTTCTTTACTAGCTATTGCGTCTGACATGGCGTAGGCTCTATTGATGGACAAAAAGTTGCGTTCGTAACCAAATCAACACAACACAACACAACATTTTTTATTTCAATTTTTTTTTTTTTTTTCGTTGCGAGTTTTGGTATGTCGTGTCCATACTAATACGTTCCTTTGTTCTCTAGTAAACATTATTAATGAACATTCTTACTTACAAAAATGGCTATATATACAAACTCCCTGGGCCCCTAATGGAAAGGTCTTGAACCACCACGGGCAAACTCAACAATCTTCCATCCCTCGGTTGTCTTGTTATCAAATTCCTCTGGAATTCTTGTCAAAACCATGGCATAGGTGCTCAATTGAATTTGGTCTTCAGTACCAGCAGCAATTTCTCCAGTCTTGGCTTTCCTATACAAATGAATCTCTTGTGCTCTACAACTGACAACAACGACCGGAATGTCATTAGGTTGCAAGCTTTTGCAAGTGACAATATCAACACCTCTAATATCCAAGATTCTGCTGTCTGAAAACAAACCTTGTTGGGTAAACTGTTTGTTGTTAGCTTCCCACACATTGTATGGAGCTTCACTGAACCATTCTTTCAAGACTTTTGCGTCGTTTTTGATATAAGCATCAACAACTTCTGGAACAATATAATCGTTTAATGTCTTTTGGAAATCAGTCAACTTGAATGATGGGTCCATATACTTCAATTGTCTAATAGTTTTGGCTTGTTCGGTCTCTGCAAAAAAACCAGTAATCTTTTCAATAATAGTACGTATTAGACTGATTAACCCATTCTCTGACTCGTCCCATTTTTCTTTGAGAATAACAATAGCTTTACCAATGGGCGACTTTTGCTTGAAAGATTCCCATTTCTCACTAGTAGACGGTCCTGATGACTTTATTTCTGTTGCAATCAATTCGCCTCCAGCTTCTTCATTCTCCTTAACGGGACCCTTGAAACCTTCTTTTAATTTTCTAGCCAATTCCTTCTCCCTCAACGCTTGTCTTTGTTCTTTGGTTAAGAATCCACCGTACATGTTTGAAGATCCATCATCAATCACCTCAGAAACGTCTTGATATATTTTGGTCTTTCTGACTGGTTCAAAAGCTTTATCTGCAACATCTGCACTAACTTTGACGGTGGTTCTCACACCTTTCCCCACTGGTGACTCCCATGCTTTATAAGCAGCGCCACCCACCACATCAGCTGTCTTTTTAACTGCCTTGCCTGCCGCACTTCTACCCTTTTGTGCTCTAGCGTATGCTTCTTTGGCTCTTTTGAATGCTTCCGATTCAGCCATCCGCCCAGACTCATCTTGCAAAGCTTTTATATTCTCTTTCAACTCGGACGATTTTTTAACTTCCTGTTTGAATGTGTCAAAGAATACCTTTAATGGGGAGTTTGATGATGGTGGTTTGTCATCGAAGTTGACATTTGATACATGGAATCCACGTATCGTGGTAGCTAATGGTATCCTAGTGGTAAGGCTTTGTTGATTCCTGATTGCTGTTCTGAGCATATTGGTAGTTTTCCAGAGGTGGTGTTTTTCCAGCGGATGTTACACTTCTCCACAGTTGTCTATTTACAAGTGAGATGGGTATGATTACTGTAGGCGAAATCGGGGTGAAATTTTTTGACATTTCTTTTTTTTTTTTTTTTTTTTGGTTTTTTCACATCAATTTTTTTTCATTGTCATCACTACAGAGAACGAATAAATATACAAGAAAGGGGATGGTATATTTTGCTATACACTAGCGTGATCTCCATTTATCGTAAACTTTTGCTCCTTGAACAGCACCGTATACCAAAAGGGAGCTTATTATACCCATTTGGAAATTATTCAAAATCCTCGATTGTCGTACTTCAATTGCAACTGCTTTGGAGTATGGAATGTCATCTCGGAACGAAATCATTGTATACAAAGGCTGCCACTTATTTTTAAACCAAGATCCCAATGTGTAATCTAACTTCTTTTTGGTCAAATACCAGATATTTGTCACTTTTGATGACATTTCGTAGTAGTTATCCAACGCCAACTTACATATAGCATCTAAATCATCTTTTCTTTGGGGCGAATACGCTAAAAAAGCCTTTTCAATGGCTCCCTCGTTTGCTTCAATCAATTCCATCAATATTCTCACATCTTCAAATCCACAATTCATTCCTTGTCCATAGAAAGGTACCATCGAATGAGCAGCATCTCCAATGATTAAAGCTTTTCCAAGAGGACTATTGTAAGGATAAGCACTAATTTGCATAAGCGACCCTCTTGGGTTGTTGTCAAAAGCACTAACCAATGCGTCTTGCCCAATAAGCTTATACGCATCAGGGAAATTCTCCTTGAAAAATTGAGTAAACTCATTGCTTGAATTGATCGATTCAATAACAGACCAGGGACTAAAAAATGTAGACGTAAATGATCCATCCTCATTTGCCAATGCAATCAACATAAAATCATGGCGTGGCCAAATATGCAAGTGATTAGCATCAATTGCAAACTTCTTCTTTGGATCAGGAGGGATATACAACTCCATATATTGCATGTCAATGTATTTCTGTGAAAAATCCATCCTCATGCCCTTTTGCATTTGATGTCTAAAGTGCGAATGTGCACCGTCAGCACCAATGATATAATCAAACGTAAATTTCACATTTCCATTCTTTGTGGAAAACTCCATGGTCGGCGTAGTATCCACATTACTCAATTTAACCAACTTATGCTCAAAGCAGACTTTAACACCACTTTGGCCCAACTCTTGCAACAATAAATCATTAAGATAAGACCTATCGATTGAATTAATGCACTCACCATTTAATCCATACAACTGCGACTCTTGCTTCAATCCAGTCTTGTCATGTATCATTCTCCCCTTCATGGGAATAACATGTTTAAGGATTTTGTCCGACAATGCTTTATCAACCTCTTCGATGGCTCGAATACCCCGACTACTCACAGCAAGGTTAATGGATCGTAAGTTTCGCTTTGATCGATCAATATTTGTTGGATCAGAACGTAAATCAAAAAGGCAAACATCATAACCCTTTCGTGAGAAAGCTAAAGCTGCTAGGCACCCCACCAAGCCTGCGCCAACAATGCCAATTGAAGTTCTATCGCTAGGTCTTTGATCAGTCATGGTTTTGAATATTCAATGGTATGACACATATAAAAAAAAAAGGAACGAAGAAAAAAAGATAAAGCCAAAGATACAAACTCCGCGCTAATTCCGTAACAATTTTAAAAAAACACCTGGCATTCTAGTAATAAACTACTTACTGATTATTTACCATTGCCTTTGCTATCTTATGCTTCTTTTCCTCGATCGACTTTTTCAAAGCTTCTAGTTGTTGCTGTAGCTCCACATTTCTTTGCGAAAACTCTTCATTAGCCTTGATAGTGTTGGCCAAATTTTCTTTCATTGTGAGATGCTCATACCTTTTCTGTAAACGCTCCTTCTCTTCAAGCAACGCTTTGCGTTTGACTTCAGCTTCGGTCAAGTCAATATTGTACTCTTCACTTTGTTGTGAAATTTCAGTATGGGTTGATTGAAGTTGTTCAATTTGGACTTTCATGTTGTTGATTTTCAACAACAAGTCATCATGAACTTCAGACAAGTTTCTCAATTCATTCTTGTTATTACTGAGGGAGTTTGCTTCCATTAAATAGTATTCATTTTCATAGGTTATCAATGGAGGTTGTAATTGCAACACTTTTTGAAGGTCCAAATTGAAATCCGAAAAAAAATCTTTCGATTCAAGAAAGGTTAGTAGGTCGTCTCCAGATAAAGGTGCAAGCTTTGCATCACTTTGAAGGAAAGCCCATGATATCAATCGCAATAAAAAGTCAAATCCTTCAAACACAAACAAATCTAAAATCTTCAAACTAACCTCTAGATCAAACTTTCCGAAAAATAACTCTGGAATAAGTCTCTTGTAATAACCCGACAAGTTAATACCTTGACTTGCTACATGCTTGAAACTTTCCAGTTTATCCTCCAATGATCGATTGATCTTGTAGATAAACTCTTCCAGTTTGACCAATGAATAAAGCTTATAAAGCTTGATCAAAACAAACAACCTTCTCTCCTCCGAAAGTCCAGGAATTGTTGTCAATAACTCTGCAAGACTCACCAAATACCTTTCGAGCGTGGCAACGTTTGCACTGCGAGCATTTAGTTCCGGTTCTTCCACGAGGAGGAGGATTACCAGCACTAGCTCAACTACCTCCTGCTTGTCGCTGTGCTTCAGGATACCATTGTTGAATTTACTGCTTCGTTTGAGCAACTCCGCAAATGACACATCCTGGTTCCATTTGTATCTCACTTGTAGCGTTTTCAAATATACTATGGATCTATAATCCGAGGGAATCCCCTTCAATATTTCTGTCTCCAACTTGTCAACTTCGCGTCGTCTAATCCATTGGTTGCTGTAGTCCCAAATAATTTCGTTCCAAAATTGAACTGAATCCTGGTCATTCAAAGTTTCATCCAAGTCGGGTATCACTAAATGCTGATGAAATGAGGAATCATTGACTAGCCCAGTAAAAGTTTCATTCATCCCTGGCAGATTGAAAATCTCCAGTTGTCTAACGGCTGATATAAATGACAACGAATCATCAGCTTGGATTCGAATGCTTGCATTCTCAAGGTTCTTGTTGTCCAGGTGCGGAACTGGTGGAACTTCTTTTTCTTGTTGACTGTTGGAGGTGTTTCTGTGCTCTGGGGGAGATCCCAAATGAGGTCGTGGTGGAAGTGGAGGAGAAGTAGGTTCAGCCAGCATTGATGTACTTTAAAAGAAAGGGGGGGTGTACAAATTGTATCGACTAGAATCTACGTGTGTAGCACTTCAACTGATCTGTTTTTATTTCCGAAAGAGAAAACAGCGCACTCACAAAAAAAGAGCATCACGTGAACTGTCCAGCTATAAACTATGCACCCAGTCAACTCAACTTTCTCTTTTTGAATGGTGAATGGGGGTAATCAAGAATAACGTCACTATCATCAGAAGGTAAGGCTACTCCAATCGAATGTGCGGCCGTATCATATCCATCTGCTTCTACCACATCCCTCGCAGCTTTCTTCTTCAAGTAATACTCAGCATGTTCGCCCTTGTTTAGGTGTTTATTCCCAAACCCACTTTTGCCTGGGTCACCACTATCAAATCTATGATGACCACAACCGCCTCCGTTGAAAAGGTCTGCATCACTTTTGGAAACAGCTTCCGACGAAACGTTTTTTGTAACTAGGTTGCCACCATACTTTGAAAAACCATCAAGCTCTTTGCTATGCGGATTCGACGTTTGTTTCCTCTTCCGTTTCCACTCCTCAAACTCCAGTAGCGGTGGCAATTTACCTGTCACGGTTGCCTCTTTCTCAATATCAAAATGGTTGTTTGTAATGTGCAAATTTTCTATGCGGTCTGTGACGTTTCTATTGGTGCTAATTGGGCTCCGTGAAAGCTTCTTCCTTGACGTTGCCATTATTCCACTTCCTGCACTTTCCCCACTTTGATTCCCTTCATTACTTGAGTGGCTCGCATACTGACGAAGTAAAGTCTCCAACTCCTTTAACTTGGTTGGGTCGTCAATAGCTTTTGAAATGTGTTTTTTGACAACAATCAATCGCACACCTTTAATTGGCATATCTTCATCAGGATAGTATTGATTCAACAACTGGTATAGGGCAGGGTATAATTGACAATCTTTAAACTGCTCTCTTAATGCAAGGTTCTTTAAGGTTAATGATTCCACCAGGGGGTCTTCTTGAGAATCAGTATTAGTGGCTTCGTCAACATCATCTTGGTTCAATTTGGTGTCAGCTGCTATTTGATTGTGCACTTCACCATTCGAAGCAGTATCCAGCAGCAGTTCAGTGTGGATTTCTTGGGGCAGGTGTTTTATCTGACTTTTTATGGAAACCTTCCTATTCGCCTCCTCACACTGTTCATCGTCAAAATGTCCCTGATCTGGTTGCTTATTTTCCTTCTTCCCCCGAGCATTCCTTTTTTGGTTATCATTTGCTACCTCCTCAATATCCAAATCAACCAGACTTTCACTCGAGAAAGTATCTTTAGATTTGTGATCCTCACAATGAATTGTGCTTCCCTCACCATACTGATCATACTTGCGCTTTAGCAATGCACCCTTCGTATCACTTTTTGCCTCCCTAGTAGAGCTTCCCTGCACAATTTCAATATCATCATCTTCCTCTTCTTCTTCTTTAGCGACGGTATCTGCTCTCGTGACATCTTCGTGAGGATCGTTTTGTGCCCTGTGTAACTCTAGTAACAAATTAAACCAATACTTTCTCTCATTCCTTCTTTCTTCTGCAGGGAATATCACTCTCGCCTGTGTCTGCAGGTGCTTCTTGAAAAAACTCTCGCATTCAGATATATTGTTGAGCCATTTCCTGATATTATACAACACATGGACACCACAATCGTTGAAGTTGTTCTGTCTAGGAATTTTGGCTGATTGGAAACGGATTTGATCTCGATTGATCTCAACATTGTGTTTTTCCTTGCAATAATCAATTATGAAACTTTTGATAGGCACACTGACATTGTACCTTTTACTTCCCAAAGAATCTAGTACAAAAATTTCCGCATACTGGTTGGGTCCGTTGGTTGGATTTTCCAGCTCCAAATCCTCAATATCAATAGGCTCATTGTCATCTGATTTTCGTCGTTGCGCCAGTTCCAATAGCGCAGGAAGATTCCTCACAATGCAGCAATACCAATGCAGACTCGTATTTACAGGTATAATGAGGTAGTTTAGCTTCATCAAATCGATCTTTGCTAGCCAGCGCTTGATATTGTTGTAGTAATCAGGGGTGCCTCGAGATGAACTACCCGATATCAACTTTGTGAAAAAGAAAGAGTTGAATGAATGTATCTCGGACCGCTTTACCAACCCTTTTTTAACTCCTTCTTGCACAATATACTTTAATCCAAAGTCAATAATAACATCATCAACCCAATTATTTCGATGCAAGGTTCTAAAATCACTTTCATTTACAACAATTTCGGTCCCATCGTCGTATTTGTACCTCAATTCTGGTTCAAAATCAGGTATGGGCTCATATTTGTCATAATCTGTGTCGTCAAAGAACTCAAACCTCTCCCCATCGCTATCGTAATTCCCCAAAACCTCAATGCCATCATCGGCTCTATCTGCAGGTTTGGGAATGCTTCTTCGTGGTCTTCGAAATGCAGTGTTTACTAATGGATCCGTGAAGGTGGCGTTTGATCGTTTGCTTGCTCTATCCACTACCCTCTTTTTAGCTCCTTCAGTCAATGTACCATTGATCCTCACCTTTGGATTGGGATGGCTTGTAAAATACTGTCGAATTTCGTCATCTCTGCCATAATGAGAGGCTATAATGAACCGCAGTCCCAGGGTCAATTGAATGATGAACGACTCATTTGCAAAGGAAAAATCTTTTAATTGAGTATCAATATTGATGACAAATTTGTTGACTGGTACTAGGTCAAGTGAAGGATGTCTCCAACCAATATAGATGTATAGCCCATTCAGTGAAACCGCTATCTCATGAATTCTTCGATGAGTCCTCTTGTAGATTTTCTGGTCACGGTAGTGAAAAGATTTCAAGGCATGCCGTACTTTGGGGAAAAGACTCAACCCACACTCTTTCACATCTAGCTCTTTCCCATCGCAGTCTTGAACTTTGGAGAAATCAGGCTCCAGGGAAACAGATCGTGCAGGTGATGGCGATTTCGAGGAGCTAGGATCAGGAATGAGTATTGGGGATGAAGATCTCGAGCGTGGGTGAGAATGTGATTGCTTCTTGCTAGATATCGATGCCTCATGAGGTTTTATAGGAGAAACATCGCTTGCGTCTGAGTCGTGAGAGATTAAGCTCCTCCTTGATCGAGGTTCAATTTGTTCAACATTTCTCTGTTTGAGTAGTCGATCTGCCCGACCTGTCAAGTTGTCGAGCCTCTCGCGAATCTTTGATGACGTTTCAAGTTTCTCTTGATAGTTGTAGTTTTTGAAATTCTCTTGATAATGTGAGTCAGGGGATTTGAATGAACCATTCTCATGTGATAAATGGGAATCAGCGTCGTCTGAAAATGAATCATGAGAGTTGTGATACCGATGGCTGGCCATCGCATGATGACTCAGACCCCCCCATTCACTGCTTTCGCTGCTTACTGTCAGTCCGTGTCTTAATCCGTGTGAACCTGTATGGTCTACTTCATTATCAGCTTTGTCAATATTTATGATTGTTGTTGTTCTTGAGTTCAAGCTATCCAATCTTTTTCGTGCAGGATCACCTTGTTTATGCGGCACGGTCCCTCCTTTCGAGTCCTGTAATAAACTGCTTAAATTGGTCAGTCGCGTTTTGGCTTGGGGTTTGGAGATGTTGGAACCAATATTTGGGTCAAAATTACGTGTGGCGGCAGGATTCTGCAATTTGTCCGTTTTCTTGTAAAGGTTGTCAACTGGCTTCGTTCCATAGGCACTTGATGTTCGCCTTCTGATTAGCGATTGATACTGCTTCTTTTTGAGGTCTTGGCTTGTCATCTATACATGAATGAGGACTTGCCAAGGTGTGAAAATGATTAAGTCGAAAGTAGTTGACTTGTGTAAGCCGAATACAACAGCCAGTGACACAGTTGCTGATATTTTTGCCTGTGTGGTTGTGCCTAGCCTTCGATCGTGGTGTGTATATACCTTTAGACTAACTTTCATTCCTACGAAAGAGGATGTTGATTTTCCTGCACAATAGATACCAAAAAGTATTGTTGCACGTGAGTAACAGAGGGAAGAATAAACTCCCCTGAGAAAGCCATTGAGACTAATAGCATCACCATTGCAGTCTGGATTATTCTACCTCTGAGCTCTATTGTGTGCCATACCTTTTCCACTACAACATCTTCGACTAAATGGAACCACAACCTAAAAAACACATGGTAGCGCGTTCTTTCTCTATGTGTGCAACTTGGTGGCGAGCGGTGTCTTTTGAAAAATTGCCCATCAAATCATTTACAATCAGTACGTTTGCCAACAAATTTTAGTGATCAAACAATGGGACAAGGGCCATCAGGTATGCCAGGAGGTAATAACCTCAACAAAAAGAAGGATGATAAGAAGAAGGAAAAGCCAAAGTACGAACCACCAGTTGAATCAAGATTTGGTAAAAAGAGAAGAAAAGGTCCTGATACTGCTGTGAAATTACCTAGCGTATACCCAAGCACTCGATGCAAGTTGAGGTTATTAAAGTTGGAAAGAATAAAGGATCATTTGTTGTTGGAAGAAGAATTGGTTTTGAATCAAGAAGCTTTCCAACCAACAGAGGCAAGACAAGCTGAAGAGAGAGAAAAGATTGACGAATTGAGAGGGTACCCTATGGCAATTGGTACACTAGAGGAGATCATAGATGATGACCATGCAATTGTCTCCAGTACTGCTAGCTCTGAGTACTATGTTCCCATCATGTCATTTGTTGATAAAGGGTTGTTGGAACCTGGTTGTTCGGTTTTATTGCATCACAAAACTGTGGCTGTTGTAGGGGTGTTGCAAGACGATGCTGATCCGATGGTTTCAGTGATGAAACTAGACAAGTCACCAACGGAGTCATATGCCGATATTGGAGGTTTGGAGTCGCAAATACAAGAAATCAAGGAATCGGTTGAGTTGCCGTTGACGCACCCAGAGTTGTATGAAGAAATGGGTATCAAACCACCGAAAGGTGTCATATTGTATGGTGCACCAGGTACAGGTAAGACGTTGTTGGCTAAAGCGGTTGCCAATTCTACATCAGCCACGTTTTTGAGGATAGTGGGGTCTGAATTGATTCAGAAATATCTCGGTGATGGTCCCAGATTAGTGCGTCAGATTTTCCAAATTGCAGCAGACCATGCACCTTCCATTGTGTTCATAGATGAGATTGATGCTATTGGAACAAAGCGATATGAGTCGACTTCGGGAGGTGAACGAGAAATTCAAAGAACGATGTTGGAGTTGTTGAATCAATTGGATGGATTCGACGATAGAGGTGATATCAAGGTTATCATGGCTACAAACAAGATTGAAAGTCTTGATCCTGCATTGATTAGACCAGGTAGAATAGATCGAAAGATACTTTTTGAAAACCCCGATTCCAACACCAAAAAGAAGATTTTGACAATCCATACATCCAAGATGAATTTGGCTGCCGATGTTAATTTGGATGAAATTGTCACTGGTAAAGATGATTTGTCGGGTGCTGATATCAAGGCTATTTGTACAGAAGCTGGGTTATTGGCATTGAGAGAAAGACGTATGCAAGTAAAAGCTGACGATTTCAAACAGGCTAAAGAGAGGGTTTTGAAGAACAAGGTTGAGGAGAATCTCGAAGGTTTATATTTGTAGGTTTTATATTTGTAATGAAGTAGAATTGGATGCAACATCGTTCAGCATATTGTGGTTCTGAAACAAGCACCTTTTTTTTTCTCTCTTGAAACACACATCAGTCTGTGGAACTCTTGCAATGTTACTTGACGCATCCAATGCCTAGCTCGTATACAATCCGGCCAATATAGAGACACTACCTTCACACCACGCATGTCACTACTTCTACGGCCAATAGTAGCGTGTATTGGCCAAAGATCAACTTTAGCCATTAGGTTTAGCTATATCGCTATACGTTGCAAAAGTGTTCAAGCACAAGTGTCTACAACGACCACGGTTATAACATCAAGTACAAGCAAGAATGTAAAACCTAAAGAAATTGCAGTTGCGGTAGTGTCAATATCTAAACAGGGAGCCGTAAAAGCTTCGCGGAAAGCGAAGAAGAAGAAGAAGAAAGCTGCTGCGAAATCAAAGATTATCCGAAAAGAACCCAAACCATCGATGAAAAACGTCAAGCCACCAGTTAGTGGCCCTGGAAAGCCAGTAAGGGGTCAGAAACTAACAATTAAGGAGGTCAAACTGCTAACCAACGACGAAAACCTACCAGCTAAAAAAACCAATTCAAAAATACCGAAACAACCAGTAAAGGAGCTTAAACTGCTAGATGAAGATCACAAACCACGAGCAAAAACGCCTAAACCTTTGCCAAAGAGAAAAGCTATTGTGAAAGTGACCAAAAAGTTATCCAAACCTCTGGCCAAGCCCCCAACACGGCCAATACCAAGTAAAATTAAACCAGTAACATCGAAGGTAATTAAAGTAGACGCCGATAATCCGCTCAGCAAAGAGACTCAAGTTTCAACAAACTTGTCTCACCAAACACCATTAAATTCGTCGCCCAATGGTGAAACTCAAGGATCCACCATAGTAAAGTCAAAATCATCAAAGAGTGATGCTGCGACGGAAGCAACAAGCCAGTTTTTGTCTCCATCTGAAGCAGCGAAAATTGTCTCCACAACGTCAACCAACCAGAACGATATCGCTCTGGACACGAATGTGGATTCAAACTGTAAAAACACGTTTTTTTATTACTCATATCTTGTTGATGAGACCACTGGAGTAGCGACAGACCTCCCTTCGGTTAAAGTTGTTGACAGCGGCAACGATAAATCGAAAAACTCAATTCCCGATACAACCACAGCAACCAAATTGGATCCGAAATTGGTAACGCCCGTCAATTGGTCAACATTCCTATATGACGTATTCGGCACCTCATCGAACAACCAAGTGGTTAAGTTGATCCAACCATCGAAATACGAGAGCCGGGTTGATGAATATTCATATGAAACAATTAGGAGCAAAAAAGGGTTGGAAATGAAGAGAAATAAGCCCAATATAAGAGGGTTTAAATTTATAAATTATGATGTTTTGACTGAGTTGGGCGTGGGGAATTATCAATTTGATAATAAGCTCGAGTCAAACGAAGCTACTGTGTTTGTCAATAACCAGCACTTGGTATTGGCTCATGATTCAATTGTACCACCAATTACAATCAAATTGCCAGAGTGTCTCAATTTTCGAAACCCGACGGGATTGAGTTCACTAGAGCAAATTGGCCGCCTGTTGACTTACGAGTATATACTCAAGTGGTCCTTGATGAATTTCTATAATCCTAATTTGATGTGGGACAAATTTGTCAAGAGTTGCCGAGGTTTACAATTTATGCAATTGGATAAGTCGGCAACAATATTGTTTCAAGGTTTGCAACCATTGAATGTATTTATCGCCATGGTCTATATAGAGGACAAGGATTACGAATATGCCATTTTGAAGTTCCTCAAACTGTTTGCAACCAATCACAAACTTGATACCAAATTTTCCACAGAATTGTTGATTGACAAATATAAGCCAGACTTAGATGCTTATTTGCAACAATTTCCAGCGCCAATTGATTTCAACAAATTTTCACAGGTATTTAGGCCTCCATTGTTGCATTCATTGCCAATAAAATTACCACCGTTGCCCAAATTTCATAATCAAGAACTATACAAAATGGTCCAAATCTCGTTAATTTCACTGCAATTTATGGCAAAATCAAACAAACTTGGAGTCTTGAATTTCCTCCGGAAACGCTTGGATAGATTGGGGGATGCTATACTCAAACGCTATTCAGTTGAATACATGGTTCACCATTGTAAAACTAACCCCAGGTTCAGATGGAATATGGATGACGTAAGCTTCATCAACACGAACATTGTATTCAGCAGTTTATCATTTGCTTACAAGTTACATCAGACAATAAATGATGCTGAAATCCAAGCAAATATGGATCGCCTTATCACCAGTAGTGACCTAAACACTGCAAATGAGTTATTAGGCGACATGTTTGAAAGAATGGTGGCCATTGAATACTTGGATAATCCTGACATGTGTCGAACTTGGATTTTCAAGATGTACGATGCAATTCTTGACAACTTGACCAAGGAGAAAGACGGGATTGAGTTTATTGATAAGGAAAAATATGTCAAGCTTTATGAGCATCATTTGAAAACGAAAACATTGTATTAGTAATGTGTGGTTTGTGTTGGGTGTTATAATAATAGAATGGTGTGTATTGATAATAATCTTGTAGAAGCTCTTGCCTTCTTGGGTACTTTCCTCTACTTTACTTGGACAAACTTTCGATCTGATTTCTTCAACTTCAACACAACAGTATCCTTGAATGAAACGACTTTTCTGCACAATGGACATAACCCTCTCCCACGAGGCATACGTACCGTCCCTCGGGCGTGTGAACTACTGATACTCATCTCGATGCACTCTAAACAAAAGACGTGTCCGCATGAAGTCACAGTCGCTACATCAACATTGTCAAAGCATATGGGACATTGAATATCAGCTAGCTTTTTCACGGTCTTGTGGTCTGCTGCGGTTGTTGAAGATGATACTTTATTGCCGTTGTCGTCATTATTATTATTGGTGTTTGTTTCTTGATTTTGTGGGTTATCTATTAGATCTTGAGTAATCTTTCTAAACTCAAGAATTTCGATATCATCATCGGTATCTGTGTCCGAGTCTATCGTTATAACGTTGGACGACATAGGTGTGTGTGTATGGTGTATAGAAGATACGATTGCAGTCTAGACTTGTTCAAATCAATGGTTTCAGATTTTGTTATCGGTTTGAATGTTCTCTATAATTGGTCGTGTAAAGGAGGTGAAAAAATGGGGACAATTTTAGAAATGGTAACCAAAGTGCTTTAACTGGCACGATGGAGACATTTGGACTAGTGTTGTATAAGAAATTCCCCAAGCAGCATGGAGCAGATCTGGGTGAATTTCATGTGTAAATGGCATTGTGGGGAATATTTCTACTATGCACAAATTTGGCTGCAAAATTGAAGAAAAAGGTACCCACACAACAATTGATGGAAAAGACATTCTTTAAGCTGATACATGAGTGCTCAAGTGCTATGGTACTTTTGGCAATTTCAAGACGAACCAGTCGTGAAGACGGTAATTTCACCAAGAAGGATATTCGTCTCATTTTGAGCCAAAACTGAGGAACGTAATGAATTCAACCACTTTCAATGCCTTCGAAGTCGCGAGAACTATCTCACTGGTTAATAACTCCGAACCGATGATAAATGGGGAAACAAAGCATAGTTGCAAATTCGTATCAGGTAGACCCTAGCGTTATACTGATGTCTTTTACGAGATATATTTTTTGAAACATATTACACTACTCGTCAATTTTAGCACGATATGCACTACCTTCATCTTACAATTACGTCATAAGGAAAAATGAGCCGATTTGCACGTGATGCACAAAAGACATAGCGTTTTGTGACACTATCATAAGTTATATCCCTTTTAGGAAAGCACTAACAACAAAAGGATCAAGAGGTGTATGACGTAGTGATAAGTGTAGATAGAAGAGCGTGCATTGAGTCGGAGGGGCAAAGAAGTGGTGAAAGAGGTGTGCCAGGGTGTGTTTTGTAATTGTATACGTGTGTCTAGTTTTGTTATCTTATCTCTGATTTTCTCTGATTTTTGTTTTTCTCAAAGGATACACTAATTTGATTTTCAATCTACACATCAAGTTTTATCTTTTCATGTGCACAGTAACTGAGTAAACATAACTCCTAATGCTACTTCTATGCACACACTGCCAATTCAAACAATGTGCTATTGTTTGTCTATCTTTTGTATGGGTATCATGAAAGGACTTAACCATAGTTACACGACCATATTTGGATTTTGTAACCGATAAACTCTGCAAAAAAATAGTAAGTAGTGCACGTGTGACCAAGAATTAGTTTTTGGTTTCAAATCGGCAACGGACAATCCACTGCCATTTATTATTTTGGGGATTTTGTGTAATTTTGTTAACAGTACACTATAATATTTGAGCCTATACCAATCAAGATAATTGTAAAAGTCTGAGACATCACACTTACTGAGTGAGAATGAGAGCAGCAGTTTAATACAAGATGCGGTGTGAGTAAGCTTGTGACAACACAAAAGAGAGGAGCCACCACCAAGTCCATAAACGTAGTGTTATGAGCGATAAAGGAGAAGAATCAAAATAACACATGCCAATTGCTACAAACAATAGGTTTATATTTAGCTAAAACAAAAACACAGATTGTTTGGTGAGTATTTTCGTGTGCAGGCTTTGTGACAAACAACACGTGTAAGGAAATGGAAAGAAAGGAGGGTTTTTCTTTAAAGTGGAAGGGATAAAAGTGTACCGATTGCCAAATAGAAGCCATCTGAGATCAAGTGACAGTCCGACAGGAAGAGGAGGGGAAGCCTGATCAATTAGAAATAGAGCAACTCATCTCAAAATTTTTTACACCCGTCACACTCTCTCCTCTCTTTCTGGAACAACTAAGATCCAAATAGAAACTGAAAAGCCAAGACAGATCGCATTCTAAAAAACGGATACATGCAATGCTTCGTTTCTTTTTCTTTCCTATTTCCTAAATAGTATCGTCAAGTTTCGTATAATTCAGAAATGTGAAACACACATTAACCGTTCAATTATGAAAAAAAAGAACCACTTTTCTTTTTCACCTTTTGCTTATCTGTAAGTCCCAAGAAAATGGTACAGCTTCGCATCACTGTCACCCTTCCCGCACTCAATCCTTGCTGTTGCCCCCTTCTCCGGTATCACATCTTCTTTAAAGCTAAAAGGACTCTGTTATTCTCCAGTTCTTTCTTCGTTTCCGCAGTATTTACCCTATGACGACATGCAATTGAGAGCATAACCAGGGTTATTGTAACCCTTTCACTCAACACAATAGATAAAATTTTCAACCAAGCTTAACTAAGGACCATGAGATAAAAGAAGTAAGCCAAAGGTTTTTGTGTGTTTATTACAAACAACACACTATACGTAATAAGGAGCATATGGATTAGGAAAATAGGTGAAGTTTAGTCAGCATACACATACAACATCTAAAAGAAAGCATTGGAAAATCTACATTTCGTTGCTTTTCGGAGTGTAATTACACCCCCCTTTCTTTACACGTTTTCTTTAACGCCGGAATCAGACTCTTCTCTGCACAGTTGTCATCCGTAACGCTGAAATATAAGGTTTTACGGGTATCATTGTTACACAAAGTTATTGACAAAAAAAGAAATTTCCATTGCGTTTCTTTTTTTTTCATGATCCATTATGCAGGACTATATGCATTGATATATGCAGTACTTTACTACAACTACTACTACTACTACGATGAGAGATATACTTTGTAATACAGAGCAGAAGCATCCCTTCAGCACTTTTACCCGTTTACAAAACAATAAACTAAAAAGAAGGAGCTTTACATAGTCTACATTCTGCAATGATGAAAAGATTATAAATATCGAACTAATTCCCTTTGATAAAACACATTTTCAATTCAATTCCAACATAGTTCAATCCAACAGTACTTACTTTCATTAACTACTCCATAACCTGTTTGAATAACTTTGCAATACATACACACATACACATACACAATGACAAGAGAACAACCACCAGCTATTTTTTACGTCAACGCCGCTTTGTTTGACTGTGACGGTACTTTGGTTAACTCCACCGGTGCCATTTCTGAATTCTGGAGAGAATTTGGAAAGACTAGACCACACTTTGATCCTGAAGAGGTTATTAGAACTTCTCATGGATGCCGTACATTTGACGTTATCAAGAAATGGTCTCCAGAAGATGCTATTGAAGAACAGGTGACGCAATGGGAAGGTGAAATCCCTGACTCTTTTGGTCATCATGCTAAACCTATCCCAGGTGCCGTTGAATTGGTCAAATCATTTGATAAATACTCCAAAGAAGAAAGTGATGATGGAAGACAGAGGTGGGCTATTGTCACTTCTGGTACTTTGCCATTGGCTACCAAATGGTTGAAGTTGTTGACGATTAAGAAACCAGATACTTTTATCACTGCTGAAAAAGTCACCAAGGGTAAGCCACATCCACAAGGTTATATGAATGCCAGAGAAAACTTGGGTTTTGGTGCCAACCACGCCAAAGTTGTTGTGTTTGAAGATGCTCCAGCTGGTATTTCTGCAGGTAAGGATGCCGGTGCTATGGTTGTTGGTATTTGCTCAACTTATGATGCTGAAAAAGTGAGAAACTCTGGTGCCAACATTGTTGTCAAGGATTTGACCAGTTTCCACATTGATTCATACAACAAGGAAACCGAAGAGTTTAAAGTTGTTGTCGATGAATACTATTATGCTGATCCACAATATATTGAAAATACCGCTTAGATCGGTGGAGAAGCTGATAGCATAGGGGGGCATTTTCATTTTCATTTTTTATTCTTCAACTTTATAGACTATTATCATTGTACATTAGAATAAACGCATAGATTATTTAGGGAAAATTAAGCTCGCCGATGTAAACGAAGATATCGATCTACTCTTTGTTGATGTTTTAATACAGAGACTGTTCCTGAAAGCAGTGTCGTAAATGGTGTCGAATTTCAGCATGCGTCACTCTTTTTTTTTTCCAATGAGATGCCATCAGAAAAATTTCAATAAAAGTCTAGCCTACTACGCAGCTTTCTTTATACCTAAAATATACCACCATGCTGTCGCCACAACTCACTGACCAATACCACGTCCTATCACTTCCCCGAGTTAATGACGTTCCACTTCCGCAGAAATTAGTCATCCCTCAAATCAACCAAACTGATGTCTCATCTACATCATCAATCATTGATATAGGTGTACTGAACTCAATGCTTGCTTCATATATAACCAAACCAAGTCCGAAATTAATTTGGTCCTATTCGATCAAGCCAACAGTTGGCATTAAGTGTATTGATGTATGGCACACAACCACCACCAGGAAGTTATATATTGCTGGACTCGAAGAACGGAAAAAACCACGAATCTTGGTGATTGAGACTGAAAATGGATCCACTGAAGATGGAAGTTTTCTGATTAGCACCGTTGGTGAAATGGAATTGGCTGTGGGCAAAGATCAAGTTGTTGCCGTGAAATTCTTGTCCACTGAGGATATTGTTGTTGTTTACCAATCTGGATCAGTGCAAATGGTAAATTACAACGAAAAACTAACTTTTGGAACCAAGTACCAAAATGAAGGAAATGTCATTTACAGTACATTCATTACAGATTTAGACGATCTTTTACTATTGACAGTATCGCGATCCAAAACTTTAACAACTTACAATTTAATCTCGATAAGTACATCGAAAATCTTACCAGTTCAAAGTTATCAAACCAAGCCAGTTACTGGTGCATCGTATACTTACAGCTCGGGCATACTATATCAATATCACGATGGTGTAATTGACTCCTTTTCAATCACTAATTTCCACATTCAAAAGTCGGTTTCAGTTTTGCCCATCATCAATACTGAGGAGCTTGTGTCGATAGTCTCACCAGCACCTGATCGTATTTTGCTAGGAAATGCCAACATGATCTATTTGTTAAACTTTAAATTTGAAGCAGTATTATCTCAATTCAAGTCAGTATCAAGCACATCCAATCCAGTCCCTGATAAAGTCTACCTCAACCAAGTTGCTCAAGTTAAAGGATCGTCACAATCTACTCAATCAACCCGAGCATACTATGTTAATTTAAAGAACAAAGACAACAACGTCTATTTGAATGTGATTGATGTCAATGTTGGATTGAACAAATTGAATGAGTGTCTTGGTAAATCAATCGAGGGTGGCAACAACCAGGATTTCAGTCAGGTTGTTGACTTGTACAATGGTGACGACAATGAACCTACTGCTCCCACATCTGGCGAGCTCGACCAAGTTTATCAGACCTTGGAACAAGCTTGCAAAGCCAAGGATGTAAATAAATGGGAATCGATCCTCATCCCATACTTGAAAACCCACAAGTCCTGGCAAGAAATCAATAAATCAAAACCAAAATCGAAAACCTACCAATTTAAAGAGTTTGACGTGGAAAATGATCGCATTGTTGATGTCAATTTCATAAATTCCATCTTTGATCTCATCTTCACAACAGAACCGTTACAGTTTAAAGATGCCCAGTTTATTCCCGAATATACTTTAATGTATTTACTCACTAACCCAATTTATCCAAAAGCATACACCACCAATCTTGTTCAACTTTTACACGATACTGGCAACATCACCTTACTCAAACAAGCCATCAAGACATGTTCCAATATCCCATTAAATGATCTACTCATACAGTTTGTAACTACTGAGGATATGGATATTTTCAATGAGTTGATCAATCGTATCGTTTCCGATTTTGCTGTTACCGAAATCACCACCAGTTTGAAAGATATCATGCCACAATATTCAACCGATACAATTGCATTAATCAACAAGGTCTTGTCAACATCAAACGATAAAGGTTGGATCTTGGTTGAAATACTTGTTGATATCAGTGGGCTATTCAACTGGAGTCAAGAAAATATCTTGCGATTGAATCAAATCATTGATGCCAGATTGGCCAACCTCGATATCAATGCTTACAATTTGACATTAATTGATCAAGTACAATTGAAAAAAAACCAATTGAAAAAGAGCAAAAACACTTCTGTTGACGGGGCATTGACAATCACTGATCAAACTCAATTGAACAAAAGAATGGAATCAGATCTGAATGAAAAAGTGCCATTGTATTCTATAGAGAGATTGGAAATATAGTGGAATTTAGAGTAACATATCTGTAAAGAGGGCTAAATAAACAGAAAAAGCTCAGTATGCATTTGTTTTCATTTGTGCATGTTGCTAGTAACTACTCATTGCATCTTCTCGATTATCATGCACTCACGGGTACATCACGACGATGAGGGGGAGAGGGAGGTTGCAAAAAGGAAAACTACTCCTTCAATTAACTGGTAGCGTGAGTATATAGAAAAAAAAAATTATTGATTTGCGAAGAAGATCTCTCCAGCTCCCACCCAACAAGGTCACTTCCTCCCTGTCATGTCCACCACCAAAGCAGCTTACAAACAAGCTCTAAAATCAATAAACACCGCATTCAAAAACGATACACCAATACTTACCGCCGCCAAGCAACAAATCAGACAACAAATTTTTGCTAATCGATTCATTACCGACAAGACCGAATTAAATGACGCTATAACCAAACTCAACGAAGTATCCAAGTTCTTGTTACAGAATATCGTACAGGGAGAGTTGAAAGATGATGGTCGTTATTTTTTAAAGTTTCATGAAAAGACAGAGTTGGGTGATAATGAAACGATAAAACAATCGAAATCGGAAATGGGATCTCTTAGTGGAGCAAAGGGAAGTAGGATAAGAGCAAAGAAATGTGGGGAATGAGTGAATGAAGGTTTGTACTTGACGAAAGCTGGTAATGGTATAAAGTCTTTTGTTGTATAGTTTGTAAATAGATAATCTGAGTCACGTTCCAAAGTGAAAAATAGAAAAAAAGACAAAAAAAAAAAAGGCAAGTAGAGACTTCCTTGACATGTATCTACGCTGTTAACGACAATGGCACCACTAGATGAAGCAAGACGAGACGTCCTCATCTCAAAAGCTCTCTCTTATTTACTTCGACATGGGGCTATCAAGGAAAGCCTAACATTCAATGATCAAGGTTACATCCCAATCACTGAAATACTTTCTCATCATCGAATGAAATCCTATAAAGCCACACGTCAAGACCTCGAACGTATTGTTGCCAACAACGACAAGCAACGGTTCAAAATTGATGCTGAATCCGATATGATTTGCGCCACTCAGGGCCATTCGATAAAGCAAATTGCCGGTGAATTGCAATTGATGAATCGTGATGAATTGAAGAAACTTCACATTTATCATGGCACATACAAGAAGAAATTGCCCTTGATTAAACAATCGGGGTTGAGTCGTATGAATAGAAATCATATACATTTCACTTGTGATGAGTATCTGACAATTTCAGGGGTAAGAAAATCTGCCAATTGCTTGATATACATTGATGTTGACAAGTGTATTGATGGGGGACTACAATTTTTCAAGAGTGACAATAATGTGATTCTTTGTCCCGGTGATGAAAATGGAATCATTAAATGGGAATTGGTGGACAAAGTGGTGGATATCTAATCAAATGTGAACAGTGCTATTAAACTACAAACGGTAAATAAGAGGGCCATTTCCCGCAGCCTCCCCAGTTACTCCATCTTGACATTGCATCCATCATACAAGGACATTGTCAAATGTGACATCTTGTGTGGTGGGTATTGAGTATTTGGATCCATCCATAAGGAACTAAACTCTTGTACCAATCTGGTTGTAACGTAGCTGGCTTCAGTTAGAGCGAACTGCTGACCAAGACAAATTCTTGGACCACCATTGAATGGAACAAATGCCCAACCCAATTTCCTTGTTTGTGGCTCAAACCACCTCTCGGGTCTAAATTCATTAGCATTTTTGCCGTAAAATTCCTCCATTCTGTGAGTTGCATAAACGCAATACTGGACAATTTGGCCTTTGGTGACAAAAATTGGTGACATTCCATCAGGTCCTCCACCACGAGGCAAAGTTGTGTTTTTTGTAGCAACACGGAAGTTTTGTGGAACTGATGGGTATAAACGTAAACATTCGTTAAGCACTGCTTTTAAATATTCACAATTCTTCAAGGATTCGAACGTGATCTCATCAACTCTAGCTTCTTTATCCAATCCAAATTTGGCACCAATTTCTTCTCTCAATTTGGTCAACACAGCAGGGCTCCTAGCCAATTCAAAGAACACAAATGACAACAATCCAGCTGTTGTATCCCTGCCTGCAACCAAAATATTCAACAATTGATCTTGTAAAACTTTGGGATCTCTTGTATGTTTAGCCAACTCGTAAAGAAACACATATCCGTTTTGTTTCTCCAACTCCTCTGGAGTCAATGATAAGGCTCTTTTAACGTAATACTGGGCAAACTTGTGAACAACTGCGTTATTATCTCTAAACTTCTTAGAGTTTAATAACCAGTATAATCCTTGCATGGTTGTTCTTGATGCCAAATAGTTTTGGGAGAAATTAAATGATTTGGCAAATTGTTCCTTCCCTTCAACTTCATTCGAAACCGCTTGCATGCCAATACTAGCATCCTTCAATGAATCAACTGATTCTCCAAATAAAAACTCAGTGGCAGAGTCTACGGTGAATCTGAAAAACAACTCTTGCAAATCAAATACTTGTCCCTTGTTTTTGTGTATCTGCTTGAAAAGAACCTGAATGTGTGGCTCCAACATCTTGACATGTGAGATTTGATCTCTAGCAAATTGGGGACGCAACATCTGTCTTGATTCCTTCCATCCTTGGCCATCCAATGTAAAAATTCCATCTCCTAATAGTGGCTTGAATTGAGCATGTCTCGTTCCCAAACAGAAATCATTAAACTGAGTAGCCAAGAGTGCTTTAATATTTTCAGGATCTTTAGTCATCCAAAGTTTGACCATAAAGATTCTTATTGAAAATGTAGGAATCAGTGGATGAGAAACCTCGTCGAATCTTTCAGCGACGTAGTCGACAACTGTACCATTTTCCTTCCTCTCAATCAACCAGAATGGAAGTCTGAAACCAAAAAGACCATCACCCTCACAATTTGCTTCTTTCGCTGCTCCCAATTTTTTTATCAAATAAGCATTGTAGACTTGGATGTATACCGCATAAAGGACAATCAATGCCGGCGCCAAAACGTACCACTTGGTGGCGTAATCGAATAGAGTAAGGTCTGACATGTTGGTACAGTATGATGCGAATCGTTCAATGTTTGTTCATAGACCAAAGGTGGCTTGAGATTCACCTCTTTTTGTAATCCCCTCCATTGGATAAAGTTAGCCTTTTTTTATGGTGTCATGAGAGCAAATGGCATCATACGTAAACTCCTCATCATCCCCGCAAAATATTTACCCGCGAGGCATATCATCTTTTCATTGTCTAATGAAGAACAACCCCCCTCACATCGAACATGCCTTGACTTAGCTAGTAAGTACACAGAAGTTGGGCTTGTGGGCGGCCTTTCGTGATTGTTGGACTTGAGTAACTAAAATCTCTCGGATTTAAAGTAATGGAGTGGAGCTTTGATACGATGAGATCTTGAGCCCAGGGTTACCACTACAACAGCTTACATATATATAAAGAAGCTAGCAAAATATCAAACGTTACCATTTAATAATATCAAGATGACCCTAGTCACGTTATATTTTGTACATGCTTAATTAGCTTTATCGATCGGGTAAGAAGGAATGTATTTGGTTAGCCATTACCCGACTTTGAACAAGTGGACTCTTTTTTATCAAAAAAAAGCATCCGTCTTCAAATTCGATAGACACCACAGGGAACTTCTACTATTGTCTGTTGATATCCCATGTGTCGTGAACCCAGGAGTTTCATCTATGGTTTGCAATAAGAGTTCATTAGTCAGTCACGTGTAATCTTCTTGCGCCAGTGTCGCAATTTTGTATCATGACACTCTTTCGCACGACATAGAAACGCGTCTTTGCTCATTTGGCAGTGAATTCTGAAACCACTGATTCCAACTGCCATTCCGTACTGCTTAGGTAGAGATCGTATGCTGATGAGGAGGTGTCCATAACACTGATTCAGCTGAAAATGTGGTTTCAATTTCTCGTGTATGGATAGGTTTATTAGGTAGTAGATCCAGATTTAAAATTTACAACGAAAGGGTATCGCTCCTACTGCTTCGTCTACATACTCGATTCATTTTTTGGTTGTTTCATCTATAATGCTTGACTAATAGGGCTAGAAAAGCATCCACACGACGTCGCAATTAAAAAGAATCGAGAACTTGATTCTGGGCCTATAGTGAGACAATAAGTGTCAAATGAGAATGTAAAACGATTGCGTCTATTAAATGATTGCATGTGTGCATATCTTTCGTTTACTTTTCAGGGGTACATACGTCTCACTCGAGAGCGTTTTGTTATCGAGGTAATTTGATTTAGACGATGCAAAATTCAGGTACAGATTTATCACAATATGAATATGTAGTACAGAAGGCAATACAGACAAAAGAAACCAGTTTCGTTTTGTCATTCTATTCGGGGAGCAAGGAAGAAAACACCCCCTGAAACTATTTCCTATTGTCCCAACTATCCACCATTCCATCTAACAAAACCATGAACCGTTGATTTTCCTCAATTGGGACAAAATGGCCTGATTTTAAATGTTGTAAATCAGAATGTGCACTCGGTTAGAATTGACCACAACAATGCAACGTTTTGAAACTGAAAAGGAGGGTTATGAGTGACCCCCATAGGATGCTAACCCTTTCCTTTCTTTGTGGTGCTGCCAGGAGCATTACTCTATAACCTGAGAAAACAAAGCTTTGATACGCGTGTGTAATTCATACAAGTGAGAGCACAATAAAGCACAAAAACAACGACACTATAAATCACTGCTACAAAAGCTTCTGATTATGAAGATAGGAAATAAAGAGTTTATCCGACCACCTAAACCAAACTCTGGCACTAAAGAACATTCCAGAAGTTGCCGAAACGCTCCTCCATATTCATTTTTGGAAGATAGGTGCGAGAAAAGTGACACTTTGTATTGCTCTGTTGTGGTCTTTGTGAAACATTTGAATTTCGCAGTCTAGTCCTTTGCCTAACCGGAAATCTAGACTCACTTCGGTAAACTCTATGGAACAGGAAACATCAACCTCAAGAAAAAAAGAAAAGGGGAAGGGGCACTTTGCAATTTTCCAAAAGCATCAGCCCGTTTTGATTCGCATTTCAATCATCTTACCTCCGAACAGGCCTCCCGTATCAGCACAATGGATCCAACCCCGATTTCTATTCCTTTTTCTTATTCTTTTTTCGGCGTTAAAAAAAAAATTAACTAAAAATATTCTTTAAAGTTTAGCACCTTTTGCGTTGTTGTGCGCAACCATCGGATGAAAATCAAAAAATATTTAGAATCACAGAATCAAATTGAAAAAAAAAAAAAAAAGGAACCCGCCTTCGCCTCTTCCCCATCGAAAATAGATCCTTTTTTCACTTATTGTTCTACGTTTTGATGCAACGCGTGACTTAAAAATAAGTGAGGCAAAGTGGTGAAATTTACAAGAGATAGTAGACTCATGACCGAAACAAACACAGCTTTGGGCTATCTTAATTATGCCTGTCGCGCCACAGCTGATCTCTTCGAATCTTGGCATGACCCAACGATAATTAACTTTAATGCAACCAAAAAAAGAACATCCAAAACCCTTTGTGTTTTGTAAAAAGAAAGGAAAAAAGAATATTGTGTGAGGGGGTGGAGATACTTTCGAGGAAAGAATTGAGCAGTAACGTTTCGAGATTCACGACTGCAAGCGACATTCTCTCTCTTCACCATAATAGATACGGAGCTCCCGCATATGCATATGTAACATCGCAACATTGTGCACACATGTATGTATTAGCTTCTTTGATTGCTCTGTTGTTGTTTTTTTTTGAGTTTTCATGCAGCCATTTTTATTTATTGGATCTAGAATCAAATAAAATGAGCGGTAAACGAAAAAAATAGAAATAAAATAGAAAATTAGACGCCGGATTTTCCTTTTTGCAATCTTTTTCTCTCTCTCATTGTAACCATAAAATTGAACTTGTTCTACTAGTTCACACTGAATAATGTCTTAAAAACTACAATACGTTTATTTATATCCTATTTAAGCTGATATTTACGAGTTCATACATAAAACTAAAAAGTATAATTCTTCATATATATAGGACTTTGTCTTTCTTCCCTTTTTCTTTTGGGGATTGCAATTGTCGTTTATTCCGTTATTCATTCCTTACCAGATCCTTTATAGCCAAATCTTAGTGAGACTTTAAGCAAGCCCACTCCCCTACCTTTCATTACAACGTTCAAGTTTCATGTACGTCGAACATCGAAATCAAGTACACCAGCAATCTACAGGCAATTCCGTTCATGAGTCAGTACCACCACATAGTTTGCGACACAGCACCAATACCACTACTACCGCTGCCACGTATTTTCCTATAATGTATCCACCTTCATCAATGTCTCCCTCACCAAAGCCATCATCATCGTCGTCACCAAATTCCCAATTGCCCAAACTACAGACATCAGGATTTTCTAATTATGCCCATGAAAAGCAACACCCGGAGTCTGCCACTACTATAACCCCTTCATCTACATCACGTTTGCACCCATCCTCAGCAACAACAACAACAGCTCAGTCGTCACCGCTGAGATCGTCACCCATTTTGAATTCTGAGAATAAAATATGTCAGTGGTATTGTTGTTCGTGTGGTCAATCATATGGTTCAGTTTTGTACAAGGATGACTATATCAAACAAAAGGAAGTTACCGAACGTCCTGAAGTTGCAAATGGGTACCGCACAGAGCAACCACCAACACAATCTACACGCAATTATATTTTTGACAGTTTGAAATATTACAGTCAGGTTGTTTACCGAGACCATAAACACGCATTGTCGAATTCACCCACATTGGTCAAGGCTGATGATTACTTTGAATGTAAAAATGGACAAACAAATGGTGATTATAGTCATAACCATTATTCAAATCAGCTGCAACTGCTGCAACAACTGCAACTGCTGCAGCAACAACAACAACCTGAAACGATAGATACACCTGAAAGTCCCAGGTTGAACCCTCACACACCACTTGTTTCACCACTACTGTTGGATTTGAATTGCAGCTCAACTAGTTTGATTGAGTATCAAGATAGAGCAATCTTGAGTATTCCTAATAGATTTACCTGCCACAGATGCGACCACATGATGTGCCCTTATTGTTTAAAGTTGAGATTGAAAGATATATGAAAGAGATGCAAAATCAACCTTGCAACCCCTTGCTTTTTACGTTACACCAATTTTCTGTCTTTTATACGACGCTTGCATTTTTTCCTCTTCTTCCAGTACATAGTTTCAATGGTTTGTATTATTTACTAGTTCATGATTTTATTGATAAATTAGTTGCTATGAATTAACTGCATATTGTTATATACGTTTTACTTGTTTCTAATCTCTTTGTTCACTTTCTATCAATGGCCTTCCTATGCAACCATTTGTGTTTGTTTTTCAAAATCTTTCCCTCAGCTCTAGGCACTACTTTGACAACAGTGCCAAAAGTTTGAGTCCTGACATAAACAGGTCCCTTTTTAATCGCAGTTGTTTTACTCTTTTTCAATTCACGCAACTTTTGTTCAAGTTGCTGCCTCTTCAGTATATGGACTCCAGATTCATCGAGTCGAATGTGTTTGGGTTTCACTTGTGGTAGTGTCTCCTTGCTTTGGGAGTTTTGAAGAATGAATCCAATATCATCAGGTAAAAATTCTGGCAACTCTTGATCAAGTTGACTTTGCTTCCTGGCCAATTCTTTCTCCTTCTTTTCCAATTGTTGTTGCTTGAAACGTTCATTTTGTAGTTTCCTTCGTTCTTTGGCCTGTCTGGCTAATTCAGCTTGTCGTTGTTGTTCTTGCTTTTGCTTGGCTATGAGTTGCTCTTTAGCGGCACTGGTGGACTCTTCTTCTGGCGCTTCATCCGATTCATCATCATCTTCTTCTTCTTCTTCCTCTTCCGGAGCATCCTCTTCAATATCCTCCAAATCACCAACATCCTCCTGATCTTCAATCTCTTCTAGTTCTTCATTGGGTATACTCTCGCTATCATCATCAAATGTGATTTTCTTATTCTTTGGTTTGTCAATGTGAGGTTTCGCATAAGTATCATCATACCCGAGGATGTTTTCTGATGATACATCATCAGGGTTATTCAAGGTCCCAGTATCATGAGAATGGTCCGTCTTGTGTAGCTTGCTTCTGGTGACAACCATGGCTGAAGAATACACTAGATATGTTGTTTTGGATTTTAGCGATGACTGTCAATTTTGTGATTGGCGACAAAAAAAATTGACGACATGGTTTTCTCAATACGCTACCTAATACAACCATGCATAAACATACAAGCTATATATTCACCTAGCTACTCCTTTTAATTTGATCTGTCTAACAATAAGCATGTTCTTATAAACGGCATCATTCAACATTCTCAACAAAATCTCCAGAATTTCACCCTCGTATGAATATGAAATAAACACTTCTTGCAATATACGTCTGATATTGGATAATTTAGCAACACTAGCATTTTCACCATCACTAGAATAATTTTGTAAGAATTTGGTGAAAATAGCTGAAAATGACTGTTCATTGCGAGAGTTGAATACTTTGTAATCACTAATCTTGCGGAAACAATCATGGATACAACTGTTGAAAAACTCATGAATTGGTGGTTCAGTAGCAACATTGGCGAGATCAACCAACGATGTTATCAACTTTAACCATAGCTTTTCATTAAGCGTCATTTCGTCATCGGTTGTGGCTTGGTAGGTTGCCGGGTCCTCGCAGATTGTACAAGCAAGGTTCACGTATGATTCACATTCACATTTACAAGCAAGGTCCTTAACTAGCTTCAAACGGTCCATGATGACCTGCACCGCATCCTCGAATTTATGTTGCTGAGCTAGCACAATTGCTTGACTGTCTGTCATGTCATGATCCCTCAATAGAGTGAGCACTTTCTCATCCCCAATAATCATGTCCTTAAACTTCCCCACAATAGCACTAATGGACCCCTTTTCAAATATAATAGATAATCGAATGTATTCATAAAGAAGTTCCTCAGAGCCATGATCCTCTGTAAATAACTTCGACAAATAGCGATACTTCAATACATCATCATCACCATCATCATTCGCAACATTTAGTATCTCCCTGTGAAGATGAGGAGCATATTTATGAATCAAGGGGAAAACTTCATCAACATCCAATCCAACGAGTTTGACAAAATTTGCCTTTAAAATTCGTACAAGATTAGTCCTTTCATTAGGATCTCTACTCTTTGTAAATGCGTCAGCAACAATGGCTTGAAGCCCCAGTATAAATCCTTCTTCATTTACATCCTTCAACATCAACAGTTCCAACGCACTGGCATATTTTTGCTCAGAAATGTACAACTTGACCAACACATTGTAAAACCCGCCCATTTCCAATCTTTCTATAAAATGATCGTCTTCAGGTAAGTAAACCGATGTCAAACTTTGTAAAGCCAACTCACAATCCAGAGCAATTTCAGGATCTTTTTTCAAGCACAATTTGTCAATCACGCCATCCAATGTTGATTCCGCAAGCCTAATGAATTGGGGATATTTGGGGTAATTTCTAGCAATGAAAATTGCCAATTGACACCCATCATATTCACTAAATTCATTTGTTTCATATAGATCCAACAACGCCTCCACCAAAAACTGTCTAGTAAATCGCGTATCATCATTGAGAAATGATGACTCAAAAAACTCATTCATGGTCGAAAGCATATGAAATGAATTTGTCTTAAGAAAAGTGTACAAATAAGGGAAAATCGTACCATCATCAAGTGCATGTACAACTTCGCCATTACGAATGATTGACCCACTTGAAAATAAAATGTCGCATATAGCTCTTGTTGGTTCGTTAGTGACAATAAATTTGTCAGTAGGATATTGTCTCCCTGTGAGAATAAAAGATATGTATGTGTATGCTTTGAATGCATTTTCTGAATTGGTCAGCTCAAGATGTCGAAATTCCTCGATGAAATCCAACAACGGAGTTTCGTAATCACCCAAGAGGTAGTTCCAAATGTAAATCAAACATTCACGTAGATCATGTTGTTTACACAACAGGATCGTCAAATCAATATCCAAACTTTTAATATCCAAAGTGCACAAAATTTCAGTCAATAAATCACCATTTGATGCATAGTGTTCCACCAAACGTTTCAATACAGTAGGTGGTAAAGCCATTATTGACTCTGATAAAACAAATGGTTCTAATGCTTGGAAAAATATTTCATCATTGTCAACTACGGACAACAAGTCTTCCAAGATATTGCTATATTCAACATATGCAACTATGATCAAGTATTTTTCCAAGTACTTTGAAGGCTTGGTAGCTTGTAAATGCGAAATTGACTCCCTCATAATTTCAATTAGATAAGGTCGTACTAAAGTGGACCGCTTAGTTTTATCAGCTGGTAAGCCAACGGCCGCCAACTTGCCAATTGAGTTGGTGTTGTAATACTCATCTGCGATATCCAATGCTTCTAAATAATTCGAGTTGGAGATTTTCTCCAAAAGTATATCAGCCCAACTTAGTTGTCGTCCAAGAATAAGTTTTTGGTTATCTAGTAGTACAAAACAACGCTTGGCTGAATTCAATTGTTGATGGTCTAGCACTAAGTCCTCCCCAATGAGCTCAAGTGTTGCCCCATTGTAGTAGAAAGTCGACATCTTGTCATGTGTGAAAACACATACCATGTCGGATTGTATCCACTTGATATCAGTTGCGTTTCCTTCAAGAGTTTGCTTAGCTGTCTTTATAAACGGTAATTTCGGAACAAATTTATCCTTATCCTTGGCATCATTGACAACTTGTACAAAATTCAGAGGGAAAACCTTGTTGTTCATCTCTAGAATTCCCACCACATTGTCCCAGCTATACGCAAGCTTGGCATTGCTGATGCCATTTAAAGTTTTCACACATGGAAACCATGACAAGGCGGTATTTATTCGTGAATTTTTGACGCCAATTTTGTACTGAGTCTTTAACAAAGATAATGCTGGATCATTCAACGATGTGGTTGAGTAAATAGATAGTACATCACGTGTTATCACTGCAACAACTCCCATTCCATCAGTTATTTGGTGTGAAGAGCCCATTGGTAACATACCCAAGCTCTGAATTTTACTTTCTGTAGTGAAAAGCCTTTCGCTGAAAAAGTATACATTACGCAATTTGCGAATTCCATTGTGTTTGACAACAACTCCTGCTTCGTCTGCACTTATAAGGTGATGTGTCTGCAGTTCGATAAATGCCAAGAATGTAATACTACAATTCATCGCATGACCGTCTTTTAAGTTGGGGTAGATGGTAAAGTATGGCTTTGCCAATTCCAGTTTCAACTCCCAGAGTCTAATTGCACCATCTTTGAATCCAGCGGCGAAAAACGACGAGTCTGACGCAAATACCATACTCGATATATCCCCAGGTTCTTGGCAATCTAGGGTAAATTGCACATCTTGGTTGTAGTTGAATATTATAACCTTGCCACCGGTGGTCCCTAGAGCAATGTATACAGCGTTGGATTTGATAATGATCACTTTCCCATAAGCAGATTCAAAGTCGAGTGATGTAGTAATTTTGGTAATTTTGGACAACTCAGACCATTTAAACAAACTGCTCACTTGCGATGACTTGCTCCGTTGGTGACTTGAATTGGTCTTGCTTCGATACGATCGTAGTGCCAAACTGGTCTTTGTTGTTGATCGATCATCAAATCGCCTCTTGTAGCCACTACTAAACGATGATGAGTTATTCGACGATATACTCAATGATGGGGACCTCAATGGTCTCGTTGCAAGATCATATATTGTAAGTTGTTGGTCAGATGCCATGCTAAGTCCAGCTGCAATTATCTCAAACCCCAAAGGCGGATACAAAAAAAATTAAAAGAACCAAACCTTTTCAAGACAATTTTCAGCGATTTAGTTTTGCCAAATGAATTTATCATTACAGGATCCCTTTTCAGTAGCTAAAGAGTTTCCCGAGAACTTGACAACAAACCTAAATTACGGGCACTCGGTTGCTATTCAGTTCAATTACAATGGCGATTACCTTGCATCAGGTCTTTCCGATGGATCGATAGTCATATACGAAATGGTGTCGAGTGGCATAATAGCGCATATCACTGAGGATTGTCACGTACGACCGATAACTTCAATTACGTGGTCGAGGTGTGGTAGGTACTTGTTGACCTCGTCACAAGATTGGTATTGTAAATTATGGGATTTAAGTTTGATCAATAGTGACGTTTCCCCTGTTATACGACAAGTGAAGTTTGATGGACCAATATGGCTGTCTAATATCCATCCGCAAAACCATTTCCAGTTTGTTGCATCGCTATTTGATGATTCTCCGGTTTTTGTTGATTTGGAGAAGGAATCATCACCGTTTGTGCAGAAACTAAGAACCGACCCATTGGAGAACGAAGAGCAAGGGGCTAATGGTGAAGAGCCGCAAAAGAAGAGAAAGAAACCCAACGACAAGCATTACACATTGGTTACTACATTTACCCCTGAAGCACAGTACATTTTCACTGGTACTAGTAAAGGGTGGTTAAACATTTTCAGAACAAAAGATTTGAAATTGATTCGCTCAAGCAAAATTGCCAATTCAAACATCAAAAACATTGCAGTAGCACCCAATGGCAGGAAGTTGGCGTTAAACTTTTCTGATCGCATAATCAGACAGATTAATCTTCCTGATATGATCAATGACGATGATTCAACAGAGTGGGATTTTGAAGTTGACCACAAGTATCAGGACGTGGTTAATCGACTACAATGGAATGCGATTTCGTTCAATCATAATGGCGATTTCCTAATTGCTTCAACTCACGGCCAATCGTCGCATGATTTGTACCTTTGGGAAACATCGATGGGGTCATTGATTAAAATCCTTGAAGGATCTAATGAGGAATTGATTGATGTTAAATGGAATTATAATAGATGTAAAATTGGATCCATAGGTCTTGACAGTGGAGTAATATACATTTGGCTGGTTCAATTCCCCCAAAAATGGAGTGCCTTAGCACCAGACTTTGTTGAAGTAGAGGAGAATATCGATTATATCGAAAAGGAAGATGAATTTGATATACAAGATGAAACAGAGTTGAATAAAAAGAGGTTGGAGGAGGAAGTGATGGATATTGATGTGATTACAAAGGAGACCACCGATGCTAGAGGGTTTGATATTTCACAAGAGTCGTTTGTAATCCCAATAGACTATGAAAAGGAATTGTATAGATAGGAAGAGGGGGTAGAGGGGGAAATGGTGAAAGAACGTAATATTAACTTGATTGGTCAATCGGTCAGTTACTACTCTGCCTGTCAATTGAGGTTGAATGCACAATGCAAGGACTAAAAGTCAAAAAGAAGTCCAACCCACTTCGTTGACTGCAAAAATCAAAAGCGCGTATAATCGTCTATAACTTGTTTATAGACTATCCTAAAAAGACATTAGCTTCAGTGGTTTACAGAGTTTCGAGTCAATCTTTCTATATAGGACTGGTGACTATTTCTAGACTCCACTCTAACCTATTTCTTTGTAGATTTTCCCATTGTAGTTTCTAATAAACTGCTTTTTCCCAACACGTGATTTAGTTCGTATGCTACCAATTGATTGTTTATGTTTTTGTTGAAGAAAAATTTATCCTTCATGAAAAAAAAAAAACGTAAACAATACAAACGCTTAGGGGTTTTTAAGTCACAAACGGCACTTTACATATAGCACTATACATCTTAGTATCCAGTAACAGGTATATATTACCAACAGAGCTACTATCGTCCCATTTCCAAGTAGTCTTTTTTTCCTTGAATCCACGTGGTATACATTGACCTTTGTTCCCCCAAAGTTTCGTTGCTCCAAAGTTCAACAAAAAAAAAAAAAAAAACATTATCAATTCCCATTGGGTCACAGCTCTATCAACACAGGACGTTTGACTAATTGATATCCATCCATTGGTATCATATAGCCTCATAGCCATTTACAGAGCAGCACAGGATATTTTTGTTTATTGTTTTTTTTTTGGTGTTTAACAACGCGTTCTCATTCATCACAGTATCCAGAACCACCAATGGCTTCATCTACAGATGCTCCTAGTAGAAAGCGTCTGGTAAACAACAATTCAGGACTTTTGTTCGAGGATGAACAAGATATGCTTAGTGCTGTGATATCCACATTGCAATGCCCCGAGGAAAAAACCACTGTTTCTCAAACATATGCCAATGGCTTGAACAATGCAACTGAAGTGCAAGCTTATGCCAAGATTGCTGGTAGGGATTGGACTTATTACGTTAAATCATTGGCTGTTTCTATAGGAAGAAACACTGAAGTGTCTGGCAATAACAACAACAACGACAACAACAACAATGGAAGTGTAACCAACACTTACAATGGACCCCTCATTGACATTGACTTGGGTCCAGCAAAAATTGTTAGTAGACAGCATGCCACCATAACTTACAATCTAGACTGGAGATGTTGGGAATTAAAAGTTTTGGGTCGAAATGGAGCCAAAATTGATGGACAAAAAATTAATGGGGGATCCCAAAAGCTCAATGCATTACATTCAGGAGCAATCTTGGATGTAGGGGGAACTCAAATGATGTTTATATTACCCGATGCGGCACCTGTAGTGGCACCAAAGATGTTGGAGAAAGCACTTGCAAAGTATAATGAACAAAACAAGGACCAAATCAAGCGCCAACGTTCATATAGTGGAGCTTCATATAATGGTGGTGGTGGTGGTAGTGGAGGAAACAGAGGTTATCATGTGTATGAAACTATCCTGATGAACCATTCACCAAGTTCTGCATCGGCAACTTCATTACAACACAATTTGGATGAAGATTTGTCCAAGGAGGAATCAAAAGATATCAAGCCACCGTATAGTTATGCCACCATGATCACTCAAGCCATTTTATCTGATCCACATGGAGTCATGTCCCTTTCGGATATCTACAATTGGATTTCCGACCGTTATGCATACTACAGATTTTCTAAAACTGGTTGGCAAAATTCAATTAGACATAATTTATCATTAAACAAGGCATTTGAAAAAGTTCCTCGAAAACCTAATGAACCTGGTAAGGGAATGAAGTGGCAAATCAGCGAATCTTATAAACAAGATTTTCTCAAGAAATTGAATGATGGAACTCTTGCAGGATCAAGAAAGGGGTCCTCAGTGTCTCGACAATTGAGTTTGCATTTAGCCACACATAAGCATTTACCTGATCCTAATAATCCTTGTCTTGATGTAACAAATAATCAATTTCAACAACGAAATTCAATTGATCAAGGTCAGCAACAACAAGGCTCGTATAGCCATCAACGATCAGATTCGAAAGCTTTCAATTTCAATAATATGCAAACAAACCCATTACAGTACCCAGGACAACAAGATCCGTACATTCCCATTGCAGGTCGTCCATATCCATATCCGCCTCCACCTCCACCTCCAAATCATCCTCAGCAGCAGCAACAGCAACTACAACTACAACAAAATCCGCAAAATCAACATCCGCAATCAACAATGTACCCTCAACAACAACAAATACCCAATTATCCCATTGTAGGAGCCATAAATAATTTGGCTTCTCCATTAAGACAACCACAACAATTGAACCAACAATTACCACCGCCATCGCAACAATCACAACCTTTGCGTGAAGGTGCAAAAAATCACACCAATTCCATGTATGGTATCTCTTTACAAAATAGCGGCCTTGATGTCAAGCCAAATTTACATTCTCGTACATCATCATACACCACGTCAAATCAGTTGCCAGATTTGTCTCAAATGCATTCATTTGCTTCAAATCAAAATGACTCACTTTCTTCAATTGCTGCATCTACTGAAAACACCACTTCTGGTATGTTGTCGTTTACCAGTCCCAAAAAGATTTCGGCTTTGGAGGCATATACGCCTGAGCGTGGCTCTAATAAGAATGCAGTGGGGAATAAACCGGTAAAGCGAGAATCGCAACAACTGCAAGAACATCAGTCACAACAGTCACAACAGTCACAACAGCAATCACAACAACAACAATCCTCGCAACAGCTGACCCAACAACAACCCCAGCTGCAGCTGCAACAACAACCACCTCAACTTCAACCACCTGTTCAGAACTCCAACCAAACAAGTCCAGCATTTTGGAACTTTGTCCAATTCAGCACTCCCAATGGACAAACTCCCACCAGAAAAGATAGTAATGATAGTGATGAACAAAACAATGGTAGTCCCACCATGAATAGGAAAAGTCACAAGAATGTAAAGCAAGAACCAGAAGAGGATTCTCCATTTAAGAAAGAGCATGATCAACAGGCAGCAGGGATGGTTGACTCGTGAAAATTAAAAGTGTAAACATACATGAGGGGGAAGGGGACGCTGTGTTCGAAAAAAGCAAACTGCTCTATTTTCATTTTTTTCATTTTGTTAATTTATTTATACAATCAAAGTGATGTCTATATTCTGTATAAAAACCCCCTCCTAAAAAGATGAACGATTTCGAATATCATTCAATTTTTTTTCAATCTCTCCCACTGATTTATTCAATTTTTTGGCAATCTTTACCTTCACGTCAAGTGGGATAGCAAAGTACAATTCCAAAAAATCTCCATCATATACATTCTTGCGTGGGTTGTAATAACTTCTCAACTTACCATGATTCTTACCGGCTACATTAACACCATCATTCCAAATGCCAATTTGTAATTGCAAATCATGCACCAATTCAATTTCTGATTTCGATAATAATGGAATTAATACCCCAATGGTACCCATTACTCCAGTATATATGATACACTCTTCACCACCAAGGTTGAATGACCCTAATTGGAACGAAGTGATTATATCAGGGATATAGTACTGGCAAAGATTTTGCAATTTGAACACACATGAGTTTAAATTGGACGAATTTTGAGCAGCCTGTTTCAATACCGTCCAATCTTGATCAACTTGTTTCGATTCTTCACGATCCAATCTAGTGACAAATATGTTGCCAAATTTATCTCCACCGATAATTGTATCATAATCCAATTGTTTCCAAGCAGTTATATTTCGTTTCACAACGTCATCAGCAACTGGTATAAATTGGTTCTCTTCATTGTCAAATTTAGCAAACACTATGGAATTGGCCAGGTCAGCCAATAGGATTCGATCCCTTGGTTGTGGTGATACTTTAACAATTGATTGTACGAAATCTATTCTCGTCAATGATTTGCGCAATAATTGTCGTTGACCCAACTCGTACAATGAAATGGCATTACCAGAAGCAACAAGTAACCTGTTTTGGAAAACCTCCATTACTTGAGGCACATATTTCAATTGGGTCTTGTGAATGTATTGTAAATTCCTCTTTTTGTCAATTTTGAAAGTGTAGAGAAGATTTTCCTCTTGTTTGGTCACACCGACTATCAAGTATTGATTTTTATTGAATTGGATCTTGACCATATCGACAATTCTCTGGTCTTTAACAAATTCCAATGACTGCTTGATTTCCCCATTTTCGATGAGTTGCACACATGATGCACATCCAGGACCTCGCTCAAATCCGAAAGCTTCATAATACTCGGGATCAACTCCATTTTCCACATCCTTGGTCAAATTGGAAACATACGGGGTGTTTATACCCATTTCAACTTCACTCGCAAACAATTTATCATCGTCACCACCCTTGACTATCTTTCTCGGTGTATACCTCAAGTTTAACTCAGTTACAGTAAGCTCCTGATTAGGATCAAAAATGCTATCCTCTTTGCCCACTGAGAAAATCACCAAATTATCATCATAGATACCAACAATTCCTTCGCCTCCAATATCCTCTGATTTAAATGATGCACCATTTATGATGTCAATATCTAATAAAGGTGTACAACGATACTTCCCCTGGTAGAAGTAACCTATCCATGGCTTTGTTGAAATTGCCAATACACCGGTAATATCATCTGATAATTTTAATTCATTCAAGGTAACTGGCTTGGGCCCAAGATACTTGATTCTGGTGTCCGATAACTTCCCGTTAAACGTATCGATTTTAGTTCTCACGTACACACCATTATCCATACCAATATGGATCAAAGTTGTCGATGGATTGTGGGTCAACATAACTAATGAGTTTGCACTTGACGACAATGCTTGCAATGACTTCACTTGTAAACAATTTTGACTCTGCAACGAAACCACCAGAATGGTTTCGTCTGAACACCCCACTACAGCAAAAGAGCTTTGTTCCTTTGGTATGCACATGCTACGAATAGGTGAGGAAACCTCCAATCGATCCTGATATTCACGCAACTGATCATCTTCAGGATCAGTCTCAAAGTAAACCAATTCCAAATTCGACATCCCAAGAAGTACTTGTTGGTTATTTGTGGTTGCATGAGTAATGGTTATACCAGCTGGTGGGTACCAATTGGTAACTTTCTTCTTTCCATTAATATGCCGTAAACCATTGGAATATACCTGAACGATTGACGACTTGCCCACCTGTTGAACGGCAACAGTTGGTTGATCCATTACAAACTTGGAGTCATTCACTTCTTCAATGACTTCTCCAATTGATAGAACCAACGTTTTGAACGCAAGCGTCGATGTGATTACCAAATACTCGTCATCCATGGCGTCTGCCGATGTTTTGGCGGTGAACACATTTGTTGGTTTTATTGGAAACAGAGATTCAACGAGGGTGGTTGTTGGCGTTCCATGTACAATACTTTTCAATTTTGATTTTGTTGATAAAGTCACCAACGTATCGTTGATTAATGTTGAATCCGTTATGGGGCTTAGTGACTCGACGACATCAATCAATGCCAAATTATCCAATCCTTTCAATTTGAATTCGACAACTTTTTCCTTAGTTAAGGGTATACTATCCATTTGTATTCTTCTGTTTATCCCAACACCTTCTTCACCGATTTCTTCCCCCAATTTCTCAAATTGGTAAAGCAATTGACTCCTATTCACACAATTGGCAAAACAAAGTCCATTTTTGAAAATGCTTAAGCTATAGCAAACTGGGATTGTATCGAAATAACTTATTTCGATATCCTTAACCAACTCGCGATCATAATCATAATCAATGACTAGTCGAAACAAGTCTCCAAATTCATTCTGCAACAAGATGAAAAATCCATAACTCTTCTTTTTCAAAACATGCGTAACATGAGTCACGATCACCGAGCTTTGACTTTTCCGTCGTGGTAATGGCAACGCAATACTTTCAGAGCCCAATTTATCATAAATGATCCAATTTTCACCACATACTAGTACCCCACCTATATGTCCCGGCACAGGTACCAAGTAATTTGCATCATTGGCTACAATAGCAACCCTTGATTTGCGTTTAACCACATGATTCATCCCCTGATCAAATTCGTAGTAGTTTAGCAATGTCACTTGTTGTTCATTATCATATTCCAATGCTGCAAATAATGGATTGGAAAAAGCACTTTCCAAACTAATCATTGACAAACATAGCAACAGTTGCTTTTTTTGAGCGACAACGCTAGCATACTCCACTGGTGAACTCAATTCCAATTTATCTCCACTATGTTCGACTTTATACAAGAACTTCTTCTTTTCCACAGCACCAACTAGTATACACCTGCTTTGTGAATCAACAGCAAGAAACTCTCCCGGGTAGCTTCGACTCCATCCATTTTTACACATGGGCATTTGACAAATCGATACAAACTCATTTCTTTTGGGTTCATATTGAATTATAGACAAGTTGCCTGAATCAGTAGTTAATACCAATACGTCATGATCATTTAATCGTAGTTTATCAACAGCATTTACTACTGCAAACAAATTTTGAGTTGTTTTGGTACTAAGCTTCCCGGTCTCTGGATCTGAAGTAAGTAATAATAGATGAGTTGATGAGATGAGTGCTAGTTGTTGTTGTTTTGCCCTGGGGATAAATTGTCCTAGCACTGAGTGGGGATAATTTGATGGTGGTTTTAGTGTGAGATTATACAAGTATGGCGATTCATTATCAATCAACATTTGGGAAAAGGAGGCGTACGTTGGTTATCGTTTGGTGTGTGGATTAATACATCAAAACTACTATTTATGGTGAACTTTTTCACTTTTGCGCGGCGTCGTGAGCGATGGGGTAGGGATCGCTTTGGGTGCCACAAATAAAGGGACACAGATCTACACTACGCAAAACTATTACAGTCGTAATCATTTCATGAAATTAAATAAAACTACTTATATACCCCCTTTCTACTCCCTCTTATTCTCTATGTTCAGTAGTTGACTTTACAGCTTCAATTTCATCTAATCCAACAACATTATCCAATCCATCTTGCATGGCATCAGTATGATCAGTAATCTTGAACCACAAGAGTGGAATAGCAATCACCAACGAACCTTGCACCAATGCCCAAGACGAAGCAAACAAGTTCATATATGGGATAGCAATAGCGTCCAATCTCCAAGCAATAGCAGCACCGGCTGATTGAATACCCTTGTAAAACCCAGCATACAAGGCGACTTTCTTGGGGTTATTTGATAACGCACCTAAGGTCCACAAGACATAAGTTTGGAAAATGGCATCGTATCCCCCGTAAAAAATGTAAAGAAACATGGGTCCAATATAACGGCCCTCGGTGTAATCCATGGGAGTGATCTTGGGAGGAACGGCTTCAACTTCATCTCTAGTGAACTCCAATTGGAATTTCAAACCACCACCCCAAATGGCTAATCCAAGAACAAACAAGATTGTCCAGCCTATTTTGGCTCTAGTTGGACGTGAAAATCGTTTAAGATCCAAAATGTAACCCAAGATTATAGCACCAATCATTTGCGCAAGCCAATAAAGCAACGAGTTCAAAGATCTGGTTCTCAAATTAAACATTCCATGATTAACATTATTAAATTGATAAGTGTAGAACCAATTGGATGCGAAAAACATGGGGAACATGATGAGAATCTTGGGTTCATGTATCAACAATTTGAACAAGTCCATCAATTCATCTTTCCAATTGGGGAATTTGTGAGTATCACTGGCCACTTTAGTACCATCCAGTTTCCAAACTTTTGAACTGGGCAACATGAAAAATGCAATACAGGACCCACAACACATTAACACAATAAAGGCAATAAAAGTTCCATCATTGGCTGATGAACCTTTATTTTCAATGTTATCAGCCAAGGGTATAATTGATCCAATAACAGCACCCAAATTGAAAATAACCCAAAAAATCATAATGGCTTTACCTTTATTTTGCTCAGTAGCATAACTCAAGACAACCAAACCTTGGGCTGACCAAAGCACAGCAGCACAAACACCCAAAAACGCACCAGCAAAAATGACAAATCCTTTGTTTTCATTGTGATTGAAGGATAATAATGAACCAGCATATAAAGCATACCCAATACCACCAAGCATCAAAGATGCACGTACACCAATAGTGTTACATATAGTACCACCAAAGAACCCAATAGTGGCAAATGTCGAATACAAAGCCACTGAGGCATTATCAGCAGTTGGCTTGTCGGAAATGGAGGCACCAATACCAGTAAGGGCATTGTACATACCCGGGGTCATGAATATAACGAAAGCACACATACAAATCTGAACCATGGCGTTGGAATAGTGTAGTTTTTTGCCAAATATATTAATGGTTTTGTCATACCATGCTCCACTTGCTTCAATTTCGGAAATAGTATGATGTTTCAATTCCAAATGTACTTGATCATCTTCGATGCGGTTTTCCAAATCTTTTGAGCCAGAGGAAGTTGAAGTGACTTCCATTGGAGCTGTACCTTTTTCCTCGGACATTTTGGTTATGTAGGTTACGTTGTCGATATATGATGGGAAATAATTGTTGTTAAATAAAAGTGTTTTATTGTATGAGGATCTGAAACGGCTGTAGCTCTGCTAGTTGTAATAATGTCGTTATTAAAGGTTTATAAACCGTTTCATCGTAAAAACCCTTCCTGGTGGATTTTGAACTGTACTTATATATGAATTTTTTTATGCTGAAATCAAACGTTGAATAAAAGCATTTAAAGATAAGCGGACTAAAAGTAATTTCATAAACTTAAGAGCTGCAAACACAGAAAGGAAGAACATAAAAATAAAAAAAAAAAAAAGTAATTTAGACGCCGTTCCAGTATAGGTTTTTCCCCCGCTTTAAAACTAACAACTATGAAATGTTACACTGTCACAATATATACAATGGAAGCGTATCTATATAAATGAAAACGATTTAATCCGAGTACAAAGTGTAAGCTGCTTGTTTCGCCTTATGAAAACTAAAACTGATGTACAAAGGCAATTTTTAACGCCCAAAAAGAAAAAAAAAAAAATGGTAAAAGAACTTGTTACATGTGTCTTTTAGTGTATGTTGTAGTTGGTATTTTACTTGGAAAAAAGAGATACCACTACTTTGATCCGTATCATCGATATGTAACTATTTTTATTTTGTTTTCTTTTTCTATTTTTGCAATCTTGTTGTATTTTTGCTTTTTCCATAGATTGCAACATCGTATAATTGAGGCGAGTGGTGTCAGGACAACAATACAACACGATCAATACCTGAGTGTCCCTCAACAGTACAGCGGTGCTTTCCGAGTCTGACACGGTCAATTCGTGTTATGTGGAGAGATAGAGGAGGAGAAGATACTTAGTGATGAGTGATCCTTGTCTCACTCTACGGAGCGGAGAAACTCATCGTGTGCCTTGTCCTTAATGCCAAAACTGACTTAAGATTTTTTGTGTAATTGTTATTTAATTTCCTATTAGGGATAAAATGAGTGCGGCTCTATTGCTTACTCACGGAACAATACACTTTCACCACTCTTAATGGGTTACTCTTACGAACCAATGCTATTGAAAGAAACTGTACTTAACCGAAAGAAGTGACCATGCTCCCAGCTTGTCTGGTCAATGTTAGTCGTTGGCCACTGCCATTCTCGAGATGGTGTCCTGAAAACTTCAATGGGAAAAGAATATAAGAGACTCATGTACTGCATACAGATTTCAAATGTAACATGGTTACAAATTTGATAAACAATGTAACATCATATTCCAACAAGATTCATATATCATCTTTCACCCATCATTTAATTTGTCGCATTTATCGTAAGATAAACCCCTTTAGAAGGAGCTTATTAACTGATACAACACTGGGTCACGCGATTCGATGTCTTGTGAGTGGTTGCACTTTGAAAATCTTACGATGAAATACTAATCTTGACGAAGTCTCCTTCTACCCTCAAAAGACCCTTTTCTCGAGCTTTAGAGTTTTCAACGGCACTTGAATCCTTGCCAGCTCATCTCTGTCACCACGATACATTTAATTTGCCTAAACTTTAAAAACACACACCGCAGCAGCAGACCCCAGAAAATTATGCCACTCGTAAAACCACAAGCACAAACTCTGTCTTTGCACAAAAAGAAGCAGATTTCGCTCTAATCGTACGACCTCCCACAATCTCAACTAGCCTCTCCATAGTTCCGAGCATTATTTGAGGTATTTCTCTTCACTACCTATTTGCCGGATTAAAGAAGAAACGAAGAAACATTCGATTCCAACTGCATCATTTCGGTATGTACGCTTTTTTTTTTTTCCAGCTTTAGTATGCATTTGGGACCGACCCCGTCTAATGAAAGCTAAACTTTTACTTCCGAGGGTAACTGCTAGAGGTATCTCATTTTGCACCCTTTTTCTTCCCACAAAAATAATCCCAAGATATAGTGGGCAATCCAAAGGCAGGTACAGTTGCTTCTCTTTACTTTCGTGTGTCTGTATGTATCTGGGGTACGTTGTGGGGTAAATGCATTTAAAAAACCTTGCAAAACCTTGTTGTTTTTGTTGCAATATTTGCAATGTTACATCTACTTGCAAAATGTAACATCAATACCGAGCTGCAACAAGGGAAGTTCTACAAAACTACCACAGAGCTTAGAAACACGATCTATTGAGTAAATAAAATCAACACACAAACTTATCTATAAACGTTAGGCTCCACTTTTCTTACTTCAACTCTTGACCAACTTTAACAATACTTTCAATCAAATCATCGACAACTTTATCACTCAAAATAGGTGAATTGAAAACGACTCGAAAAAACTCTCCTTGTGAAACATCTTCAGGGTTTGGACTGAAATCAACTAAGTACTTACCTTGTTTATGCAACTCTCTAGAAATGTATCTCGTTACTTCAGTGTTGGATTCACCACTACTACTTTTGTTGTTAATGGCACTTGGTGGATGATAATAAAAACAAACCTGTAAACATTGCGGTTCTTTCGGTCCAACAAGCTCAAACACACCACCAGGATAAGTTGTAATCTTGTTTACGAAATATTCTTGAATCTTGTACGCGTGTTCAACACGATGTTGAAACCCAATTTGCCCATAATATAACCAACTCAAGTAAAATTTAAAACTATCGGCTCTACGGCCACACCCCATTGTCCCATCAGCCAAATCGTAATTTTCATCATCATCATTATCACGTCCATGAAACAAATATGGGGCTTGTAACGACATAGCGGTTTGGAAATGAGCAACGTGGGGGATAAGTAGAAAAGAACAAGTCGTGGGCACACCCAACATCTTGTGTGGGTTAACAGTTATTGAATCAGCATATTGGGCACCAGCTAATCGATCTTTGTAAGTGGGGGAAAATACAACATTTCCACCCCATGATCCATCGATATGGAAATGTACATTGTATTTCTTGGCAACTTTGGCAATTTCTTCAAATGGATCATATGAGCCAAATACAGTTGTACCAGCAGTGGAGTTTATGTATAATGGTGTATATCCATCCTTGATCGATTCTTCAATTACACGTTCCAATTCATCCACCTTCAAAGTCCCCTCTTTTGTCACATCGACTTTAAATACGCTCTCACTACCTAATCCCAACAATATAGCTCCTTTAACCACTGAATAATGACAATGTTTACTGGTATAAATTGCAAACTTGTGGTTCCCGTTGCCATGCTGTTTAGTGTCGGGAAACTTCATACTGCGAGCAATCTGCATACTGGTGATATTCGACCACGATCCACCACTAAAAGTCAACCCACCACAAGTTTGTAAATTATCGGTAAAGAACAATGACGCATATTTCTTACCAATATAATTCTCCAACACCGATAATACTGGTGATACCGTATACACATGGGAATTTGTATTCAAAACACTCAATATAACATCGGAAATAACACCAATGGGGTTATTTGAAGCATACAACTTATCCAAAAACCCCGGGTTCCATGTATTGACCGAATACGCCAATACTTTATCAATAATCTCCCATAATTGATCTTCAGAAGCCGGTTTCACTAAATTGTTATCCAGGTCATTAATTAGTTCCTGTTTTAAAAAAGCCGGTTCGTGGTAAGTGCCCAAGGAGCTAGTCTTGTATTTAGTCGAATTAGGATCGGCCTCGGCAATGTATTGGAGGATTTTCGGTTTGATTAAAGTTAACAAATGATCCAATTCTTCAACCCGGTTTTTTTCCAAATCTGATTCGATAGTCATGACTGAGGGAAGCGTGTTGAGTATGTGTGAATGTAGTTTCACTTGGTACCAGGGTCTTTCTATTTGGTGGTTGAAAAATTTTTAAACTTTTTTGAGGAACCTCGGAATAAATCTCATGCACCCTATTTTTTCGGCGTGTTCCACAGTCAACGTTTACGTCATTTGGGGTAATTATCACGAGACACCGAAAAACATTGAAAAGCACCAACGACACCATAGACAATAGCACCAAACTACACCGAATACCCCATCGCCTCAAAAGAACATCTCTGGACACCCGCAAAGCATGCAGAAAAAAATCTACAAACCACAAGTTGATACGTTAAACAAAATATTACAATAAAAAAATATGATACAAAACTATAAGTCGTTACAGTGTGAGCACAAATCCATACCCTTTTGTGCCTATACCGTTTTGCAACGTGTGCCTCTCTCTCTCTCTCATGACTTTGGTTTCTTCGTATTCGAACTATGTTTAGCCAACGTTGATGATGTGCTTGATTTAGCACCACCACCAGCAACATCACTTTCACCACCACCACCGACTCCAACTCCGCCATTTTCTCCACCAACACTCTCCTCATCTTCATCATACTTGCTCTTCTTCTTCTTTTTGAGCCATCCGAACCCAACATAGTATATGAAAATATTGAATGCTCTAGTGGGGAACACACGCTCAACCCAAACATTAGGCACGATACGAATAACAATACCAACAGGTATACTAATAAACCCACACAAGATGGCCGTAGCCCACATACCTGGAGTTTGTCTCGCTATACTGAATGCAGCACCACCAACAAACATAATCAATACTTGGAACCCACCGATAATCAATGCAATAATGATGAAATACCAATTACGAAACAAGTGTTGGAAAAAATTCAAATTCTCCATCGTGATTCTACCACGTACAGTGGTGATTTCATCAGCTTCATCCAATTTACGCGTGACAATCAACTTCCAAAATTGTAACCATACAAAAGTATTGAACGTCATGGCATCCAATTGTTTTTGTTGGTGGTTGGAAATGTGCGAATGGCCCGGGTAAAATAATTGCTTACCAGCAAAATGCAAAATAAAAGTAATAACCAATTGTGTAATGGATTGACCCAAAATCATCTTCCACATTGATGTAGAAATCAATGGCGCATGGCGTCCCGCTGGTTTCCGATTCAAAAATGAATCATCAGGTTTATCGGTGGCCAAGGCCAATGCTGCCAAAGTATCCATAATCAAATTCACCCACAACAATTGCACTGCTGTCAAAACCGACTTGTTTTCGCTTGAGGCCACAGCTGAGACAAATGTCAAAACACAAGCAGTGATGTTAACTGTCAACTGGAACTGAATAAACTTCTTGATCGAAGTGGCAACAGTACGACCCCATTTGATAGCTTGAACAATATCAGTAAAATCATCAGTCATTAAAATGATATCAGAAGCTTCACGAGCAACTTCAGTACCTGCAATACCCATGGAAAATCCAACGTCAGCCAATTTCAAAGCTGGTGCATCATTAGTACCATCACCCGTAACAGCAACAACTTCACCACTTTTACGCAATGTATCAACAAGTATACGTTTATCTTCAGGTGATGATCTTGCCAATACTCGTAACTGAGGTACAATTTTCCTTCGTTCTGATGGTGAAAGTTTTCTAAATTTGGGACCCTCCATAAATGCATACTCATTATCCAAATCATCAGGAGTTAAAATGTGACATTCTTTGGAAATGGCCTTGGCCGTGTTTATATTATCACCAGTAACCATACGTACAGTGACTCCTGCGTGTTTACATTGCAACACAGCCTTAGCGACTCCTGGCTTCAATGGATCTTGAATACCAACCAATGCATCCAAGACAAATTGTTTATTGATTTCACTGGCGCTAGCGCTAACATTGATCAATGCATGAGGATCAACTTCATGTGGGTTTTCTTTGGAAACCATATTGGAAGGTGGCCATGATGAAATACCAACAAAATCACGATGTCCCAAAGCAATAGCACGCAATGCATCATTAGCATACTCATCAATCTTGGTCAAGACATCATCGCGTTTGGTTCTATCCAATTTAATCAAATCGCCATCGGTGTTTAACTCAAAACCACAGTTCTTGAACACAATTTCAGCTGCACCTTTGATATAAACGCGGAATCCATTTTCAATCTTCATGACAACTCCAGACCATTTTCTTGAACTTTCAAAGGGGATGACTTGTACAATTTCTGGTTGAGCTTCACTTCGTATCTCATCGAGTGATTTGTTTTGGAAAACATTAAACGTCTTATCAGCAAGAATCAACAATGCCGACTCGGTCTTGTTTCCCAAAAATGGTTCAGCAGAAAGAATCTCTTGTTGTTCTTGTGTAGCCAGCTCTGATTTAGAAAATAGCTTTTGGAAAAAACTCTTTTGCTTGGGTTTATGTCTAGCAGCATTAACCACGTCTTCGTCATAATCACTATTTTCAAATGCAGTTGAATTTAATGTAATGTTTGTGGCAAGGAAAACTCTAGATTCAGAAGTAATGTCTTCACCAGCTTCAACTGATGTAGGTTCGTACTGGTTGTTATCAGCAGCATTATCAAATTCCAAAACTTGTCCATCCTTTTTTAAACCAAAAAACCCTCGAACCACTCTCATTTTATTTTCAGTCAAGGTACCAGTCTTGTCGGAACAAATGGCGGTAGCACTACCCATGGTTTCACAACTCTTCAACACACGAACCAAGTTACCATTTTGGGCCATTCTTGTTGTAGCGAAAGCCAATGCCAAAGTCACTGCAAGTGGTAAACCTTCAGGAATAGCAACAACAACAATGGTTACCGCAGTAATAACGATATCAATAAACTTTCTACCTTTGTCAGTTGGGTTCAAGTTATGGAATGAACCACCTGGAGCTAAATCAACACCAAATCTAATAAGTAACACAATAAATAACACAATTGCAGCTAGGAACCCATACTTGGAAATCCCTTCTGCCAAATTATCCAACCTTTCCTGCATTGGTGTTGATTCAGGTTTATGTTGCAAACTAGCCATTGTTCTCCCATGTATCGAATTAGGTCCTACCGCAGTAACGATAGCATTACCCAACCCTGACAAGACTCTAGCTCCGGAAATCAAATACGGGTCACGTAATTTGATAGTGTGACTACCAATGTCTTCTTCAGTTGGTAAATGCAGTTCATAAATCTCCATTGCTTCATCAACGGGTACTTTTTTGATAGTGGCTGATTCACCAGTTAATGCACTTTCGTCACATTCAACATCACCTTGAAACAAGATTGAATCAGCAGGCACGACATCACCAGTTTGTAAATTGATAACGTCACCAACTAATAAATCATAAATGGAAACCAACTTCTTTTCTCCATTTCGTACAACAATTAATTCACGATCTTCCTTTTTAGCATTTAATCTAGCAAATTGTCGTTCTTTTTGATAATCATTGGCGGCTCCAACCAAAACAACAATGGCAATAGCCACCAAAATAGCAACACCTTCAACCCAATCTACTTTGGGCAAAGGTTTGCCCTCGTCGTCATAGTGAGTACCACTACCAAAAGTTTCATATAGTCCCAAAGCCAAGGAAACAACTGCAGCAATCGACAAAATAATCAATACTTTATCCTTCATTGCTTCCCAACAAAGTTGTATAAAACTTTTGGATGTTCTTTGTGGTAATCTGTTGATACCAAAATCATGACGTCTCGCTTCTAAATCGGCCTCATTGTGGTCATCAAGACCCTTTGGGGATGTTTTCAAAAGCGAACATAATCGATCAAACCCACCCATGTCGTACAAATGTTTCAATGACTTTGGGTCATGTAACCCAACCAAATCAGCTGGTGAGATTGGCGAGTCAAAATGACTTCGTGTTCCAGTCAATGATATCCTACTGGTTAATCTATGTGGTAAAGAATGGTGAGTTGGTGGTGTTTTGCCTGAAATTTTTTGAGGGTTGTGTAATGAAGGTGATTGTAAGGACGATGTCAGTTGTAACTCTATAGAGTCATGACGACTATAAGATGGAGGATTATCTCTTTGTTGAGTACTTTTGTATTTCTGTTCGCCGTCGTCTGTAGAATCTTGGAGTGGCGTAGTTGAATGAGTTGAGGAACCATCATCATCATACTGCGGTATTTCCAAAGTCGTAGCACGACCTAAACGGTCTGCTGGTGTTTGGGGTGCCATCGTAAAAGATTAAAAAATGGTTCAAATGCAGTTGAAAAGATAAAAGTGGGTGTACTTTTCTAGTGGCGTTTGTAATGCAAATAGTTGTGTATGAAATTCTATAATGATGGGTCTAGCAGTGGATTGAATGGGCAAATTTTATAATAGAAAAGAAACTCAAGGGGTTGAAGTCAAAAGGTACTTTGATTCTATTGATAAGCCTTGTTTTAGGAAATTGTGACAACCAGACACTACTGGGTGAAACCTTTTGTTGTATGTGTATAGGTGAAAAGCTATAGCTGTGTACTTGTTCATATAAATACCCAAGTGGTTGTTGAATAATTTATCCTTTGTCTCTATGTACTGCTTTGATAACTAACTAAGTTGATTTTAAATTTTGGTCAATTTGGATTTTATTTAAAACAAAAAGTGAATTTTTAATGTTGTTTTATGTTAATTTTTTTTTTTTTTCCGTTTTTGTTTTCAATTGCCGCTGACTGACTCTGTATTAACGCCAAATGAAATTTTCAATCCTATCCACAGTTTTAGTACACACAAAGCAATGAATGTTTATCAAAAGTATAGTTAGGCTCAGATATATGTATTGTTTAGATTTTTTGACCCTTCAGTTTAGATAAACATTCAAGTGTATTGTTACATATAACCTTGCAATTTACGAACTACCCAAAGAGTTTGTATCTTCTTGGCGTACAACCGTACAACAGAGAAACGTACCCTTCTCGCATAGCTCTGAGGCAATGCAAGTGGTAGACTCCCTTATCCTTTTCGACAGAGAGTAGCAATCGGGCACCAAATTTTGAAGAAATGAAATTTGAGTGACTGTGTTGTTGCCTAATCAGTGATCGGCCTCCACTGATTGCTGTTTTATTTATTTATTTTTGCTCCTTAACAATTTATCTTATCCAGCCCACAGCCCAAAAACCCCGGTCAGACTCAGCCTCAAGTTCATTACTTTGTTCTATGTGGTCTTCCCCAACACACTCTTCTCGTGAAACGGCACTGTTTCCACCCGGAGTCATGAAATTTTCCAACAAATACCCGGAATTGAATGACTTCTTCTTCTTCTTCTTTTTCCTCTACAACATCGTCATCTATGCATTAGAGGAATTAAGAATGTTTCAAAATGCATCAACGGTTAAAAGAGGAACTGAAAAATAATTCACGCATTACGCCCCCCACCTCTTTCATAACCGATACAACTATTCATGTGAGAAAACCGAGTATGTTGAAGAAATGGGCTGTGCCCCATTTGAGCCTAATCATTGAAGAGGTACCTTGGGCTGAGTTACTTTCTTAAACTCATGGCTTAAGTAGAATTTGATACGAGTGTGTCGCAACATTCAGTAATGTGACATGTGACCAAGAAATTAGTTGCATTTTGTGTCACTTGAGAAAAAGGAGGCTGTGTCAAAATTCACTATTACGTAATTTATTATGGAATAGATGGCCAATGTCAAAAGACATTTTTATGAAAAATTACCCAAGACATCTCTTGTTTATTGTTCAAAACTAATTTACACAAGAGACTGTAGCGTAGTGTACCTACCCCTGCCGCAGTACACTTCTTACCTCTTTGGAGCCGTACGACTCTATGGAGTCAAAAATATCGACACTTGACCAACAAGAAAACTCCTTCCCGCATTTGACGAAAAAGCTTATTTCTCAATGCCATCTGTTTTTCAACAAAAATCATTCTATTTTCTTTTACTCAATCGATCGTCACAAAACTTTATACCTTGAACAAGCAATAATAAAAGATAATCAGCTCAGAAATGGCAATGGCGTTGAAAGTTGTGCCTTACAACCACTATTGTCTGCCTCAAGCCTACCAGCGCAACAAAACGTTGTATTAGCTGTGAATAAATCTTGGCTACAATGCTACAATACGGGATCTCGTTTGCCTTCCGCACCACCAAAAGTTTCCTGGTTTTTGACTTAGCCTTCTCAGTCTTGACGTCACTCTACACAGCCCTGAGGCTACCCATCCCCTTTTAAACGCAGGGCATTTAGGTATTTCCAACGTTCATGTTTCAGTTTTTTGGTTGCAAAAATGCTGGATGAAGAAAACTAAACCTTCCGATTGTAGGCAAGCTAAGAAAAATTGTGCTCTTGCACTGTAAAAAGCATTGAGTACCAACCTGAATCTTAATCGGAGAACGATAAAAACTATCAAAGCTCATACCTACCTACGTTTAACTGGTTGATGCCAATGCAAACTGACAGCATCATGCCTTCAGTTTATTGTTGTAATTGTACATCGGCATTATCATATTAAGTGGCGCGTTGTGCACCTTAAGGGGTAATTTTAAAAACCCACAAAAAAATAACTTGTAGAAAAAAAAAAATTAAAGAGAAATCGAACAATTCCGCACAGCTAAGCCTCTTTTTAAATTCCATCACCTAACCTACTCAGAAAGCTAATTGTGTAACAGGAAGTAACTACAACATTCGGTTATCGGAGTCAGTCTTCTCAGAAAGCCATCGTTGATAAACGTATCTCATTTTGAGTGCGCGTATGTATATTTTTTTCACAGTTACCTTACATTCATACGGCTCGAGGCTTAGACTCTTGGGCGTAAGAGATATATACACAATCAATTTAACACAAATCAAATATGCGCCAAGCAAATAGAGACAGTCTCACAAAATGCATATAGCGATATCTTTCTTACGACAAGACTTTCTTGCACAAAAAATGGAAAGAGACATTGATCTTCCAATTTAGGAAAGAGTTGCGATTGTTGAAATCAAATCAGTGTGTGGGATGTTTGCTATGAAAGTGGGCCACATATCACAACTTGGATTGGATTAGTGCAAGAAATAAGGGGGGTGTCCCAGCAATTGAGGCTGTGACTATGTCATATTAATTGAACGTGTCGATTCATGCGAATACATTTTACAATCATATTTTGACAAATTTGAATAAAATCAATGCAAGCTCATTAATGAAGTCAATTTTATTAAATTAAAGAGCCAAAAGGCATCCTGTTGGCTACAACTGTCAATTTAAACCACAATAAACGTAAAAAACATCTATTCTTGACTCATTTGAACATGAATTTATATCATTCATTAGTCATAAACATAGCATGAATTTATCCCTTATGTAAAACATAGTGCACTCCCGATTTGGAGTTTAGCCCTGCTGGCCAAACGGTTAAGGCATCTGCCTCCTAAGCAGAAGACTCCGGGTTCGAGTCCCGGGTAGGGTTCTAGTGAAATTTATAACATTTTTTTATTTTTTTTTGGTTTTTGTCACCTGAGCACTACCTTGACCCCTTGAATATGGAGGGGATACAATCTGGAAAATTATTGTTGATTCGTTGAGGATTTGATTAATAATCGATCATTCATTCTTTTATTTTTTTTTGTTGTTGGTATACTTTTTCGCAACCAACAAAATGAAAAGTGTAAAAGCTACATACAATATTTACACTTACTCTAATATATATTCTCCCAAATCATTTCATTACCATAGGGGTCCCTAATACTCCCACTCTTGGTATCACATTTCAATTTCTCTCGACTACCAACATCACAAACCAATCTAACCAGTTGCAGTTTGTCAATAACTAATCTCGGCGGATGTCGAAACCACTGCTGTCCCCACTCCAACCCCTTCTCCTCCTCATCATCTTCGCCAATACTCTCACTCTTGTTGAGTTTAATCACTCTTAATCTTGAATCAATGACTTGCAAAGGAATGTACCCAAACAATCTCGCAGCAGACTCAGTCGAATAACAAGCAACCAAGTTATCCCAAGCCCGTTCTTTACCATATTTCAACCGTAATTTTTCTCCTAATGTAATACCGAATGTAGTTGTATTGAAAAAATATGGTGATCCAGTACTACCACTTATCGATCCACCAACTGTAGATGTATATCTCAATGAAATTGCCACTCGATGAGTCCATGCTATTCCCATAAGTGGAGGGTCCAATTGAAATGTACGGCTCGATATACATGGAGACACGGGGATGTAGTTGTACTTCACTCTCTTTTTGAATCTATGCTTGATTTCAAGGTAAGTCAATGTGGAAAGATTTGATGGGTTATCATGCATGAGCACTTCATCAATAGGTGCAATCAGAGTATTTGTGTCAGTGATGTAAATGACTGTCTTTGGGTTGTGATTTATTAATGATTGGAAGTATTTCAGAGTGAGTCGCAGGCGGTTGGATATGGTATGGTAGGTAATATTGGACAAGCTTGACAAACTGGTTGATTCTGGATCTAAATCAGTTATCGGTGGAAGCACGTCAGTCAAATCATTTGGTGGATTTAGCGGTGGGAACAACTCAAAAGCCATGGAAAAGCAAAAGAGGTAAAATATTGGCCACACCGTGTAGTGGGTGTGGGCATTGTTGATATTGTTGATCATATCAAAAATAATGAGTTTGAGAAGGAAAAGATTAAGTTTGGGTGCAAATTAGACACAAGTTGGAAGAGTACAGAGTCTACAACACAGACTTAAAGAAAACTTAGAACCCATCCAAATTTAGACTAGCTGACCTAGTACCGGCCACTAGATTAACAACGTATGCTATTCTCTACTCATATAGCATTCATAATGTGCTCTTATAGTCAAGTAACTTACAAAAGACCCTGCAGAGAAAAAATCAAATGACTTAAATTCCGAAATCCGGGTTTTCAGTCAAACATCCTTTCCTACACTGCTCAACCCTCCTTTCTCGCACCAGATGCCATGCCACTTCCACTTCGACTTCAACTACAACTACCACAACTCGCTCAAACCACGCGAACAAACCTCAAAATCACCATCTACTTTATCTTACCAATCACCCTATCAATCTATCTAATACCAACATTGTTATCACCAGAGATATTCACCTACTGGCAAACAAACTTCCGAGTCATCTTACTATCAAAACAGTTTTGTCAAGTTAAACCGCAACAATGTCAAGTGCTACTCGATGCCAATTTTGGTGACCCAAACCTCCTTTATCGACAAGGGTTCCATCATTATGATTTGATATATGTTGTCAACAAGTACATTTGGCAATGGGATAGTTTTGTGACGAAGTTGATTCTTTCCCCACCAATGAAAAAGTTGATTGTAGGATTGGCTTTCATACGTCATGGTCGCAATGCTGTTGCTGTTGATGACGACGCGTATTGGGAAATGATGCAAGAAACAATCCACATCATTCTTGCCATATTCAACACATCATTATTCCATATCGTAATGGGAATGGTGGTTTCTCGAATGTGGATGTTTTTCATTGTTGGCGTCGTATTGACAATCTTGGAACCATGGGAGAAATTGGCTGGTCCAATTTGGACTTTATTACAATCGGCAAATAACGTATTTTAATAAAGGAAAATAAAAAAAAAGCTACAAAAGTTATACACTACACTATAGTAGATCCTCTAGAACCCGAAATCGAATGAACTCATATCGGGCTCTTCAAAAGCTTGTGCCGGTGGCAGAGCCTTGTTTTTGAATGATGGTCGAGGCGACGTTGGTTGCGCTTGTGGTGGGGAGGATGGAGTGGGTTGTGACTCAGTAAAGGAGTCAAGCAAATTTGGTGCTTGCGCATCGCCATTCTCTTTTTGATGAACGTATCCATTTCCAACCTTGTCACCATCGATCTCACCACCCAGTGCCAATTGCCCTTGTCCTTGTACAAATGTCCAATTTCTCAAAAGTAACAAAGCGAGATACTCACATCCCATTCTCGAGTAAATCATCGCCACACGTACAACAAAATCAAACTCCTGCTGTGGGGAAATATTCAATGACCCTTTTAAATAATCCACTTTACGATGCCGCAAATCATTAAACAACAAAACAAGTACCGGGTCATCACGAAGAAAACTTTGCCCCTTTGATGAAACAGCAACATCTTGCAAAAACTGGGCGAATTTCCCACGACCACTTTGTTCAATCATTTGCATGGGAGATTTAATCAATGATTGGATCGACATTTGTTTATCATTCATTTGCCAAAACACCCAACTTGTACTCCATCGATCACCATTGGTAATGGCATGAGGCAAGACAAATTTCTCCATCACTTGTACCAAAACTTCATTCGATTCTTTACCGATATTTTGTACTCCAAAATAGACTTTAGCCACAGCTATGGCTAATGAAATATCCTCAACTTTTGTCGCCAATGTATTACAACAATCATAGGGTTTATCTGCCAACAAAAAGAAATATGCTGCATCCATATATCGATGTTTGCCAAGAAGAACAAATGCGTTTTTCAATGCAGCTGATTTCCATCTCGGATTGGTGAAATCATTATTCATAAATTTCAACATTTTGGTTTTTTCTTCGTGATTAACAATTCGCCATAATCCAATCAAGATTTGCTTTTTGCGTAAAGCCAAATATAGCAAAGATACTAACCCCGCTGGATCACGAGACTCACCAAACTCATTTCTAGCCACTGATTCAATCAATTTTATCAATCGTTCAGTCTTGACCCAGTAAGCTAATCCGGTTTGTTTAACATTCTCCCAAGTCAATCGATTTTTATAAAACACCTCAACCGAGTTCAACAATACTTCTTTATTATCTGAATGTAAAGCCCAATTGATGTCTCTCATTGAAAGACGTTTTTGTTTAGTTGCCAATTGAAACAATTTAAACCCAATCATGAATCGTATTCCATTATCATCCAATGTCACTGAATATTTATTCAATTCTTTAACAATAGCAACAACCGATAACAATGTACTTTGTTGATGTCGCGTCATCAATGGTAATGAAACCTTCATTAATTTGTCCAGTAACAAATCAGCCAATTCATCAGTGAATTTAGTAAACACATCCAAGTTGAAAGTCTGCGACATGCGTCGTTGTAAAGGCTTAATCTTGCTGCTGCCATTCGTTGTTGGCTCAAGATGTTTTTCCATCTCTTGAGCGAAATCAATGCCTAAATCCCATTCAATAGCTTGACCGTGTCGTAAAGCTTGAAACAATTTTACAAGGATATTTTGCACCGGGATAATTTGACTCATAAATAACGCTTGGATCAAAAATTGCGGATGATAAATGGGCAATGGTCCATTCAAGACACGAACCAATTGAGAAATATCGTATACAATATTCTCCTTATCCCGAGTTTCCTCCTGTGGTTTGTCCACATACCCACTCATCAATTGCCGTATTGTTGAATCAATGGTGCTTGACCCCAACTTAATCCATCGATCATCAATGAAAAATTGATTACCACATCCAATCACCAAATACCCCTTATCAAGCCAAATCAGATCACCAATTGCGTGTGACGTGTAATCAGACACATCGATTTTTTTGATCGTGGCATATGTGGGGATTTTATTTGTATAGTCATATCGTAATTGAGTGTATAGCAACACAAATCGACCAAATCCAACCGACAAGATGGCATTTGAGGTGGTTGAATTTTCATTACTTGTAGCATTAATAAACGTCCAGTCCAAATCAGTAACTGGCCCATTCTCCAAGGGAAAACTCTCTTCATATTCCAATACACCTTGAGTAGTATCCCAAATCGATAAACATCGTTTCGATTCATCAACAACAGCAAACTTGTTAATCACCGTAGACCCATTGATCTTGGCGGCATTCTTGACATTGGTGGGGATGCTGCAGGTAATAACCCATTCAAGCTGGTCCTTTGTATAATCCACAGTATAACTGCGCAACAACCCTTGCTTATCAATCACGGCAATTAAGCTTTTGTTGTTATCATTTAAAAACGCATCAACCCGGGTAATTTGATGAATTTCTTCATCTTGAGGTAAATGAGCAATCAGTTGACTTTCTAGCTCAATAGCATCAATCTTGTCATCTTGGTACGTGAGCACTAAATTCCACGCCTTGATCGAATCCAGCTCAAATACAGCAATGATGCAATATCGTTTCTTGTTTTGAGGAGCTCCCGGATACTCAGTCAATACAAATGTGCGAGGCAGTCGACCCAAATCACAATCGACAACATCGATTTTAGTTGCTGGTTGGTCATCATTTACTGATCCATTGCAATCCCAAAGACTCAATTTGCCCAATTTTTCAACCACTATAACCACATGGCGTCGCTTGTAACCGACGGGTGGTTCAATATCATTGATTATTGCCGCATCCACTATACCGTTCCCTTCCTCACCCGATAATTCCAAGCGGAACCGTTTGGTGATTGACATGATGTTTAATCCATTTTGTTCAATAATCATTGGCTCCCATATATAATTATGCTCAGCAAAATTGGAAATAGACAAGACAACATTCTTGGAGGAGTAGAGTGAGTTGGAACGCACCAATTTTCTAATTGATTTGATATGTCCTTGGTACTTGTTCAACAATGTGATTCCCAAGTTGTCCAGTTTCAAGAGCTTGTTAAAATCAACAACTTCAAACCGTAGGGTATTTTTCACTCGATCATGAAGCAAAAAAGAAAGGTACTTTACTCGTTCGTCATTATTCAATCGTGACAAGCTCTTGATCAATACTGGTTTCAAATGCGTTGTAACAAACTCTTTTGATTCAATGTACGCCACTGATAAGTCATGTTCACATCGTACATTTAAATGAGGAAACTCATTCCTACCAAATTCAAAATCCAATTTTTCACCAATGGGGACAAACTTGATATTTGTTGGTGGTGTTTGCGTTATATTTGTCACAGCATAGATTTTTGCTGTCCCTGAATTTGAAATCACATACAATAGATCCAATTCGTTCAAGTTGAGCCCATCAAATAGCTTGGACGGGGTGCTCTTCAAAATTGGAATCAAGCTATTTTGAAGGTATATGTTTTCAATAATGAGTATAGCCCTGATGCCATCGTCATTTTCAAAGCAATTAGTCAAGTCCAAGTTTGCCCAATTGCTTATATGGTTATGTCCATTTGATTCATAAGAAGCCCACGCTTTAAATTGATAATCCGAAGTCCACGTATAAATCACTTCACTCTCATTGTTATTGAGATTGACATGCCCCCTCATCTTTCGAATATGAGCCAATGACCCGTCTAGTACTTTTTCGTTTTTCCTACTCGATTTCCTCCGCCAATGGAAATCAACAACATACGTACCGGGTGGGTGCACAAGATACGACACTTCAAATTGAGTATTTTCATCACCATAGTTCATTCTCGTCCATACTTTGACTAGTCGGTCATATGGCCCACTTGTAGTCATTACAAGTTTAGCATTGGGACTGATACATATATGTGACACAGCACCAGGCTGCGGTGAACTCCATCGTTGTAAAAGTTTGAACTCGCCGTATTGCTCGGCTACATGGTACAAGTATAGGCTTTCCTTGCCACCAATTACCAACTCATCCTCTTCGCAGGCCCATTCAAGACAGGTTACCTCTGTGTCAACGGTAAATTCAATTGCCAATGTCCATTTCGGTATGGCCATGTACTCATTCATGGGTTTATAAATGACGAGTTTATCATCGTATGCAACGGCAATCACACCATTCTTGTGATTGATATCAATGGCTACGGGATCTTTCTCAAGATATATCGTTTGCAAGTCCTTGTCGATATTGTATGGATTGGGTCGTTTATTGGTTGGTGGGATTGTAGCGGTAGTGATGATTAAATTGTTACCTGATCCATAAGCAATAATATGATGGTTCTTCCAGTTGGATTGTACTGCCGAGCATGAGCTTTTGTTGACTTCACCGGGGATGAATGTGATAGTCATATGGGGTCAAGGGTGTTTTAGCGTAGTATGTGATTCAGGTGTAGAGTGTCGTTTGGAGTGAATCGAAAAATCTAGGGCCCCGCCAAAAAATAAAAAAAGAAAAACAAAAAAACAATCACCCCATCATCACAAGGGGAAGTAGAGCCGCTGATACGATATACACCTGACAATGGGAGGAAGGTGAGTAAAAAGCATACAACTACAATCTGTTTGATCGTACTAACTCCACAAGTTGCAAGGACCAAAAGATTGCATTAGCAATATGTTTACAACGATCACCATGCGTTTTAATCCAAAGACACACGCCCAAAGAATGTCTAACTGATCCTGATTTGAAGAAAGATCTACCAGAACTATGTAAAGCCAATTTTAGAGCGTTTATGGATTGTAAACTAGGTGCTTTAGATATGAGGAAACGAATGAGGGGCAATGCACCCTTATCAACTGGTAAATATGATGCTCAGTATGAGAAATTGTCATCGGGGAATTTTGACCCTGAGGAGGAGATTAGGAGGTTGGATGTGATGAATCGAAACTTGACAAAGCAACAACAGTTGCAAGAAGAGAAGGAGAAAGCTAGATTAGAAGGGGGCAGCTAAGGGGGGCAGCTAAGGGGGGGAGGAAAAAAAAACACACGTACGTACGCTTGTTATATGTAAATAGTATTTGATGTAGTTGAATCACTTCAACAAATGGGAATCTCGTTCAGTAATCAACTTGGTTATGAATCTCTTGTACACGGGGTTGAAGTTGTTTAAATCAAGAAACACATTTTGCATCGATATCAATTTATCAATATGATCAAGTAGAACAGACTTGTCTCCTCCACTAGTGGCGGTCAATTGTTGTTTGATACTAGCCAATAACTCATCTAGGACCAGTTGAAACTCGTCCACTGTGTATGTCAATTTAGTTTCATTTATTTTCGAGATTGCGTTGCTTATAGTTTCCAATACTTCAATGACAAGTTTCAAGTTATTTTTGACCAATTTCAAGTGAATCAAAGTCTGTACTGCTTCATTATTGATTGTTTCGTTTACCTCGATAGATTTATTGATTTCAACAAGCTCTGATTGTAAAGATAATATCGAATTATCAAGGATATTCAAATGGTATTGTAATCTTGATGTACTGTTACCATTACCATTACCATTACCATTACCATTACCACCACCACCATTACCACCATTGCCTTGTTGTTGCTCCTGTTCACCAGATGATGTATGGATCAATGTACTTGATTTGTCCAACATTTCGAGTTTTTCATGCAAATTGTTGTTGGCTATATCATTGACATAGTAATCAAAGTGAGTGATTAACTGGTTAATGGTATGTGATAGTTTTGTTAGCGATTGTTTGGAATATACTATCGATGGTGGTGCAGTTGATATGGAGGAGCTCTGGTGAGTGGTGACTGAAGTGACTAATTTGTCGATATAAGTGGATGGATTAAACTCATCATCAAAGAACATAGACATTGACTCGTTGACATTGTCAGTGGACATGGTGAAGCTAAAGAAGCTAAAGAAGCTAAAGAAGCTAAAGGAACTAAAGAAGTTAGGAAACCGTGTATTTGGTCTTGAGTAATTCCAGTTGGATGAAAAATAACAATGTCGCAAATTGAAGAAGAGAATGCGACATTGCAAGAAAAAAAAAAAAAAAAAGGACATACAGACAGCCATTAATAACAACATCAACTTGAGTTTACAGTCGTAGATTCACCTTCACTTTACTTCACTTCCCTTATCTCTCTCTCACCACTTAGAATAGTGCCCCATCATCAAGAGTTAGTTACAACTACAATTGCAAATGAGTTTCTTTAAAAAAACCTTTTCATCAATTCAGACTAAAAAGCTATACAAAAGTGTGATATGTAAAATATATGTGGATTTGTAGGCTTTCTCACCAATCATTTACAACTTGGATTGTGGTCTTGGGTCCAATTGCTTAAAGACAGATTCAATAGCAGTAGCCTTCATCAAGTTACCCTTAACCTTCAATTTACCATTCATAAACAATTTTTGACCATTGGCTTTACCTTCAGCCAACTTAACAAAATCGACATCCTTCAAAATCAATTCAACATCAGCTTTTGGTGGAGCACCTTCGACTTTCTTGATGGAACCTTCATTCTTCAAGTCCAAGAGCCATGCTTGATCTTTACCATCCTTGTTCTTCAAGTTAATAATGAGAACGGCATTGACAGCTTGAACAGCAGCTTTGGAAAGATCCTTGTCTGAGAGACCTTGTTCAATTTGGGACAAAAATGGAGATGCTTTAAATCCTTCAGCTTCGACAGACATTGTTGTTGAAATATGTATATTTGTATGTGGGGTGTTATTAATACTTCTTGTTCTTAATAATAGAAAGGAAAAAAGAAGAAGAAGAAAAAGAAAAAGTGATGAATGTTGGAATGGATGAAGGAGGGGGATTTGTTGGTCAATTTATATTTTGCAAAAAAAAAAAAATTAAAAATGGGCGTTGGTTGTGTGTTTTTCTTTTTGAGGTTGATGATTGAGATGGAGGGAGGAGAGGGACGTTGATTTTGCTTTTGCTTTTGCTTTTGCTTTTGTGCGTTAGTGTGTTAGTGTGTTAGTGTTAGTGTGTTAGTGTGGAGTATATAACTGAGGTTTATATGCAGGAGGAATACCGAAACTTCTTTCTCAAGCTTCTCTGTTTCTGTTTCTGTTTCTCTCTCTCTTTCTTTCTCACACTGTCTAATCTCCCCCTCCTCCTCCTCCTCCTCTCCCTCTATTCTTCTTCTTCTTCTTCATGTGCACACACACAATTTTTATCACATGCTACGCACCCACACTAACACACACACACACACTAACACACACTAACACAATAGACACACAATAGACACACAATAGACACACTAGCACTAGCACTAGCACTAGCACTAGCACATGACACAGACTAATTTTCACTCATTCTCATTTGTGTTTATCAATGTAGTGTGTATATATACACACCCATACGGTATCTTCTATCTTGTTTATGTGTTGCTAATGAAGTATATAAAATCATATGCTTGTGTTAATGTGACTGCTACCAAAGCTTACTACTAAAGTTTTTGAAGTACTATACAACACACATGTTAGTTATATGTACAGTTTTGTTCACCAATGTATGTGTGTGTGTATGTGTGTATTTGTATTTGTATTTGTATATATATACTGCAGTGTGGATGTATATTCATTGTATTTCCTAATTAGGAAATATGCAATAGAAAATATTTTTTTTTCTGCCTCGGTTGATTTTTTTTTCTTAGAGACTGATTTCTTCTTTCAACGGTGATAGTCTTTTGTAATAAAATAATATATACAGGAATATACATTCCCCCGTATCCCAAATATTAATCCGCAATAGAACCCTATAAGCCCCATACATAAGATATTACCTCAGTATAGACAATAGACAATAGACAAAAGAGCACACGCTTTCAAGTGCAAACTCCGTTTACACTTTTATTCAGAACCGATGTTAATTTTCCGCTTTGTGGCTTTGATATATATATATATATATCCTTAATCCGTGGGTTTTTTTATGACTTTTTTCCACCCCCTCTCTCTCTCTCTCTCTCTCTCTCTCATACAATACTTACCCCATACTCTTGCTCTTTCTCTGTTCCACTGCAAGATTCAAGAGCATCGGTCCATCACAATCGTCAATGCACAAATGTTTCCCTCTTTTGTGGCAAATAAGTACAACAAACATTTATCATGTGCTATTGATATAATCCATACTTGTTCTTCAACATGTATGGTTTTGAACTGCTCTTTTGTTGGTTTGGACCGCATAGCCTTTTCCTTTTCTCTAGCCACAACCGTCCCATCAACGTAGTTTACTCAATTAACCTGTTTACAAAGTATAGAGATAGTTTAGATATGGATCTTCTCTCCTTACTTTTTTTGCCACCCCCCCCCCCCTTTTTCCCCTCCCCCACATTTCAGAACAACCTGACACAAAAGCAAATCAGATACACACCCAATCAACAACATTTAATTTATTTTATTAGATTTTACTCTTTCATTTCATTTCATTTCATTTGCTGCAAAAAAAAAACCAAAAAAACAAAAAATAGAAAAAGGAATGTGCCCTCATCAACCAGTGGATAAAATACACGTTTGATAGAAGCACACAATAAGACGATCACACGTAGTCCTCCTCTTTTTTTTTCTGTGATTTGTGGCCAACAACGCTTTATGAAAACCACATGCAAAGACAAAAAGCCAAATCATATTTCTTTTACTTGCTCCCTCTAGTTTTGATTTATTATCTTAGCCATATTACCCCCGTTTACTTTTGACATGTGATAGTTCCACAACAAACCACTTTCTATAAATAAATCGTCATATGGTTTTGGCAATCGCGCACCTTGTTGTGTGTATCAACCGAGCTTTCCAACAAGACACAAACTAAAATATGCAAGTTAATTGACATCTCATCTAATGTCATTAAACATCATGTGAAAAAAAAAAACCAAAAGAAAAAAAAAAAAAAAAAAAAAAAAAGAGAGAGCCCCTAAAACACACGTGATTATCACATGACTTTTATTCGTGTCTCAAGAACCTTTACCACGACACTTTACTTGTGACACTGAAGTTTCTAACAATTTTCACTCTTTACTCATCTCATCTTATTTCCACTGTAACCAAGTAGAAACCAGCAACACCCATACAGCAGTCCCCACACCCAGCCACAATGTCCTTCACATCAAAAGCGTCTCAACACCAAGCTGAACAAACAGTAAATAAACTATTTGCAGATATACTACATACGCAACCAAGAGCAACAACAACAAGATCAACAACAACAACAACAACGAAAGCCGCTAAAGATCGTGATGCCAAACTATCTTCAACGCAAATCCTAACTAATCAACTCATGCAAGGATCAAAACCCGCTTCGACAGCCCGATCCAAACAGCAACAGAAACGTAAATTACACCAAAAGATCAAAAAGAAAGAAGCCCAAGATAAGAAATTCCAGAAATTTATCAAGTACAATCAAATCTTATCCAAACTGCCATCATCAAGAACCGATGCTGAACGAGCCTACATCAACAAATTGATCCGCAAGAATACCAATCAATTGAAACAGCTATCTCACATTGACGATTTCGAAATCGAATCGGAATTGGAAGCTGTCAAACTGCAATTATTAAATGAATTGCACCACCACCCGACACTGAAATCAAGAATAAGGAAAAAATTAACTGTGCCTAAACAAAAGAGTAGCGCCACCGATGAAGAAGGTTTAACGAAGCAAGATTTTATCGATTTCGATGATAAAGTTAAACGTGGCTTGATTTCAGTTCCCGGTTTAACACCAGGTTTGGCTCCAGTTGATGAAAATGAATCGGAATCAGACTCAGAATAGACATCAAATAGAAGCAAACAAATGTATACCATCTATATTGTATATACTATCCACTGATTCTAGTTATCTCATCTCGTACAAGATTTGTCGTAAATCAATCGCCAATTTCCTCACATTACGTTTCTTGTCATCCAAACAAACTTCCAATTGTTTCAACACTAAACTCTTGTATCGTTCAACAACATCAACACTAAATTTCTCAAACACAAGAATCAAGTTTTGCAAGGCCAATTCCCTGATTTGGGGACAGGAACCATTGGTGGTGGAATTTGTCGCCAATTGCATCAATTGAGGCACGATTTTTGACAAGTGCAGTTGCATCATGGTGGCATCTTCTCGTAAAATGATTTCCAAAATGTTCAATCCTGCACGATAGATTAATTGTATATTTTCCCTCGACGCATGGCAATTTTTGGTTGTGGTTGTGGTTGTGGTTGTGGTTGTGGTTGTGGTTGTGGTTGTGGTAGTGGTGGTCATGGTCAATGCAGTGATTACAAATGGTGTGAATGTTGATAAATGCGGCACCAAGATCTTGTGGGAAATATGCGGCAAAATCATTGCCAATGCTTGTATATTCACCATGGCATCGGTTTTCGAGTCGTTTTCGTCCATCAAATATGGCAACAATTGCTCAAACACCTGTTGTTTGTACAATAGCTTCACATTGAGATTATTCACCTTGGATATGACTTTCCTTGATGCTAATGCCGCTGGTGTATTGATAAACAATTTTACATCAATAACAAGTAATGGCAACGCCAGTATTATCAATTGTTTATGTTGTGGTGCAGTAGTTGATGATTGGAAAGTTTGCATCAACTCAGTCAACGATACCATTCCACTCTGATCAATCTTCATCAAATGAGCTTTCAATGTCCATACATATATTTCAAATTGATTCATATCGGAAAAACTCAATTCTGGTGAGAATTCCTCCACTGGCCCAAATTTGTTCACTAAAAGACATAGGTGTTGTAGATACTGCACTCGCAAGTACTTGCCATGTAAATTCGACAAGATCGTCGTTACTGCATCCAATGACGTTGCAACACTTGTCAATTTACATGATTTATCAATAGCTGAAACAATCTTGTTATAAATGCTCATGTAGCCACTTGGCTGATTTAACAAGTTTCCTTGATACTGAAACACCAGTTTCGAATCCCCATCAGTACAAAAAATCAGCTCCATTTCATTCAAGATTGCTTGATGTTTGGTAACATCAATGAATCGAACAATAATACGAAGTAAATCACCACTTACTTCCAATAATGCCAAACTTGCTTCATCATTTGCATCAGTAGGAACCAAATTGTACAACAACTGCATAAAATTGGGGATGAATTTCTTATACCATGAATTTGTCAAAAATGGTTGGATAGTTTCCACTTTATTGAACAAGGTGACAAAGAATTCGACAACAATCTGTAATGAATCCAATGTAAAGTTTTGCTTATTCATGATTCTAATGGACACAACTTCCAAAATTTGATGATTGATAGTTAATTGTTGAATGATATCAAGTGCAAATTTGAATTGGACATCAGATACAGCGTCTTTATTCAAGATTGGATTTATAACTTCATCAATTATAGAGGCAGTAACCAATGGTTGCCCCTCCATGATAAACGACAACCGAGCCACAATTTCATCAACAACAACAACATCCTTCAACTCCGTGACAATACAATCTTCAATTATCCCTTTGAAAATCTGTAAAATCAATTGTACATTGGTCAATGTCAAAAAACTCGGTATTGTCATCAACTTGCACAATTGTTGTACAACTTTACACCTCAAGGTCTTTTCCAAACTGGATGAGTTTGATAATAATTGACATAGAAAAATGAGTAAATGGTCTTTATAGTTGTGCAAATGGGTTTCAACTGCCATTGGATGGGCAATCAAGATAAATCCTAAATTATCAACTAAATCACGCTGTTTGGATATGTTTAGCGTGAAATCATTGTTTTTATTCATATCCATATCCATATCGGTATCAAAATCATCTTGGTTATTGTCCTCTGCTTCACCCTCAACGTTAAAGTATTTCCCCCAAACACTTGATCCAAACAAATAATCAACAACAAAGTTGTAATTCTCCACAGAAGTGCTTGCCAACAGTGCCAAAATAATCACTGATGGTTTACTCTTGTCTTTTTGCAAATTAGGTCCCAATTCATCAACTACAGTTTGCAACATCGATTCCCGCAGCAGCGGTAACAGAACCTTCTTTATCAACTTTTCCAATATCACCAAAGTTAAAAACAACACTTTTACTTCATCGTTATCATCAATTGACGTATAATCTTTTGGAACAATGCTTTCCATGGTGGGTTTGAACACTTCACACTCATTATGCAAAATTTCAAACTTTAATGCATTCCACAACGAAAGCCAATGCGAATCAATCACATCAACAGTGTAATTCTCCACACACATGGCAATTGTTTTCAATGTGTCATTACGTATAACTGGATTGGTGGATGCTAGTTTCTCCACTAAGCTGGGGATCGACTCTGACGCAAATCTTGATTGTGATGCAATAACTTGTCTTAGATCCGTCTTCAACTGCTCAGGAGATATCTTGTATTGGTCATTAGCAGGTGGAGTAAACGAAATGGGGAAATAACAAAAACAAACATCAAATAAATCAGTCACAAATTCCTGGTGTAAATTTGAATCAGAAAATTCAAATTCAGCATTGATTGTCTTGTTCAATTGGAACGACTGTAACAAGTTTCGTGGATCTTTTTCTCCTGATGCAATGTGTATAAATGCCTTGATGTATAAGTTGGGCACCGAAGTCAATACGAAGCTCTTGTTATTCTCAAACAAACTATTCATTATTTGAAACCCTTCGTAGCGAACTTTAGCCAAATTCTTTCTGGGATCGTATCCAGTAAGAAGCTTGTTCAAAATCTTTTCACTGTTCAAACTAGCAGTGTATGCCTTACACATAATCAATGTGTTGATCCCTTGCAATGCATGGATCAAACTCAATTTATCATCAAATTTACTCATCAAAAAATCAATCATTACTCCCACATCTTGTCGTGAGAGTTGGGACAGTGGCAAATTACCCAACACTGAGCTCAAGAATTGCATACCACGACTCCTCATGATTTCGTTATCTGAAGTCAAAGTAGGTCCCAAGTGCTGAACAAATTGAAGTAATGTTAGTTGATTCCTGATGAAGAGATCAACAATTTCGGAAACGTAATTGTGTGCTACATCACCATCATCATTGTTACCCACAGCAGCAACGTATTGACTTATCAATACCGGAATGTTATGAGTCTCAACTGGAGTGGACATCGATGGCATGTAGTTTGATTTTTGCAATGCCTCTCGATAAAGCCTCAAAGAATTTTGGAAATTTTTCGGCGTCTGTAGAGATTTCGTCATCGCGCGATCCCGCAGCCCTCAATTTTTGCGTTCCAACACACGTTAAAACCATTAGTGGCTTTTACGTAATAATATCGGTTGACCAATCTAAGCCAAATTGTAACACCGGTAATGACGGCCATATGGTGAAGCAAAGACAGAAACCTGTATGTTCGTGGTCCCATTATATTCTGTGTCACTTCTGGGGATCACCTGACGCAATGTTTGCAGAAGCACTATTCCTTCATCTAACCACTTCCCCCTTCCTCTTCCCCCTTTCCCCCTTCCCCCCCTCCCCACTTAAAGTTTACCTTGGGCTCAGAACGTCGTGCACACTCATACTACGCACTTTTCTTTCTTAATTTACGCGACTCTCACTGTAAAATCGATACCATCGCTGTTGTGTAACTGTTCCCACTTGTGTTGTAGCTCAAAATCGTTTGATGGAGACAACAGAAAATCTTTTAGAAACCAAAACAGTTGATTCCCATCGTCACACATACATACACACATACCACCACTACTTCCAGATACTATAGCTCTTATTAGACACACGCATGATAGACTGTTCCCATGATTGAAATACCCGATTTGAACTCGATTTACATCCCAAATCTAGAACAAGATGCCACTACCATCAATCATCAAGAGACAGACCAAAACCGGCAGCATAATGGACAGCATAATGCTCCCGTAAACGATGTCTACGTAGCATCTCCAGCATCCCCAAATACCCTCCCCACTAGATCAATCGATCAAGAGCCAGAAATGCAAGAAGTAAGCAGCAGTATTGACGGATTCGAGATGGACAGTATAAATTTCAAAACCAACTCAGGGCTATCATTTGGCAGTGATCAGAACATTACCACTCAACAAGTAGACTATGGTCAAAGCGAAACCCCAACATTGGCAACTGGCTTGTCGTTTTTACCCAATAATTTAAATGAACACAAGACAACTTTTAAACTACAAGAACCGCCTGTGAATGGCCACTATCAAACCGACTCAGCAGACCTACATCTATTTGAAGCTAGTGACCAAGTTGGACCTATAGAGACTCCCAAATTTGCTCTCAAATCGAAAAACACTCAATTATCACTCAACCAACTGCTAGCGTCGCCAATGTCTATAATGCCACAACATGATCACACTGAGCCTTCACCACAACTACCGGCTCCATTATCATCAACATCTTTACAGAATGTACTTACGATGAATGAGAACGGAGGAGGACAAGGAGAAGGAGGAGGACCGTCGCGGAGAAGCTTAGCCACTGACTTCAAAACTCCAGCTGAGTATACACTACATATCATATTCACCCAATTTGTCCGATATGCAGAAAGGAAACTAAATGTGTTTCTTGACTACTCAGTAACCGATGAGTCTTCATTATTTAGCATCTTTGCTGAAGGATCTGATCCGCAATTCGACAAAATCGTTGAATCTTTAGGTTACATTGCCAGAAGAAAACCTAAACCAGTGATTGATAGTGTTATGTTTTGGAGGAAATCAAAAAGTGAAGTGGCGGCAAATGCTGCCCACGAAGTGGAGAAAGTATTGATCCAAGCGAGAAAGACATTGCCAGAGGATGCCCAATTGGCACTTGCAGCACCTGCACCACCACCACCAGCACCAGCACCACCAAAACCAAAACGTTCCCTCAGTCTAATGAGAAACAAATCGAAGTCTCATCGTCGTAATCAATCATCGGTTTCGACGCTTTCGTCTGATCCAGAGTGGATGAAAAAGAAGCAAGTGGTGGATTCACAGGTTGATGTAGTCAAACAAACAGCCATAAATGCTGAAAAGAAATCATTGGTTTCGATTTATATCTTGTGTCGAGTGCTTATGGAAGTTGTCAAACAAACACCAACTGAAGTAATGGGCGAGGACTTAGGCGATAAGTTGGAGGAGATTGTATACACTCAGTTGAAAACAACTGATCCGGCAAGCACTAGCCAATCAATAATACGAGCAGCAAACTGGACTTTATTTGCACAATTACTAGGACTAATGTCAGAAAAGAGATTTCTTAGTGTCAGTGATCGATTTGTTTTCGATTTGGAAAAGCTTCCGCAACGTATCAACCATGAAGATGAAGCAAGATTGTATCTACTTATATCGGCGATGAAGTACCTAAAAATGAACCATTACCCACCTGAGCTATTTGAAGATAGTAAAGAGTTTATGCAAATTCTCGCAAAGTTTTTTGAAAGAACGACCAATGAAGCAGTGCTTTATGCATATTGTGACTCCATATCAAACTTGGTTCTCCCCTTGGCCAACAACTTAACCGCCGAGGCCAATGACCCCGGGTGGAATGAAGGCATTGAAAAGATTTACAACAAGGCAATAGACATGTGGAGGAAACTACCCGAGGCAAGCACTTCAACCAGTATATCGAGTATCTTGCACCCACAAACTTCTCATTTTGGCAGTGGCTGGTCTCATTTGATGAATGTGATTACAGCAACATTGTCGGTGTCTCGAAAGGAGCTATTTTCAGCTAAATGGTATGCCATTATTGAACAAAATGCATTCAAGTTGAAGCCGAAAGTTGACGTACATGAAAAGACGGCGTTTGTGGTGTACACCAGTCGATTATTGTGGGTCTATTTCAATCGTGTTCCCGATTCCCTCAACTCAACTATTAAAAAATTGGATGATTTTTTCAAGTTAATTTTATTCCACCCCGTGTCCACCAGTAAGAAGCAGTGGCTAACTCCTGATTTCGAACTTATTGGCGCCTTGGCGCAAATGATTAAAATTGTTGGGTACAATCATCTTAATTACACCCTTGAAAATGTCTTACTTCGTTTATTACGCGATGCATTTAGCCAGTCAATAGAGCATCTTCAAACGGAAAAACTCATGTTGGTGGTTAGATCGTATATCAAGATATTGAAAGAGTTTGAGCGCAAAGATAAACCACAATTTCCAGGAATCGACCAAGGAGAACCAACAACGAGCTCCCAATTTCAATTTGTTGCAAAAAACAGTACAAATGTGGGATTTCATGATGAATTTGGTCGCACTTTTGGCACGCTATTGAAAATGCTTGATCACCAATATGGTGTCACTTTAGGCGACTCTGGATCCGCCAAGTCGCTGTCGTCATTTGGGTTTTTCAGTAATGAATCGATGACAAAGATATCCAAGGATACGCAATTGGAATTGTTTGCTGATTTGATTGGCGCTGTTCCATACACCATGGTTCCCACGCAAGGCGAAACACAATGCGCTAGTGGTCTTCCGTTGAAGCAAGTGGTGGAGTTGTTGACAAGAAATGCCGTCCATTCGAGTAGGAAAGTACTGGATGCTTCTGTGGATGCATTGAAGGCGCTATCCACTAGGAAAAACCCCACTACCTTGTTGAATATATTTGCTAAATTTGCCTTTCAGTTATCGGAAAAGACAAGCTCAGTATATGATTCAAACTATTTGAATTCACCTACTTTCATCTACCTTTTGAAGCTATACACTGAGTTGCTTGACACTTGGTATCAACTGTTTGAAGTGTCGAGTGATCCCAGTGGGAAGAACCCTTTGGCACAAGATGACGAATTGATGAACAAGGACGTGTTGAATGACTTGTATCAAATTAACCATAAACATGACTTGCCGAAACTGAATACTGGAAACGAATTGGAGTGGAAGACGATCATCAACCTGGTGGAGAGTATTGAAGGGAATGGATTATTTTTCCTTTGCTCACAAGATCCCCAAGTCAGATCATATGGTATTAAAATATTGCGCACTGTTGACAAATTTGACCAAGCGATATACAATTTAACTGAAAGGGAGGAGTTTGACCATAAGCTGGACCCCAAAGATGCAAAACAACATTCGCGCAGCTCATCCAAATTTGCTGCTGATTTCGGCACTAGGATAATCCATATCTTGGAAGAAATTGATTTTCACGACCTCATCAAACCCTTCAAGAAGGAATTGAGTCTTCCTGAACGTCAACGATTGTTACGTCTTAAAAGTGATAAAAACGTGTTGATAAAAGTTGTTGAATCTGATTATGGAATTGACTCAACCATGTGGTTTCGATTATACCCCAAAATTCTCGAAATCTTGTTTGTTAAATGTCCCATGCCCGTGGCAATGTGTCGTGATATTGTTTGCGTCAGTTTAGTACAAATGCACGAATTGGTGTTTGAATTTTCTGAAAGTGTCAAGTCAAATACGTCATCATTATTTTCCACCAGACTGTCTTCAACTGTGGCGCCAGAAGTGTTGGTAAATCAGTGGAAATTGTACTTGGTGTTTGCTTGTATTACACTCACTACCACCAATGAGCAAAAAATTTCATTCCCTACGCAGCCGACCCACGGTAGGAAACGTTCATTACAAATGTTTATCCAGCATCAGAAAATCACTAGTGCCAAGTCCATTTTCAGAATGGTTTTACCATTGCTTAAATCACATCAAATGATGGTGAGGGAAGCCGTTATTGTTGGATTGAGCCATATCAATATCAATATATTCAAGACCTTTTTGGAAAATGTCCCCTTGGTGGTGCAAGAATGGAATACAAATGTCAAGCTGAGGAATTTTGCCGATGATCGATTTAGAATTGAGATTATTCACATCTTGATGAATATAACCGACAAGTACAAATCTAATAGCGAGATTTATGGCGATGATTCAATTGTTACCGATTTGATTGCCATTGTGAAGAATGTAAAATCATTTCTTACCCTAAGCACGGTTCAAGTTGACATTGATTTCCAACGATTGCGTCGGTACTTTTGCGAATTTTTGGAAAATGTATTTTTAGCCCTTCAAGGAGATAAGTTGGACTTGTGGCTCCCTTTTGAAGCAAGAATGTCTTGTTTCAACTATTTAAAAGAATGGTGTGGTTATGGCGACTCTAGTGCAATAACCGAGGAACGATACAATATCATCACTCAAAAAATTAACGAACGCAAAGATTCACCGTCAGCGATTGCTCTATTGGAATTTGAGAGAAAGAGACTTGAACAATCTGCATTGAGTTGCATGGCGATTTTGTGTCTGGGGAAAATTACCCAGGAACTTGATATACCGGGTGCAGGAGTGGCGTATGTTTCTTTTGATATTCCTGTGTTGTTGAACTGGATACATGCATTGTTAGAAGCCGAAGATAGAGTACAGGAGATTGGTAAATCTGCATTAAATAACCTACTTTACAACAATTACAATCATGCCGACATTGTAATGGAAGTGATTAGGCAATGCTGTACTAATCTGAAGTCGATGCCGGTATATTTTTGCACCTACGTGGATGCATTCTTGTCGAAAGACAAACTGGATTCGGTGCTGGATGAGTTGTTTGTCTTGGCTTGCTTTTTGTGTGGCAATGGTGACATCAAAGTTAGACAATCAGCGTTTAAACTATTGAGTGAGCTTCAAAAAAGGATAGGTGGCACCAGTTTGGATCAATTTGTGGAAACAGTTTATGGAGATAGCTTTGTCGGGAGGAGAAGAGTTCTCGGTGAGATTGCAAGAGTTGTTTGCGAGTGTGATAAAGAACGGTTGTACAATCGAATCTCATATTTGGCTCAATTTTTCAACATTGTTACGTCAAGAGAAAATCTTGCCATCATTTTGACCACATTTTTAGAAAAAGTCGAGCTAGTCAAGGACGATCCACTGTCAATAATGGTTTTAAACAACTTACTTGAGATTTCAATAAAGTATGAGACTGACTACTCACTGATTGAAGCTATGTGGACAGTTCTCAGCAAAGACAATTTCGACATCACCTTTGAATATATTCTCAACACATGTCTTGAATATCGCAATGCATTCCTCGTTGACAAGGCGAGACAAGTGGTGGATTATTTAGCTGCTGCACATCTGGACAAGTTGTATGTCTTGCGCAAGTTGATTAGTAATTTACAACCAAAGCTGATGATCCCTCCTGCTGCAAAGCCGATAGAGGTTCCAAGCTTGTATCCGTATGTGTCAGATTTATCGGAAGTGCTTGATTATAACGAAAAAGACGCAGCATTCTCGCTTGGCCAAATATCTGTCATCTTTATAGTTGACTTGATTGAGAAGTGCCCCATTTTGGATGAAAAATTACCTTTATTGTTGCATATATCTTTCACATTGTTGGATCATTATCTTGTGTTGGTGAGAGAGCAAGCAGGCAAACTTTTGATTCGCTTGGTTCATACGTTGGCAACTGATCCTAATGATGTGGTATCCCATATTCGAAACAAGGATCATATAAGGGGCTTGTGGGTTTATGACGACTTGAATAATGACAAAAAGGGGGCTCGAACACCAAACAATATGATTTCGTTGGTGAGAAATGTTCTTCAAGCATTTTCCAAGATCCCCACCTTGCAAGACGATTGGAGTCGAATTGCGTTAACATGGGGAACTACTTGTGCTGTTAGGCATAGTGCTTGTCGATCTTTCCAAATTTTTAGAGTTCTTATATCGTTCCTTGATTTGAGTATTTTGAAGGCAATGTTTCACCGATTGTCCAATACAATATCTGATGAGTCTGCTGATATTCAAGGATTTGCTATGCAGATTTTGATGACCTTGAATGCCATTGCTGCTGAACTAGATTCGCAAATGTTGATTGATTTCCCGCAGCATTTTTGGTCAAGCGTTGCTTGCTTGAGTACCATACATGAGCAGGAATTTATCGAGGTATTGTCAACCATGAACAAGTTTATATCCAAGATTGATTTGAACGCCACTGACACCATTAATTGTCTTATTTCAACATTCCCACCAAAATGGGAAGGCAAGTTTGAAGGATTGCAGCAAATTGTCACTGTGGGGTTGAGATCATCAGCTTCTTGGGAGCCAACGTTGAACTTTATCGATAAATTGTTGTCTATAAAGGATTCGGAAATTGTCGGAATGGGTGACCCAAGAGTGATTACCGCATTGATTGCCAATATGCCCGTTTTCCTCAATGCATTGGAGACAAAGACAATAACGCCGCAAATTGAGAAAACAGCTACGGCAATTGCCCACCTTGCTGAAGATAAACCATCTCTTGCGAAGATTTTGACATCTTTGGGCAAGAACAAATTTCGATCAAAAAAGGACTTCGTGGTGCAAATGGTGACCACATTGAGACAGTTGTATTTCCCCGACTACGAAGTGATGATTCTCATATCACTATTGAAAATACTTTCCAATCCAACTGAGTTCATCAGGAGGGAAATTTTGGTCTTTCTCAGGGCAATCATTCCATACATTGATTTCAAGAAGGAGGAGTTTATTGGACTCGGTGCCGATTTAATTTCTCCATTGTTGCGGTTGTTACTTACTGATTTTGCTGAACCGGCTTTGGAGGTGTTGGACGAAACTGATGTAATTTCTGGATCGTTGATGGATAGAGATATTTTGAGGATGAGTCTTGGCAACACTTCTATTAAGAAGGAGTACGAAAATACAGCAACATTGTTTGGTATCCCAGAAGAGAGTGGTTGGTCTATCCCTATGCCGGCAGTTACTGCTGCCAGTACTCGTAACAATGTTCATGCTGTTTTCTCAACTTGTGTTGCCCCAACAACTGTTGTTGACGAGCAAGAGAATAATGAGGAAATCCAATTTCATATGGAGGATTACTACAGTCCAAGCATACATGATAATGGAGATGCGGTGTCAGTAAGTGTTGACGAAACCACCTTGAGTAATATGTGGGCAGCACTTGACGATTTCGACAGTTTTTTCAATACGGATAAAATGGTCAAGAGGAAAACAATTAGCTCACCAATTGAAGCTAGACCACTTAATAAAGCGTCGCCTATTGAGAGTGCACCAAACACATACGACAAGAAAGTGTCCGCCATATTGAACAAGACATTAACAACAAATTCAAGGAACAATTTATTGGATTACATTGGCGAGACGGAGCAGCAACCACATGCATCACCAGCTATTTCGTCAAGACGATCATATATTCCTTTCAGAAACAGGTCATTGGCAAAAACGAGAGAAAGTTTGACAACACCTACACTTGGAGCTGACATGAGTCCGCATACACCGTCATCAGCATCTATTGTTGCAAACTCATTCAATGGCAGTGATGTTACACAGCAGGCAATGTCACCAGACAGCACAAGATTAGATGGATTGCTTGGAAAGAGGTCCAGGAAGAGAATGGGGTAGGGTGTAGCTTCTGTATAGTTTGTACAACGTTGAAAGAAATATATAAGTATACACAAGGTTTGACAATCCGTTGACGTTGCACACAATTTCAGTCTTTTTCATTGAAAAGCTTTTCTGCGGAAGTGGTAGATACACAGGATATTTCATTGGCACCATCAGAAAGGATAGTTGTACTGTTGCACACACACTTTGGATGCAAAAAAAAGGAATCTTCATCTTTCAGCAATTGTTTGCTGGAAAAAAAAAAAAAAAAAATTACATCAAGCATCACAAGAGCATTACCACAAGAGTACGAGACATCATGCCACCAAAAAAGAAGCAACAGCCATCAGATAAGAATAAAGCCAAGGCCAAGGCTAAATCAGCCGAAGATAAGACCTTTGGTATGAAAAACAAGAATAAGTCGAAAAGAGTGCAACAACAAATTAATCAATTGCAAGCAGGTATTGATGGAGGAGCAGCCAAGAGGAAAGAAGCCGAAGCCAAGAGGAAAGCCGAGGAAAAGAAGGCTGCTGAAGAAGCCAAGAGGGAAGCAGCTAAACTTTTCGGAATACAACAACAAAAAGTACCCTTTGGAGTTGATCCAAAGTCAGTCTTGTGTGAGTTTTTCAAACAAGGTGTTTGCACCAAAGGAAACAAGTGTAAATTCAGTCACGATCCAAATGTCGGAAGAAAAGATGCCAAGAAGGATTTGTACACTGATGCAAGAGAGGAAAAGGAGCAAGATACAATGGATAACTGGGATGAAGAGAAATTGCGTAGCGTCATTCTTTCCAAGCATGGTAATCCAAAAACTACAACTGACAAGGTTTGTAAGTACTTCATAGATGCAGTGGAGAATGGTAAATATGGATGGTTTTGGGTGTGTCCGAATGGTGGTAATGAATGTAAATATAAACACTCATTGCCACCAGGATTCGTATTAAAGACAAAAGAGCAAAAGAAGTTGGAAAAACTAGCGGCAGAAAGTGCACCAAAGATTACACTAGAGGAATTTTTAGAGTTGGAAAGAAGCAAGTTAGACAAGAGTACATTTACACCAATTACAGCTGAGTCGTTCAGGAAATGGAAGATTGAGCAAAAATCAAAGAAGGAGGATCAAAAGAAGGAAGAGGAAAAGAAAAGTGGGAAGAAACCGCAAACTGGTAGACAGGTTATATTGGAGAAATTCTCCGACAAGTATTACACGGAGGAGGATGATGGTGGAGAAACTTGGGACTTGTCTCAGTTTAAATCGGATCTTCCTGATGATAATACTATAAAGGATTATGGAGACGGGTCCAATGCGCAGGAGTATTATCAAGATGAGGTGAAGGAAAACGGAGACGCCAAAGTTAATGGTGAGACAGTTATTCATGCCTAATTATATAGATACTACTTAACACGTACATCTTCATCCAATTTGTTGCAACTGCTTTCAAAAAACTGATCATCGCTATCCATGAATATGTGGATTTGGGTGTTTGTATTTTTCAAAGCAGTTATCGCAGTGGATACTCTGCGCACCCACTCTGCGCCCTTTTTATCTCTATCTTCCAATTCCATAAATCCCGGGGAGTCGTAGATGCTGTCTGGATCATAGTCGTATCCATTCCTCAGCGTCGTTCTAGATCGTCTTGGAGGGAGCGGTGGTCTATACTCATCAATCATCAGGTTACCATCAGAAGAAACATTGGATGATGGAGGGGCAGATACAGGAGGGGGAGATCCTCGACGTTGAGATGATCGAGTGGATCCCTTGGACTGAGCGTCTGCAGCAACTTCCTTAAATTGAGGTTCTGACGGCATTTCACGCAGACTTGAGCTACTTTGTAAGTTCCTTGGCTTTTTTGGTTTCATTGGGGGTTTCTTCTTTTCCAGTGATGCAGTAGTTGGTGGGAGTACCGGCGAATCTGACAAATCAATCAAGTCAACATCTTCAGTCTCATGAGGATCCGCCTGGCTACTCAGTGATGCCACTTCACTCTCCTGATCAGTACGTGACGCTTCTGTTCTCCTTTTGGCTAGTAGTCGTAATAATTCCCTCAAAATGCGACGGTCATCCTCAATGGATAACGAATTCTCGACGTATCGAATATAGATCGACAACACTCTATTAGGATAACTGATCGCTAGGTCAACGTACGCTTCCAAGTCGTACTCTCCAGAATCTCCAATACAAACAAACTTTTTATCGGGAAAATCTCGGAGAATCTTATGCAACATTGTTCTTTTTCTCGACAGTGATGGCTCTAACAACGACGAAATCATGCTACCCAAATATCTTTTCAAATGTATTGAGCCCTTTGGCAATCCAGCAAGATTGAAATATTCCGATATCGAGGGGAATAATTGCCATGGTGAATTGGAAACATAAAAGAAACTAACATCGCGTTTCTTGCTAAGATCAATGTACCATTTAACAATGGAAGGGATTTTCCATGCTTCAAAGTCTTGCAACAATAAATTTCGAAGTAAGAGTCGTTTGTCACCAACGACTCCTGTGAGCTTAACTGTATCATCGATATCGCTAATAACACCTAGTCCTTTTGACGGGACTATCATGACATTTTGTGCTGCAAAGATTGTTTCTGTAACCATTGAGGAAGCAAATATTACCGAGGGTTTGTAGTTGACTTCTATGGTGGTGTGGAAGTAGCCATACCCATCAGTCATCAATTGTTCGTGAGCCACTTTTTCATGTTGACTTTCGGACCCAATGGTGATTTTAATTTCAGTGTTTGGTATCGATTTAGCAAAAAAGTCTGCCAATCTCTCATTGATGATGGCATCGGAGGTGGGCGAATTCGGCGATGAATTTGTGCTTTGATCCGATGCCACCGAGTGAATCGATTCGTTATCAGAGTCACTTTCTTTGTGATGTACTTGATGCACGGGGAGGTATGCAGTTTCACTTTCAATTTGTTGCTCTGCATCTTGATTATCTCGTTTCATCAACAGCTTGATCACAGACATCATGACTCTATTTTTCCTATTCATTGCCCCAGGAGCTGACATCCAACCTGCGACATCGACATAATACTTGTTCTCTAGCTTTCTTGTGTATGTTGGATACAATTTTATTCGTGTATCTTTTGGAAGTACAACCTTGCCTTCCTCATCGTAGACTTCTCTGGGATTAGTGAATGCTTTCGATGCACCAGACGCAAGTGAGGTCACAGATCCAGTGATTTTGGGGATGTAGTTGTCTCTAGTGCTCCTTGCGAGTCCTATCAATCGTTGCCTTCTTGACATTGGATTGCTTTCAAGATTCATGTGATGAAACGTGAGTGCGAAATGACACCAAATGTAAATCCAAATGGTAAATGGGTACGCCAACAGTATAGGCTAATGGTTATCAATGAAGATGGACCGATGGGGAATCAATGGGGAATCAATGGGGAATCAACGAGGGAACAATGGGAAGTCAATGGGAGCAATGTAGATAACTAAATGGCAAAATTTAACTAAATATGGGTGGACGGATTTAAGTGATAGTTCCACCTAACGCAGTAATGTATGTAGATATAGACCAAAGCTTAATGACAAAATTTGACTTCTTATGGATCTGTTGCTATTGATCTCACTGTACTCCGTTACAAGATCAGCTACAGTTTCAAAACCGAAAAAATATCTAGCCGCCAACTCTAAACCTTTATCCCAACGAAAATGTCACTAGACCAATTGTCGATAGGAAACGAGCTAAAAGATTCATACAAAGCCACATCTACATGGATTAAGAATGGTATCAACTTTTTGGGCGATATCGACGAATTCTACCGTGAACGAGCGGTTATTGAAAAGGAGTACTCGACAAAGTTGAAAGAGTTGACGAAGCGATTTTTTGAAAAAAAGGCCAAGATTTCATCAAACTTGTCGGTAGGCGATGAACCTCAGATTACACCTGGATCATTGGAAAGTGCCTCATTAGTTCTTTGGAATGATGTGTTGACCCAAACTGAGGCAATTGCTGATGAAAAGGCTAATTTCAGTCGTGAGTTGCAACTGAAGATAAGTGACAATTTGGTGAGTTTGAAGGGTAAATGCGAACGTATTGAGCGTCAGATAGGTCTGATTAATGAGTATTTAACCACTGAAAAGAAAAGTGTCGAGGATGAAGTTGCAAAAGCGAAGAAGCATTATGACTCGTTGTGTCAGTCTACAGAAACCGCTAGGGACAAGAACCAGAAATCGCCTAGTGATAAACATACTCGAAAGCTAGCGGATAGAGAAGTTGAAATGAATAATGGGAAAAATGCATATTTAATAAAGATTAATATGGCAAATCGATTAAAGGACAAGTATTATTACCAGGATGTGCCGGAAATATTGGACTACTTGCAAGAGTTGAATGAAGATAGGGTAGCCTTGATGAATAAATTGTTGAAGAATGCCAACATTGTGGAAAGAAATTCATTAGATAAGGTGAAGGAAAAGTTGCATTTGATTGACAACACTATTGATCAGAATAACCCTAAATTGGACATTGCAATGTTTATCAAGCACAATGCTGTTGATTGGGCAGAGCCACAGGACTTTTATTTCATTCCATGTTCCTTCTGGCATGATGATGAAAGTTTGATAATTAAAGAGCCCGAATTGACTGAGTTAAAAAAGCGACTCAATATTGCCACAAATGAGTATAGCAAGTTTGAACAATCGAGTTTGGATATGAAACAGTCACTTGAAGAGAGCACAGCCAAAAGGAAAACTGATGAGAGTATTACTCTTAAATTTGACTCGGGATTGCAAAACTCACTCACCTTATTGAGCAAATTTATCAAGGAGGACACCAACCGTGTCAAGAATGAAGTTGAGATTGAAATTATTCAAAACTTCGCTGGTGACAAGGACTTGAGCTATGTTGCTCCTGTGGCACAAAAAAAGTCTCGATTTGGGTTCCTCAAGGGTAAAAAGACTGAACATGAACAAAATGATGCTCATTCTGTCCACACTGTGAAATCGCAAACGTCTAGTATTCTACCAAGTGGAATATTCAACCTTCGAAGTGGCAAAGGGAAGGAGTCGTCCAATGGGCCAACTGCAAAAGCTTTATATGCATATGCAGCCACCAGTGCCGATGAGACGGGAATGCACCCTGGTGATGAACTTTCCGTCGTGGAGGAGGATGATGGTTCAGGATGGACATTGGTCACCGGTCCACAGGGACAAGGATTGGTGCCCACATCATATCTTGAAGTCAAAGCGGCAAAGAAACCGCCTCCAGTTGCACCAAAAAGAGGTGCAAAAAGAGTACAATACTTGGAAGCGCTTTACGATTACACTGCTGATGGAGAAGATGAGTTAAGCATCCGCGCAGGTGATCGGATTATTTTGGTTGAAGATGACACAGACGGTAGTGGTTGGACTGAAGGAGAGTTGAATGGAGAGAAAGGAATGTTCCCCACTAGTTACGTAAAAAAAGTATAAACCTTTTCGAAATATACATTACCTGATTATACACAAAACACACATCTTTTCCTCTAATGAGTTTCACCTGGGATCTCAAAAACAACTTGTTTTCCAGTCAACTTGGTGTACAATTGTTGGAATGAGTCCAATTTGTAGTCAATAGCAGTAGAGTCCTTTGAGTCCAACAAGACTTTTTGAATCTTGTTACCACCAACCAAGTATCTTACTCTCTTTCCGGTGATTTCAGTTGGGAAAACCAAATCTTCCAACAATTTGTCGTGAACGGCAGTCAAGGTTCTTGATCTTGGTCTCTTTTGTTGTTTTCTGGCTTTTCTTGATGGTTTTGGCAAGATTCTTCTTTCAGCCAAAAACACAACATGTCTGTCTGGGAATTTCTTTTCCAATTCTCTGGTCAATCTGGTTTGGATCTTTCTGTAGCCGACTACTGATGGTGGTGGGACGAAAATGGCAAGGGCCTTCTTTCCTCCATTGACATCGATTTCTCTAACGGATTTGAATTGTAATGGACGTAAATCAGCTTTCAAATCGGTGGTAGATTCCAAATCGAGGAAAGCTTGAGCAACTTTCAAGTCGAGTGGAGATGGAGATTCAGCAAGGATCTTTGATGCCATGGTAGTTGATGATGATGGTACTAGATTATAGCTCTGAAACTTTTTGGAACATTTCAATTTTTTTTTTCTGGTGGTGGTGCACTGAAAAATGAGATTGTTCACGTGAGAGAAAAGAAGAAAAAGCGAGGGAGGGTATAGCCCTATGCAAGTTTGTGCACGTGATTTTCATATAAAGGAAGTCGGCACTGGAATAGGCGTGATTGACGTGCATGAGCTCTTATATGATAAGGGGGGTACATACCAATTTGTTTATATGGTGTAGAGACAATCTACTGTGTCATTGCATTTTCCTTGTTTTTGGGTTTTGATACTCCCCACTTTATTTCCGCACAACTTCCACCGGAATGATTCGGTTGCTGTACTTGCCGCGCTTGCTTCAACATCGACTCACCCATACCATGTCCATTGAAACCGCAAAGAAGTTGGCAGCATATAGAGCTGTTGATGAGAACCTACCACCCAATGCTAAAGTTATTGGTATTGGATCTGGCTCTACCGTGGTTTACGTTGCTGAACGTATAGGTCAGTTACCCAACAAGGATGATTTTGTATGTGTATCGACTGGATTCCAATCTAAAGCACTTATTATTGACAATGGGTTACATTTGGGCCAGATTGAACAATACCCATCACTTGATATTGCTTTTGATGGGGCCGATGAAGTTGATGCACAGTTGAACTTGATTAAGGGTGGAGGAGCTTGTTTGTTCCAGGAGAAATTGGTTGCTTCTGCTGCCAAAAAGTTGATTATAGTTGCTGACTACAGAAAGCAGTCAAAGAAGTTGGGTGAAAACTGGCATCAGGGTGTGCCTATAGAAGTTGTGCCCATAGCGTTTACAAAGTTGATTGGCGATATCACCAAATTGGGTGCCAAAACGGTCAACTTGAGACAAGGAGGTAAAGCCAAGGCAGGGCCTGTGATTACCGATAATAACAATTTCATCTTGGACGCCGATTTTGGAGAGATTGACGATCCAATTAAATTGCACACTGAGTTGAAGCAATTGGTTGGTGTTGTTGATACTGGTATCTTTTCAGCAATTGCCGAAAAGGCATATTTTGGGGAAGAGTCGGGCGATGTAACTACATGGGAAGCAACTGTTATAGAGGAGAGTAAGTAGGGACACACGAATTCTTTTATTTTGAGTGGGAAGAGATCCAATTGAGTGTTTCAACCAATCCGGTTCCATCTATGGCCACTGTTGGAATAACTGACCAGGTGTGATTACCACTCAATTTGTTTAACTCAAACTTTTCAATTAGGTCCTTTGGCTTGACCGCGCCATCAACATCCTGCTTGTTTGCCAACACAACAAGCAAACAATTGTTTAACTCTTTGTCCGTTATTATTCTGTACAATTCCTGTTTCGACTCTTCCAACCGCGATTGATCACTTGAATCAACAACATAAATCAATGCATTAGTCCCCGTAAAATAATGTCTCCACAATGGTCTTATTCTCTCTTGCCCACCACAATCCCAAACTGCAAACGAAACGTTCTTGTGTTTGACTGTTTCAACATTGAACCCTACGGTAGGCACAGTCTTGGAAGTTTTGCCGAGTTTCAATTTATAAAGTATCGTTGTCTTTCCCGCATTGTCCAACCCAAGCATCAATATCCTCATCTCTCGATTTTTGAAGAGCTTTGACTAAGGGAAAGTTAGTAAAGGACTGTGACGCGATGAGGGCTAATACATACCACTAGAGAACCCATGACTGTATTGACGTAAGTTGTTTCCTTTGATGTTACAATTTTTAATCAAATGATTTTTCGAGTTTTGTCAACAAAAGACAAAAATTAGACGAGTAAACAATTACACAAAAGGGAAGGAGCTACTTTGCGCGAGTTTTTGGAAAACATTTCCGCATAGGGAAGTCAAGGGGGGGGGAGAGTGGTACTGGCAATGATTCCCCAAAACAATCTTTGGAGTTAGTAAGGTGTGGATGATACCCAAGTTTCGAATGCATAATTAGGTCCAAATGCGCTTGGAGTTAATGGTTTATCTTTTTTCAAGGGTGTTGGTTTACGCAACTCCCTCCTAGGAGGTTTTTCCCCGCCACTGTGTGCTTAATCCCCGCTCTTTTTATGACAACATTTCACCATTGGATCATTCTACCTTGCACACACATCTTTGAATTCTTACTGAACTACTAATGACATTTCACCATTTTAAGGTATATCATCTTCAAATCAATTCGAGTAAACAAAACACTTCTACAAAAATTTAACTTTAAATTACTAATTCGGCATACCCTTTATCCTTCTCACCATAAAGGAAACCATTCAACAAGAGCGCCATTGACGAATCATTATACCTAGCCATGCCCATCCAACTTAATTAACACCTCTTCCTTCAAAATCTTTTTCAACGTTACGAACGATTTTGGAACGTTCTAGATCATCTTTTATATTCTCTAATTGGATTCTTGTTGCCAAGGACCAATCTTGTCCTCTCATCTGTTTGAAGTTGGGGCGTTTGGCCCATACATATACAATATCGTCCACGTATGATTTAATAGATTTGTAGTGAACTAACCCTTCTGCATCACGATTCGTTAACACCAAAATTTTGGCTGTAAATCTTTAGTCAATGTACTGGATGGAGATCTTCACTGCATTACTTAGCTCCCCTTTTGAACCAATCAACACGAAATTACCCTTATATGAATCTTTCATTAATAAGCCAAAGGGTTTGCTGATGGATATCTTTTCTAGGACAATAACAAGGACACCACCATAAACATTCTCGAAATCGTTATCATTGTTTGGGCTTAGCTGATATTGTGGAGAGCAAATCATATTTTACCATACCGAAGAACGCAACTGCTTTTCTAGCAAAAGGTCATGGTATAAACTAAATTTGGTAGTTTCCTGCACTCAATCCAAAACCTTTTACAACATCTTTTGGGACCTTTCTAATATGTTGCTGCAATTATAGTATAATCCATGAGTCATAAGAACTTTATCGTAGATTAAGCTTTGAAAGATAATTGGAATGATCGCGCATAAAACTTGCCTCTTTTAGTATCTGTTGAACTTATCGTTGACTTGTCGTTTTTGATCACGCGGAACACAATTTGGTGGCCTCGTGTCTGTCTGAGGTGGATAGATTGATACGATTGTTCAACCACTTGAATGGGGTAAGCATTTTGGTATGACGGGTTCTAATCGGCGGAACAGACATTGTGAAGAGGTAACTAAAAGTTGCAAGATTAAAATCTTTTATTCAAAATATCAATTATACTGAAAGCGCTGAGATATATTTTCAATATGGTACAAAATTGATCGTGTAATGATTTCAACGCTGTAAATCTATTTGCTATGTACCATGCGGGAATTTCATCCAAAAATTTGCTGAATTTTTTTTATTGTTTGCAATGACTTCGTGACTCAAATGACTAGGGCACTATTTGGTTGACTCTCATTTGTGAGGTGTTTCTAATCTTTCTTGTTGAATCATCGATATTGACACGATACTTCTCCTGCAAAAAAGCCGGTACGATTAGATACACTCGCTTACATGCTCTATCATGGTCAAATTGTAACTCAAAATATTGTTTAAACATTTGTCCGGCGAGTGGTGAGAAAACAAGTGGTAGTTGTTTTAATAAATCTGCCATGTGATAAGCATTAATTTTGTTGATGTACAATAAGTTTTCTTTCAAATCTATTGTTTCATTTGGTTCCTCCACATCAATAGAAAATGCATGTCGGATAAAATTGTTGGCCACCACATAGAAATTAATGTAACGCTTGAGCTCTTTGATTGTACCACATTCAAGAGTCAACTTAAATGAGAGTGACATCAATACTTTCACCTTGGCATTGTAATCCAATGCATTGAACATACCTCGAAATCTTTTACTTGAAATTTGCACAATAATTTCATCATCTAAATCCCTGGTGTCTAAGGTGAAGTTGTACTTTAATCAGTTCATTTGTGAGGGTGATAATTTTGCTTTGCAATAAAGTGGTGGTGACGAGTTGAGACATCTCACGGGACTCATTTATGGCTGTTTAGGTTGTACGCATGGTGGGGGTAGGGTGAAAAAGAAGTAATAGTAGAAGAAAATTTACTATTTTTTTCCTAGCGCTTCAAAAATCAACTTAAATGCCAAATTTTGTCAGCAATCCCTTCTCTAAAATGCTTGTACTGTCTTGAATTTATCGAGGAAGCGTCTTTCTTTGGAGTAAAATAATACATTTTGCTAGCAGGGTCGAAGACGACATTAAAATTGACTTCTGCAGCCGTGTTGTTGCCTTAACTTTTAACCTTAAACACCTCCTGATGGCTTGCAATTAATCTAGGGTTGGATGTCGTTATGTTGAGGTATATATGGGTTGTCTCGGTCTGGGATGTACAAAGAGAGAGTAAACAAACGTTTGACACAAGTGTGGGTTACACAATTGCTCATATGCACAAGTAATAACGCTTCCTCCAAATACGCCTTGAGTTTGCAACTAAGACAAGGGTTTGTTACACAAATCCAAGTTGCACAAAATCCATACTGGTTGATTATGAATTAACGGAACATGCGTTAAGGCTTTTCCTCTATCTCCCTTTATTTGTTCTGACCGAATGAGGGAACAGCATTCAAGGACTGAAGAACCTATACAATAATCTACTCTTCGTGAAAACAATTTGTTGTCTGTTCGTTTTGATTTTTTTTTTTGTATTCCAAAAGTAAGATTTTGAATATTACATTGTTGTTGAGGCCTATAATTGTTTTGTTCTACGTTGTTGAAGATGTGGGCCGGATGATTAACAGGAGCCTATACACACACATATATATAGATGCACATGAAGATATTCGACCAAAGCAAATGATTTTGTCCCGGTATTGATAGCTTGAAAGTCGATTTGCAACCATCTCACGATAATTGTGTTGGTTACCAAGACTGCCTACCTCCGGGTAAAAAATATGAACGTAAACCTAAGTACACAGACAAATGGGAGGAAGAGCTGTAGCTTTCAATAATTTTTTTTTAGAATTTTATCAGTACCTATCACGTGCCGTTATCGGTAATAAAATTTAGGTTGCATTAGTTTATCCATTTGCTCTAACGCGGTGGCTGCGAACCTTTTCTTAGTAGTGTACGATATAGAGCTTGATTCAAATCCTCAGGTTGTATTAATGGTATATGATAATACATCTTGTCGATACCGAAGTAAATTGATTGATTATTGAAGAAGAGAGTAATAAGATAAAGCCGTGTACAAAAGCTAATTTCTTTTATACCCATCTTACTTTAGTTTTGTGATCACCCCGCCTTTTATTCTGCTCTTTCTTAGTTTCACCTTTAACAAAAAGGAACAAAAGCAAATTCAACAATTCTGCTGAAAATGTATTTCGAAACCCTTCTTCTTTTCGTCTTTATTTCCCGCTCAAATCACTAAAGATCAGTTTTTCAGGTACCCTGAAGTTTGATTGCGCGCTGGTAGATCTCAAGATCTCTCGGATGCGGTCTTATGTATGGCTCGGACTGTTTTATGAGGTTGATGTACAATTACGAGACACGTTGAGAGTTTGAATTGGCCAGGTAGATGTCTATCTCTAACTTTTGCTTTGAAAATGCATAAAATATGTTAGGAACTTTAGCTCCTACCCTGTTTCTACGGTGCTGGTTCTTGTTATATACTGAAAGCGGGCGAAGTTTAGGGTTTTCAGCCGGTTTGAGAGCAACTCATCAAGCATGGATCAAATCCCCCTAAAACCCATAATCCAATAAACGCATGGGCCGAAGTTTTAATACAAGGCAACAATACGATTAAATATCCCCTAGCTTTTTAACGCTTTTAAGCTTTAGGTGGTGATTTGGTTTCTGCTGTTGAATGTGGGAGCTGCGTATACATATGGACAGAAAAGGTATTTGATTGAGATAAATTGGGTTAAGGGAAAACAGATTTGTGTTTGTCTCGTCCCCTTTAGTTAGGGGATAAGAAACCCAGTTGTGTCCCTTGACTTTTTTCATGACATCATTTCAATCTAGGTTGAGAGAAAGCTCGTGCATAAGATACAAATGCCTAATTATTATCGCAATTTATTGCGCAGAGGCAAATGTTTTACCATTGGTAATGAAAGCCCAGGCCCTTGGCCTCCAAACTGCCTTCATGTATAAGTGTACGATCTGTTCACTTAGATTTGAATTGGATATTACAGTCTTAGTAGATTTTGTTTGAGGGTCGCCCTGAAACTTAATTTTTATAATATATGTTATACGAGTGTTCTATTATTTATAGCATTTCATTTCAATTGAAGAGTCTTTTCCATTTCTATCTCTTTCGTTTGATGAGTTGTCACCATTCTTTTTTCGGTTTGCACAACCAATGGTGTATCCAAAACTGGTTAATCAGAGAGTAAAGATCGAGCGGATATTAGAGTAGCGGGGAGCGCTACCATATTATCTATTCACATGTCTTTTATCGGATATTTTCTCCTTCTCTTTTCCCCCCCACACTTTTTTTCTCCTCCTTTGCCTCGGTTAATAAGTACGGTTTATTTCCGCCGCCATCAAAAAGATCATTTTCTGGAGAAAAATTTCAACAACAAAACTTTATCACAACTTTTTCTTTCCCACTTCAAAAACCACTACAAACTACTACTACATCATGTCCCAAATCAGAGAAAAGAACCCAGACGATGTTGTTGTTGTCGCCGCCTACCGTACCGCTTTGACCAAAGGTGGTAGAGGAAGCTTCAAGGACGTTGGTTCTGACTACATTTTGAACAAGTTAACAGAGCAGTTTATTCAAAAGACGAAGGTTGATCCTTCCCTCATTCAAGACGTTGCAATTGGTAACGTTTTGCACATGAGAGGTGGGGATTTCGAGCATAGGGCTGCACTCATGGCTGCCGGTATCCCTCATACAACTCCATTCATTGCAATCAACCGCTTTTGTTCGTCGGGTCTTATCGCGGTCTCCCAAGTCGCCAACAAAATCAGACTTGGAGAGATTGAATGTGGTTTGGCTGGTGGAGTTGAGCTGATGTCAAAGGACTATGGACCTAATGCTATAGTCCAATACGACAATGCTTATGTAAACCACCCGGAATTCCAGAAGAACCAAATTCCAATGGGAATTACCAATGAAAATGTCTGTGACAAATTTGGTATTTCTCGTGCGGAACAGGACCGTTTTGCAGCTTCATCCTTCAACAAGGCTGAAAAGGCTCAAAAGGATGGATTATTTAAAGAAGAAATCCTTCCTATTGAAGCCTTTGTTGAAGATGATGAAGAGGAAGATGAGGAAGGTGATCCAGTTGAAAAAAAGGTGGTGGTTACAGAGGACGAAGGAATCCGTCCAGGCGTTACCGCCGAAAAGCTTGCAAAGATTAAGCCAGCTTTCAAGAAGGATGGTTCAACCTCAGCTGGTAATGCCTCTCAGGTGACTGACGGAGCAGCTTTGGTATTGTTGATGAAGAGGTCATTTGCAGAAAAGCACGGATATCCAGTCCTTGCCAAATATATTGGTTGTTGGGTAGCCGGTGTCCCACCTGAGATTATGGGAATTGGTCCAGCCGTTGCTATTCCAAAGGCTTTACAAAAAACTGGTCTTAAAGTTGATGACATTTCTGTTTTTGAAATCAATGAAGCTTTTGCTGGTCAATGTTTGTACTCTATTCAATCTGTTGGTATTCCAGAAGAAAAAGTCAATTTGAAAGGTGGTGCTATTGCTTTAGGTCACCCTATGGGAGCTACTGGTGCCAGACAATATGCTACAATCTTGCCATTGTTGAAACCTGGTGAAATCGGTTTAACTTCTATGTGTATTGGAACTGGTATGGGTGCCGCTTCTGTTATTGTTAGAGAATAAGAGCTTTTTGTAGTTTCGAATATATGAGATTGTCTTTTTCTATCTACTTCCCCCTCTGTTTCTGCACCCTCTCCAAGCTCAATCGAACATCCCCCTTCACAAAATGATCCAAATTATAATATTTTGGTGCAATTTCAATCAACCATTCTGGTTGCACTGAAGTGATGGTTCTGATATAGTTTTTGCTTGTCAAGACAAACTCATTGTAGATAACCCATTCACCGGGGTTGGTCACAACTGTACTGGGGTGGATCATGACATCTTGATTGTCTTTGACAGTGAGATATCCTTTGGATCCTCCTCCACTTCTTCTTTTAGCCACTTGCATAAAAAACCCACCAACAAGAGCTTTTTTGATGTCTTGCCAGTACTGGAACTCGCCAATTTCACCATATTGTGACACCAATTGCAAATCGTACCTCTCCATCATTCTCAGTAGCTGCGACCTTACATTACGAGCAGACACGAGGGATCTATAGCTAAGGAAATTGTCACGACACCATCTGTGGGCTTCCTCCTGTTGGATAAACTCTTCATACACGTTTATCAAAGTTAGATGATCACCATCGGGTTGGGCAAACGACATTTTCGCTTCATCGGCTCGTTGACGCGCTGATTGTGGACGTACAAATACATTGGGCACACTCAACATGGCAACAATGGTTAATATCTCTTCCGAACATTTATAAGCTGGTGATCCAATCAACATCACTGCAAGCATGGGGTCAAGAGGGAAATTGGAAGCAAGTCTACCCAATGCGGTTAGCTCTCCTTCATCTGAGAGGCATTGTAGGTAGTTTAGCTCTTCCAATGCACGCATCATGGTTTCAGGAGCTGGTGGATCCATAAAATCAAAGTGAACCAAATCATCAATGCCTAGCTTTTTCAACTCTAACACAGTTGATGATAAATTGGAGCGTAGAATTTCGGGGTACGATTGCTCAATCAATTCTTTCTTGAATGCCTCCTCCGTGTATAGTCTGAAACATTTACCAGGTCTTGTACGACCAGCTCTACCAGCTCTTTGTTGTGCACTGGCTTTGGAGATTGGTGACACCAACAATGACTCTACTCTCACCCTTGGATTGTACACTTTTTGCTTGGAAAACCCTGGGTCAACAACATAAACAATCCCATCAATGGTTAACGAAGTTTCAGCAATATTGGTGGATATAATGATTTTTCTCCCTGGGCGGCCACCACCAACGTTTTCCGGAGCTGGCTCAAAGATACGTTGTTGCTGATTTGGTGGCAACGAACCATACAATGGATACACCTTCAATGGACCACACCCTTGTTCTCTGATCAATTGATCACCTTCCAATTGAATTTTTCGACACGCATCTTCAATCTCTTCCTCACCAGTGAGAAACAACAATACATCTCCTTCATCTTCAGTGGCGTGTATCTGCAACACAGTACGTATTGCCGCATCAAGATAATCTTGTTGAAATTCAGGGGTGTAGTAAATCTCCACTGGGTGGGTTCTCCCAGCAACTGCCAACAATGGTGCATCATGGAAATAATTTTGAAATTTCTCTGCATCCAATGTTGCCGACATGATGATCAATTTCAAATCTGGTCTTCTTAAACTAACTTGTTTGAGCAATCCCATGAGGATATCAGTAGCTAATGTTCTTTCATGCGCTTCATCAAGGATGATGCATGAATAACGACTCAAATTGTGATCCTCCATCGCCTCCCTCAACAACATACCATCAGTCATGTATTTCAAAATGGTTTTGGAGCTGGTTTTATTTTCAAAACGGATGCTATACCCAACTTCGTCTCCTAATCTTACATCCATTTCATCAGCCACTCGCAGGGCTACGGACATTGCCGCCACTCTTCTTGGTTGGGTACAAGCAACTTGTTTCCCAGTTAAATGTGGCATTTCGTCGTAAAGAACAAACTGAGGGATCTGAGTTGTCTTTCCGGACCCAGTTTCACCAACAAACACCATAATCTGAGTTGAGTGAAAAATCTTGAGAAACTCTTGTCTTTGTGCATGAACTGGTAAGTCACGACGTAACTTGAGGATTTTGAAATAGGAGTCAGAAAACTGTTCCCCTGTGAATGGATTCACTGGGCCATCTTCGAGTTTGATTGCATCCTCAGCTGTTGTTTGATGACGTACAAGTCCCTTGAATTCACCATTATCGTGATGAATCAATTCATGGTTGTCTTGTGGGTGTGGGTGATCATGAAGTGATTGCTCCGCTGCCTCAGCAACCTTTTCTGCTTGGGAGTCGTCGACAGCAACTCTCTGTCTCTTATGGGATCTTTCCGTCATGTGTTGGGAAGAATAAAGAAGCATCGTAAGAGAGCCAAAAAAAAAAAAATCTCATCTCAAAATAAATAGCCAAATCTACAAAAGCACAGACGCATAGCTCATCAGAAGCTCATTAGTAACTCCCCAAAGCTCCCCTCTTATCTTTGCAAATGCAGACACCAATCATTCAATGCAGCACTGAGAATCTCCCTGGTGAAGGCTTTACCCCCCTCCATTACCACTCCCCTTGATTTAAACCACTCGGCAATTGCTTGCTGCAACTTCCCTTTATTCTTGATACTCAGTTGACTCAATGTAACAAAGTTGTAATCGATATAAAAATCATCAAATAGGGTAATCACAACATCAAACTCATCTTTGGTAAGCTCTACTTGACCTGTGAATGGGAGTAAAGCAAACTGATCAATGTAAAAAGATGCAAATAGTTCAATTTTCTCACTAGTGGGTTGTTTCAGTTCGTTCAAGTTGCAAAGAAAGCAGTAGATACTAACCAAAAACAATATCCCTGACTTGTGAAGTGACTCATGAATGGACAAGATGTTTTCATCGTGGGTGATCTTTTTGTGGTAAAAATTGTTATTCACAAGTGATAATGATGGGGAGATTTTGCGATTAGTGGTGAAAGCATTGGAGACAGGGGAGGCAACCAACTGGCGATCAGATTCAATAGTAGAATTCATTAGCAAAAGAGAAGAAACTAGGGTGGTGGGTTGATGACATTTTTTGCAATTTTGGTTATGCCGAAAATAAAACTTCATTTAAAAACAACTCTGTAGCTCTGCTAGCCACTAGCTACACCAGTTTAACCCTTCCTAGCTCTTGAAGCATCTAGCTCCCTCCCCGGTAGCTCCTCTTCCCGGAAGCTCCTTTCCCCAGCTCTTCCCTCATATATCTGAAACAAGACCAAAAAAAAAAAATATTCACTAGCACCTTCTTCCCCGCCACCACCCGTCCCCTATTCCCACAATGGATATCAGCCTCATTTTTATTGTACTCGGTACGCTACTTACTGGTGCTGCCAACTCGCTACTCACAAAATACCAAGATAACCAATGTGTACGCAACTGTGAAGACACAGGTTCCTCCCCGCAGTATTTCAACCAACCGGCGATACAAACTTTGCAAATGTTTTTAGGTGAATTGGCCATGTTTTTCGTTTACTTGGGGTATAAATGGTACTACTCAAGGTCGTATATTCAATTAGATCAAGAGGAAAGCACCGGTGGTGGTGTAGCTCTTTTCAAGCATTGGAAATTGGCAATCCCAGCAATATGTGATTTAAGTTGCACAACATTGCTCAATATTGGACTCATTTACGTGCCTGTCTCAATATACCAAATGACTCGTGGGTCGGTAGTGTTGTTTGTTGCTGTATTATCGGTTGTATTTCTCAATCGAAAGATTTCCAAATTACACTGGATTGCTTTAGTTGTGATTACTTTGGGTGTGGCCATTGTTGGACTTAGTGGAACACAAACAAAGGAAAAAGAGGCTACACTGAGTGCTGGGTTGATTGTGTTTGGTATTTTGTTGATAATTGGTGCCACTTCACTACAAGGGGTGCAATTTGTTGTTGAAGAGCACATTTTGGCCAAACAACCAATAATTCCACTACAATTGGTCTACATTGAAGGGTTTTTCGGGGCAGTGACAATTGTCATGTTCATGGTGGTGCTCAACTTTGTGGCAAAGGCCGTTCAATCACCAAAAGAATTTGCCCAATCCCCATTCAACATTGTAGAAGCATTTTCAGAAGTTTTGGGTAACAAAACCGTACTTGTTACTTCATTTCTTATTATGGCATCAATTGCCAGTTTCAACTTCTGTGGGTTATCCATTACTCATCGAATCTCAGCCACTGCAAGGTCAACTGTCGATACATGTAGAACATTGATTGTGTGGTTATTTGCTGTTGTGGTAATGCGATGGGAGCACTTCAAGTTTTTGCAAATGATGGGGTTTGCCATACTAGTGTTTGGAACCCTATGGTTTAATGGAGTTATCGAGGTAGAGAACTGGAGCTTTATCCCCAGTTGGTTAAAGGAAGGGGAAGCAGAAGATGAGAGAACTCTGATTGATGAGGCATTAGAGGAAAGACTTATTAGTTAGACAAAATGCTGTAGTATTTCACAAAATCGATCAAGAACGATTCCAAGTAAATCAGACAAGTGACGGTTGGTAGAGGCAAATGACTCGATCTAGTAAGGCGCCTTCCCTCAACACTACCCTTTAAACTTGTCGATCTCTTAACCCAGTTAATTACTTACATCAAGGCTAATCAAACTAGCAGCTCATTTACACAATGTTCCAATTCTTTTGTAAAACAATTTCTTCACAATCTTTTTTTGCCAAGTTTTAAAGCCAAAAAATGAGAAAATTTCTTCCCGAAATGAGCCCATCTCGGGTTAACTTTCCATGCGCGAGCTAACAGACAGACGACTCTGATCTCTGATCTCAAACGAGTTAAGGGATGCGTAAACGATCTGCGTTGTCGTACAGGGACACCCACTCAACAGTGTACTCTCATCTACTCTTTCCCACACTTTCCCACTCTCGACTCATACTCATGTTTTGTCTTGAAACAAGGCTGGAAGAATTTGACGATTTTGGGCTTTTCTATTGTGTTACTCTGTTTATTTTTTGTTTGTCCCAATTAGGACAATTGACACGACAATGTGTCACGTGAACAAAACAATAGAAATAACGCTCGTTTTGTGTAACTACGCGGTGAAGAAAACAGGAGTCCTAAATTTTAACCAAAGCCAGCAATAATTGGAAAATTGTACACTACCACTCACATAGTTAAGAATAATAATCAAACTCGTTTAACAGAATGTAAACAAAAACAACTACAACTTACACAAAAGCCAGCTGAGTACATATTATTTTTGCATCAATTTTCAATAATCCCAAAACTAAACAAACGCCAGGTAAGCCTTGCATTCCATCACAAAGCAAAAAAAAACTCTGACCACCTCTCTATGGCCTCACAATAAAACCAAAACAAAATTTCTCTTCCTTTTATACTCCTTTCATATCACCACATTTTTTTCAGCTCCTTTCACCTTGTCATTCCTTTAAAGTGATCAAAATTTCTAACCTTTAGTCATTCCTTTATACCACAGTCGTTCCTTATAGTCACTCCTTTATACCCCCAATGAAGTTTTCAACCGCCACGTTAATTGCTGTGTTGTCCTCCATCGTCAATGCCTCCTGTTCATACGATGGTGGAAACTATTACTGTTCTGAAACCAAAAAGGTTGTTTACAAAGGTATCGGATTTTCAGGATCCTACCAAGATGTCACCAATATGGATGAAGACAGTGGCTCTTGTTCTCAAGAATCATACTCCTTTTCAGGAAACTTGAGCCCCCTCGATGAAGAATTATCAGTTCATTTCAGAGGTCCTTTGAAATTGTTACAATTTGGTGTCTACTATCCAAGCGGATCTAATAGCAAGAGACAAGTTGAAGATTGCAATACTCAACATATCCACCACAAACATAAAAGAGCTACTGAAATTGTTCAAGTTACTCAAACTGTATTGATTGATGGTAATGGAAACACCGTCACTTCACAAACAACAGAAACATCGACCGCTGATGATAACCAAGGTGGCTCTAGCTCCCCCGCAGATGGCTCTTCTGGCACTACTTCCATCACTAATTTAGCCGGACAAGGAAAAGCCTACAGATCAATCTCCACCTCCTCAGCACCAACAACCACCTCATCCGATTCTTCATCTTCAGAGACTGCTTCTGCTGATGGTGCTTGGCAAAGAGACTCTTATTATACCCCAGGCAATGCCGATAACTGTGTCTTTTTAAACTACTATGGTGGTTCCGGTTCCGGTGTCTGGTCATCCAAGTTTGGAAATTCATTATCATATGCAAACTCCGACAACTCGGGTGGATCATCAAGTGCCGTTGCTTTAGAAGAAGTCACTATTGGATCAAACACTGAATTTGTCGTCATGTCTGGTGAAAAATGTTCAGGAAACTCTTGTGGTTACTACAGAGAGGGAACTGTTGCTCATCATGGGTTTGGTGGAAGCAACAAGATTTTTATTTTTGAATTTGAAATGCCAAGTGATGGCTCTTCTGGATTCAATGCTGATATGCCAGCTGTTTGGTTATTAAATGCCAAGATCCCTAGAACTTTACAATATGGTGATTCTTCTTGTTCATGTTGGAAAACCGGTTGTGGTGAATTGGATTTATTTGAAATCTTGTCTTCTGGATCAAACAAATTGATTAGTCATTTGCATGATGGCCAAGGTGCTTCATCAAACACCAACAATGGTGGTGGTGGATCCCAAGATTATTTCGCTAGACCAACTAGTGGATCTTTGAAAGCAGCAGTCATTTTTACCAGTAATGAAATTCACATTGTTCAAGTTGATGATTCAACAAACTTTGGTTCCAGTTTGGATGAGGATACTGTAAACTCCTGGTTGCAACAATCAGGTTCTGCAGCCACCATCGGATATTAGAAAGAGACACCACTGTCTAAATTGTTTGCCTTTATTTTCTATTTGTATTTGTAATTGTATAGTAAAAAAATTGAAATTTTTAAGTAACTGTTTACCACTTTAATGCATGTTGGAGTAAATTTAGGTATACAGCGTCAATACGTGCCAGTCACGACTTTAAAACAAAAAAGTTACCCATTGCTACCTATAGAGGACGCTTCATTTCTCAATTTTCATTGTCAATCTACTACTCACTCTTACAATTATTGCCATGACATTACAACTCCATCGCAATATCAGTTGCAGGTTCCATGGTCATTACAAGAAAACTTGACGTATATCTACAACCATTTAATATAACTAGTGACACTCCATAAAACATTCCACTCTACATGGACAACACTTCCCTTAAGGAGACTGAGTTCTTCAACAATTCAGCCTCTCTCAAGATCAGTCAAGCACGACAAGAACTAGGTGGCATATTCGTTGCCGAACTCGGTCATTCCAAGACGAAAATGATTCAAGACTGGTTTAAATCAGAGGAAATAGTTTGTTTTGAATTGTGTGATTAAATGTGCTATTTGTTGAAATAAGGTGTGACTGGGGTGGGGTACCATCCACTACAATTCAGTGGATTGTATACCATTGACGGGTCAATCAAAGGATGGTCAACACAGTTGCTTTGTGAGGCAGGAATCTTGATTGAGATTGGTGGATTGGACGGTTCAGGTGGTTCCCCACGATTGGGTGAGCCCGTTGGCACTGTCATTGGCATCAATGCCATTATTGGCTACGGTTGTATTGACTGTTATGTAGGCTGGATCAATTCAAACGTAACTGCAAAGGCAGGTTCCTATTTTATGGTTGCAAGGACATCTACTTGTTTTATCCACCTAAGTGATTAAAAGGACTACTGTCCTGGTATTTAGGGACCATCCGGTATTGCTAAAGATTTCCAACACTTGTACGAGTTTGGTCAGCCTGCCGCCGGCAAACTATACGAACGATTATTTGCCAAATATGGCACTGCAAAACAAAATACGCAACCATTTTTCAAAAACTTGAACAAAACACTGGATCACGTCAAGGAATACACGAGCTTTTGAAAAGTTATTTCTACTATGGAGATGTATATGGTAATAGAACACCTTACCAAGATTGCGCCGTGTTGGAAATGATTATTGATAACCCCAATGGGCCATTTGGATTAATAATCAACACGATAACCCTCGAGTCATTGCTCGCGGAATATAGTCTCATTATGGAGTTTCTTGTGTTTCAAGCAAGACAACTTTTTGAACCATTAAGTATAAACAGCTTGTTTGTCTCTGGTTCTCAGTGCAAGAATGATTTGTTTTTACAACTTCTTGCAAGTGTGTGCAACGTGACCGTTACAAAGATTGACGCAAATTGTTGTCCGGGAGCTGCAAAAATGGGTCGCGTAGCTCATCTATGTCAACAAGGTTGGACTTATGACGACGCTTTTGATGAGGTGACAAGAAGTGGCACTGCGACAAAAATGGTGCATCCTGGTGACTATAACTCGCTATCATCCCTCAAGGATGAGTTAGCGTTGTTGCTTGTTAAGTATGAAATATACCTCGACATGGAAGATGAACAGAGACAATATAGGAATATGATGAATTAATAGATGATGTATCTTGTACCTGATTTACCCCACTGGATGAAAACCGTCCGAGAAAATTAGGAATCAAGAGGCTGCAAAAATAGGCGCAGTAGATACCAGACACAACGAAGTGGTAACTACGCAGTAGTGGCAACGCAGTAGATGCCACGCAGTAGATACTTATCTACCTAAGATGAAGTTGCGCCCGAGACCACGTAGACACTCCCCCCTTCCACCGAGCTCCTCCTTCTCCTCTGCGTTTTCTGTGGTCTCCAGCTTTTTCACAAAAACCCTAAATTGAAGAGGGAAAAAAAAAATTGTGCCCATTTACGAGCTCTTCCAGAAGCCTTTAGAGGATACCTTCCCCCAAAGAATACCTCCCCCTACCATGAACAACAGCACAGCTGACTCACGACAATCTCCCCCCAGCAGCAACAGAGTTTCCGATTTTTTCAAAAGTGAGGGAAACTTGGATAATGGTGCCTTGACACAGCCAAACATCACCAATCAATCAGTCACTAAATTAACCAACAAGCACACCACAAACACTCACAAACCAAATAGGAAAAAGCGAACGACAACGTCACGAGCTTGTGATGCTTGCGCATTGAGGAAAATTCGATGTGAACCAACTACACCTTGTTCTCATTGCAAGAATAACGGATGGGTTTGTACAAGGAATCGAGAACGAAAGAAATCGGGGCCCAAGGCGTTATCGAAAAGAACGATTGATTCGATTAATAATCTAAGTGAGGTGATTGAGCTTAATACATCTAGACCACAATTATCTTCGAAAAATTCATCAACTTCGGTATATTCGAAAAGTCCGAGCATTGAAGAAACTGAATCTCATCGATCGTCACCGTCGGCAAGGTCATCAGTTGCGCATTCAGTGACGCCGAATCCAGTTCAGCAAAGACTGCACAGTCAGTCAAATCAGGGGCAAATGGGTGTGGCTTTAGTGGGTCAGGCCCATGGCTCTGCGGCATCCCAATTTCCCGAGAGCTCCACTCTACACTCCACCCAACTACAACCTCTGGCAAGCAACGACACCCAGACGGGCACATCAACTGAGGAATACCTCGTCACTCCATTCTACTTGATGGAGAATCTCAACTTGATAGGTGAAGAGCCAGCGATTCGCGAGTTGCTTGCGCCATTGACGGTGAATTCAGTATTGACCAACTACTCCCGACTAGTATCATTTTTAACTACAAATTACCCAAACATGATCAACACTTCCGGAATCAATACTCATTTTACAGAAATCAACTTGGTTGATCATCATGATGACTCGTTATACTTGTCGACACTACTAATCATCATCACTTTGAATCAAATCATTGCCGAAATACTCATCAAGTTGAAGAAACAAAAATTCAAGAAATTTTTACGGTACCCCAAGAAGTTTCTTGCTTTTAGACCATACAAGTCGTTTAAAAACTTGTGTCATTTCAAAGTATTGGAGATTTTCTCGTTAATTGAAAAGAATTTCATTGTACCTTCAATCATACCAAAGACTAGAGCCAATGGAAATCAGTATCTCTTTGCCCATTTGAACCAATATCAAATTTACTACAATTTGTCGCTATCCAACATACAATTGTGCAATTACAATCACATTTTGAATTTAACAAACACCCTCAACTCAGCAACAGAGGCCCATAACGCTTATGGAAATGAAGCACAAGAGCATCAAAAGATCTTGTATTTAAGTCGAGCAATCAGCACGTTTCAGCTAATCAGTGTCAAGGAAAGCGACTCGCTAGTTCCCTTACGCGAATTATACGAATTGATTTACTCATTTGAACGATACTACATCATATTCAGTTCATACAATTACGATGTGAACTTGTTCCGAAACAACAATGTATTGACACATTTGAAAAGTGATAGGTATCACGGCGAAGGATACGCTTTCGAGTTGATGCACATTATTGATGATCTGGGATTGATAGATCCGCTTTGCAGAAACGCATGGTTCAACCTGCTGTTGGAATTTGATAAACCACAACCAGGGTATATTGAACTAAAGGGGAGGATTGATGCATTGAGATGCACCGACTACATGTGGTGTATCTTGCGTGAGATTCTATTATTCAAAATCATGCTTGTACGACCATTAAGTTTTGACCAAAGTAAATTAGAAGTTGTTCGAATTATTGACACAATCTGCAGAAATTTGGAACTTGCTGATTCAGACGTTTTCAAAGTGAAAGTGTCCAACTATCAAATTCTACAACCATTGTTGCATATTTTAAAAGTATTTCTCGAAATCAAACAAGTTGAAGTCAGGCTAGGGAAACCAGTCAATATACAAGATCAAGAGCTATTAGTTCGATACACTGAGCTAATCATTACTCATTTACCATTTTTCAACAATATCAATAAACTAATTCGAGCTCACAAGATACTCAACAATTGGTTCCTAATGTTGAGCGAGGTAAAGAAGGATGACACAAGTGAAAAGCAAGAGCAACCACAATTGCAATCTCAAATCTACCAACCCACACCACCAACACCACAAGCAAACATTGATTTCCCTTTCCACACTGGAATCACACCTCAAGCCCAACAACCAACATTTTCTCATTTACAACCCCAACAACGACTTGCTTCCCAAATCGATGTCAATGAGCTAATGAGGGACTTTACAGTCTCTCGATTGGATGGGGATTTTGATGTCAATAACCCAACACCAACGATCCAATACCGAGCTGACGATGACGAAGACGATGAAGAGCAAGATTTCTTCACAATTGTGCCCAAAAATGAACATGGACACAAGTTTGCCAATCAAACTTCTGGAGCAGCCGATTTTCTTGCGAATGCTCCACCTACACCACAGTTTGGTTTCCCTAGTGTTGTCAACAATAATAATCTCCCCATGAGTGCTAGCACCAGAAGTTTCTTCTCATTGCTTAATGCTACAAATTACGTTGAGGATAACCAAGCAGACCCTGGTCAAGCAGACCCGAATCAAGGCTCTGATAAGGGAAGTGTAATAGGATCCAGTTTCTTCAACTTGAGTAATCTTAGATAGTTCTATTGTATAGCATTCTCATTTTTAGTGCAGATGACAATTCTCAAAAGTCAACGAAAAAGTAAAAAAAAAAAAAACATGAAAACTGTTTCGACGGGTTCACCAAAACATACTCACCCTATAGACATAACCATCACAGTTAATTTACTTTGCATTTCCCATCAGGCTCACCACTCATCAGTAATACACACTACCCACCCTTGAATAATGGATTTAGATACGGATGTACCAATGGAGGACGTTGAAGACCAAACCTACAACAGCAACGACCCTTCCTCTTCCTCGTCACCAATCAAATCAGCAAACAAATCCACCATCAAGGAAGCTGCCACCTCAGACGACGCAAAAGGTGAAGCACCCTCTCTAGATGCCCTGTCGATCAACCAATTAGACGCATGGATTGAAAAATTATCCAAATGTGAACCACTTTCTGAAGCCGATGTGAAAAAATTGTGTAATATGGCCATTGATGTCTTACTACGCGAAGAAAATGTACAACCAGTTCATGTTCCAGTGACAATTTGTGGTGATGTTCATGGTCAATTCCATGATTTGATGGAATTGTTCAAGATTGGTGGTCCTTGCCCTGACACAAACTACTTGTTTATGGGAGACTATGTCGATCGTGGTTACTATTCTGTGGAAACTGTATCCTATTTGGTTTGTATGAAGGTGAGGTTCCCCAATAGAATCACCATTCTAAGAGGAAACCACGAGTCGAGACAAATTACTCAAGTTTACGGCTTTTATGACGAATGTTTACGAAAATATGGCTCAGCAACGGTTTGGAAAGTGTTTACCGACTTGTTTGACTATTTCCCAATTACAGCATTAGTTGACAACAAGGTATTTTGTTTACATGGTGGGTTATCACCAATGATTGAAACCATTGATCAAGTGAGGGAATTGAATAGGATTCAAGAAGTGCCCCATGAAGGACCCATGTGTGATTTATTATGGTCTGACCCTGATGATAGAGGCGGCTGGGGTATTAGTCCCAGAGGTGCTGGATTCACTTTTGGACAAGATATTTCCGAGCAGTTTAATCACACTAATGATTTAAGTTTAATTGCCAGAGCACATCAATTGGTTATGGAAGGGTTTAGTTGGAGTCATCAAGAAAATGTTGTCACCATCTTTTCAGCACCAAATTATTGCTACAGATGTGGTAATCAAGCAGCAATAATGGAGGTCGATGAACAACACAACAGACAATTTTTGCAATACGATCCATCAGTAAGGCCGGGTGAGCCAACAGTGACGAGAAAGACCCCAGATTACTTCTTGTAGAAGGCGCAAAGGTTTTAGACTTGGTTTAATGTATTTGTATTACAAAGCATGTATGTAGAGTGTCGCGACAATAACTCTCTCATCCGCACGACATTCCAGAAATAAGCCAACCAGAAGTTGAAGAAAATTAAAGTGTAAGCAAAAGACGAAAAAAAAAAAAAATACACCCAATAACGAAGCTTACCCAATAAGGAACTCCTCCGACAAGTGTAATGTTGAGAACACAAGTTAGAACTATACCCAAGTTGACAGTCCCTTGCAGGTCGTTATACACTTCTGTATTGGACTCGGACATCAACATCACCAAAAATGGCAAGGTAAATGTATCGGTGGGACCTGGAGGTCGTTCATCAAGAACTGGATACACAGCAACAGTATTTGGAGCTAGTGGGTTCTTGGGACGTTACCTTGTGTCCAAACTTGCCAGACACGGTACCACCACAATTGTCCCATTCAGAGATGACATGAAGAAGAGATTTTTGAAAGTTGCTGGTGACTTGGGTGTGGTTAATTTTGTTGAAATTGATGCTCGTAATTTGCAAAGTATACAAGATTCAGTGGCCCATTCTGATATTGTTATCAACTGTATTGGTGCCGATTATAATACCAAAAACTTCACCATGGCGGATGTCAATATTGCCTTGGCTGAGAGGATTGCTCAGGCTACTAAAGACGCTGGGGTTCCAAGGTATATCCATGTCAGCTCCTACAATGCTGACCCAAAATCGGAGTCTATCTTTTATGCCACAAAGGGAATTGGTGAACAAGTCGTAAGAGATATCATCCCCGATTCGACAATTGTTAGACCATCACAAATGTTTGGTAGAGAAGACAATTTGTTAAACTACTTGGGACCAAAGATTAAAATGTGGACCCCCAACAGAAACCAAAAGCAAATTTACCCAGTGCATGTACTTGATGTAGCTAGAGCTTTGGAAAAAATTGCCTATGACGATTCCACCGTTGGTCAATTGTATGAATTATATGGACCGGAAAAATTGTCTTATCTAGATATCAGACAAATGATTCACGGCATTACCGAAAACTACGCACAAGCAGGTCCAATCAGTTATAATTTCTACGACTATGACTTGCCATTGTCAATTGCTAAAATTATCGCACAAGTACAACAATTGGTGTGGTGGAAATTGGCAAACCCTGACCAAATGCAAAGACACGTTATAGATCAGCATATAGACCCCGCTGCCAAGACGTTTGCCGACTTGGGGTTGCATGATCAAACTAAATTGGCTGATGTGTTGTTTAGTTATGTGAAACAATGGAGACACCCATTGATTGCTCAAAAGGGTGGCCCAAGCCACAAGAAATTGGATGAATTGAGAACCATCCAGCATTTCACCGACTAAAATAATAATAAATAGCGCAAACACAGTACTATAAACTACACTTTTTATTACACTCGTAGATACCCGAGATAAGAATAATTTTTGTGAATATTTAATTTTCTCTCGCTCCTTTTATTTCACCACAATTGACCCCACTAGATTAACTGACAAAAAATCAACCAGAACCAACCCTAAAGCTTATCCCATGTACCAGCTACCACCCATTGAACAGTTTAGACTGCTGCCGCCAGAGGAACAGAAGGTGGTAATTGACCACCTATTTGAACCATGTGACTCCCTCAATTGGTTTATTCAATCTTGTGTCATTAAAAAAAATTACGAAAGCTACGCTGAGTTCATCAATTTAGTTCGTAATGAACTTGAGATTCTTGTTTATCGCAATGGATTCTTCGCCGTGAGGAATGGATTTGAAGCAAACACTTTAATCAACGAAATCATTTCAGCACATCCACGATTAGGAGCGCCCAAGCACACGAAATTGAGTCAACATTCAGCTGAGGAGCAAAAAAAACTCGGCGGTGAACAAATGCAAAAGAGATTAGCTGAGCTTAATGAAGAGTATGAAAAGACTTTTCCTGGGTTGAGATATGTGGTGTTTGTCAATGGCAGAAGTCGAGATGAAATTATTGCCAACATGGAGAAAAGAATCAAGCGTAATGACATCGAATTGGAGAAAAAGGAAGCGTTTGAGGCAATGTGTGATATTGCATTAGATAGAGCAGCCAAGATGGACGTATTTAAGTTGTAATTGGGGCCTCTATGTGTATATGCCTTTATCGTTTATGAAACTTTATGAAATTTCGCCTTCTCGACACGACTTTTACATTTCTCAATTTTTGTTGTTGAAACAAAATTGCGTCAACTTTTAGATACCAAAGTGGCATTCCCGAAATTAGCAATCCATCAAAAAACAACAACAATGGTATGTAACATCACCACCTCCCTAGAATGTTCCAATCATACTAACTTCCCCTTCTAGGCTGGCGCTTTAGAAAATGCAAGAAAAGAAATTAAACGTCTTTCATTAGATGATCACAAGGAAATCCACTATGGGCAAATCTTTTCAGTTTCAGGACCAGTTGTGGTTGCTGAAAATATGGTGGGGTGTGCGATGTATGAATTGGTCAAGGTGGGTCATGACAACTTGGTAGGAGAAGTTATCAGAATCAATGGAGATAAAGCAACTATTCAAGTCTATGAAGAAACGGCTGGTGTAACTGTTGGTGATCCAGTTTTGAGAACTGGAGCTCCCTTGTGTGCTGAATTGGGTCCGGGTTTGTTGAATACTATCTACGATGGTATCCAAAGACCATTGAGATCTATTAAAGAAAAGACCAATTCGATTTATATTCCACGTGGTATTGATGTGCCATCATTGTCAAGAACGGCTGAATACGATTTCAAACCAGGTCAATTGAAAGTAGGGGATCATATTACTGGTGGTGATATCTTTGGGTCCATTTATGAAAACTCATTGTTAGATGATCACAAGATTTTGCTTCCACCGAGAGCTAGGGGTACAATCACCTCAATTGCGGAACCTGGTTCTTACAATGTTGAAGATACCGTTTTGGAATTGGAGTTTGATGGTAAAAAGCACAAGTACTCCATGATGCACACATGGCCTGTAAGAGTCCCCAGACCCGTTGCTGAAAAATTGACTGCTGATTATCCATTGTTGACGGGACAAAGAGTTTTGGATTCATTGTTTCCATGTGTTCAAGGTGGTACCACATGTATTCCCGGGGCTTTTGGATGTGGTAAAACAGTCATTTCTCAATCCTTATCAAAGTATTCCAACTCGGATGTCATTATTTACGTTGGTTGTGGTGAGAGAGGAAACGAGATGGCAGAAGTGTTGATGGAATTTCCAGAATTGTTTACTGAAATTGATGGAAGAAAAGAACCAATTATGAAACGTACTACTTTGGTTGCCAATACATCGAATATGCCCGTGGCTGCAAGAGAAGCATCAATCTATACTGGTATCACTTTAGCTGAATATTTCAGAGATCAAGGTAAAAACGTTTCCATGATTGCTGACTCCTCGTCACGTTGGGCTGAGGCATTGAGAGAAATTTCCGGTAGATTGGGTGAAATGCCTGCTGATCAAGGTTTCCCTGCTTATTTGGGTGCCAAGTTGGCATCTTTTTACGAAAGAGCGGGAAAAGCTACTGCATTGGGTGGACCTGATAGAGTTGGATCTGTGTCTATTGTTGCTGCTGTTTCCCCAGCTGGTGGGGATTTCTCAGATCCAGTCACCACTTCAACATTGGGTATCACTCAAGTGTTTTGGGGGTTGGACAAGAAATTGGCACAAAGAAAGCATTTCCCTTCGATAAATACCGCTGTTTCATATTCGAAATACACCAATGTGTTGAATAACTATTATGACAAAAACTATCCTGAATTCCCCCAGTTGAGAAACAAGATTAAGGAAATTTTATCCAATGCTGAAGAGTTGGAACAAGTGGTGCAATTGGTTGGTAAATCTGCATTGAGTGATTCAGACAAGATCACATTGGATGTTGCTGCATTGATCAAGGAAGATTTCTTGCAACAAAATGGTTACTCCACCTATGATGCATTCTGTCCTATTTGGAAAACATTCGATATGATGAAGGCATTTATTTCGTACTATGACGAAGCACAAAAGGCTGTTGCCAATGGTGCTCAATGGTCAAAGTTGTCTGAGGCAACAAGTGACGTCAAGCATGCCGTTTCATCAGCCAAATTTTTTGAACCAAGTAGAGGTGAAGAAGAAGGCGATAAGGAATTTGGTGAGTTGTTGACCAACATTTCGGAAAAGTTTGCTGATGCCGCAGAGTAGAAAATTGATTCGTGTAAAGACTTAACAATATACGTTTAGCACAAGTTTGAGAAGTTCGTGATGGAGTCATTAAAGAATGTCCAGATTCCATCAAAACAAGATGTCAAGAAATTATCCAGGCCATCAACTAAATCGCGCACTTCTTCATCAAACAGATTGACAATTGCGGTTCTTCGTTCTGTTTCTTCGCCAAGGTTTGAATCATCAACTGGCTTACTGTAGTTCAAGACAAACTCATTAATAGGGATCCCTCTCGGGGTGTATACCGGATGTGGTGAAGTATTATCTTCTTGATCAATCACTACAGTGTTGTGCAAAGACTCACTCTTCACGTCTTCGTCGTCATCGTCATCATTTCGCTGTTGCATTTCCAAGTCTGACACAACTGATTTTGATTTAAACCACGCTGCAATACTCTCCAAAAATGTCTTTGGCTCTAACCCATAATCATCTCTTTGAAACGGATGCATATTATTCATAACAACATCATTATTCTGTTGTGACTCCGTTGGCCTGAACCTATCGTATCGGTTTCCAACATACTCATCAAACATATCGCGGCCAAATAAGGACGTTCCTCTTGGTTTAATACTACCTCTTTGTGGGTAATATAAATCAGCGTCGTAGGGTGGATCATGTGGCGATACAAGTGATGGAACTTCTGGTGTTACAGACACTGAAAGTGGGTCAGATTGAGTGGGAGAAGGAATTTCAAATGAGCTTGACGTTGTGATTGGTAAAACCTGTATGGTGGAGGCGGCATTGGTCTCACTCGATTGGATATACTTGTAATGGCTTGTTAATTGAAGTTGAAATCGATGTGTGGGACTGGAAATAGGTGAGGTTGTATTGTATGTTCGGGTTATGGGTGATAGCTCCACGTGTGAAGGTACACTTGGTTCTATTACCATGACTGGAGGTAGGTATGGACTTTGTTTAAAACTTGTAATGCTGCAAAAACACTTTTTTCACAAAAAATTTGCAACAAAAATGGACAAAAAACACACATCACATGATCATCGTTCATGGTTAATTGAAGAGGATCTCTTCACCAAAAACAAGCAAACAAGGTCAAAACGGGCTATAGAGTGCTTGCAATAGAATAGCTTTTTCGCTCTCATTGTGCTCTTCAGTAATTGAACACCTATGCCTACAATACGGTAATTCAAGTGTATTTTGTTCTTTTTGGGGCAAGATTGAAAGTGCGCCACGTGCGGGGTAGCAAGATCACATGATTCTCAAATAAAATTGTTGAAGTATAAAAATGAGGTTGAAAATCCGACAAAATATTGTTCCTTCGTACATTGATTTCGTTTCGCTAACAATTCGAAAGTAGCTTGATTGTAGATAGTTAATGATTGGTGATCTGTGTATACTTCTAATTGAACCGGTGAATTGCCAGTTTAGGACTCAAGCATGCTTTTAGTGATGCCTTTTTTCTATGAAGATAAAGGTTTTACCATTGGAAGTTACTACAAAATGGAGTGGATCGTCTCCCAGCTTTACTTATAGCTGTAGATGAGTAAATACATACGTATAGTTGATGATGCCGAAAGGAAGACAACATTTGGGGCCATCGCAACTGCGAACGTCAGATGTGTGAAATGATTCTTCCCAAGCGCATGGACTATGGACAAGAATTCCTTTCGCCGTATGAGGTAGTTTCGTTCCGCGATTTAAATAGCTGAGCGTACCATTAGAACGATTATCAATTGTGTCAGGTCCTTTTTGACAGAACGGTTACAGCAAACCTTCTAACTCGAAAAGATTAGTACATGTTTTAATTTTGGTTTGTAAAACTTCACGTAGTTGTAGATTTCGCCATTGAAGAAATATGTCATCTCCATTGTCTACTTAGAGTCCGGCTTTCGCCTACATCTTCTATCAAATCATAACATCAGATACTTTTCGTGATAAATACAAAACTCTATACATCCATCTCTCTAGTCAGCATCAATCTTTCCCTCATCTTTCAATTTCTTGTACTTTTTCAACAACTTTCGATTCAATTTCCTTCTATTTCCCTTGGCTCTACTATCAGTAACGTCATCACTTTTCGAACCATTCTGATTCTTTCCAAAGAAAGATTTTGAATCACCCATGAGTTTTTCAAATTCTTGCAATTCCTTCAAAATCAAATCTTGTTCCTTTTTAACCTTTTCTTGCTCAGCAATCAACTCCTTCTCCCATTGCTTAAACCCTAATGGATTGTCAGCTTGGTAAGGTGGAACAAATGCCAATTTCTCCTCAGGCATCACATCCCACAAGAATTGATCTTTGATTTTATTCATGGCTGGATTGAGTGTTTTCAAACCCGATAATGACTTTTTCAAAGGGTGTTCCAAGATTGGGTATATTTCGTTATGGTCCGGTTCCATATGAGCACTTATTTCCTTACCCAAATGGATCAAACTACGATCATCATGTTCACCAGCGATGAAATTCTTGATTTTCTTGTCCAAATCTTTCGTCTTTTCTGGACGCACATGACGCTTTGGCGGTTGTGGAGGTTTGATGAACTCGGGTGGAATAACAAGATCTATCCCCTTGGGTTGATTTATTCGATCAAGAATGTGTCTTTGACCAAGTGATTCATATATCGATTCAAGTGATTGTTCTTGTAAATGTTCGGGCATTTGCGGTAATGCCGACGTAGGAAGGTACTGAGATGGTTGGATTGCGATACCAGAACTTGTTGAGCTCAGCAATGCAACACTTCCTTCATTTTCTGACCCACTGGCATCCTTTAACCTTCCAAATATCTTTCTCTCCTCTTTAGATTTCGATTTAGGTTTGTCGTAGATTTTCTTTGTAGTGACGGGCTTTGTCGTATGGGATAAACATCGTATCGATAGCCCACTGGCTCGGGATGAGCGTGGTAACAGTCTTAAACACGTTGTAACTAACATTATTATGCTGATCGGGGAGGCGGTGACGTTTAGGTGTAATGGCAAGTCACTAGACAAAAAATTGTCTCTTCGCCCAAAAGAAAACAAATCGTCCGGGACTGCTGTTGCAAAAGTACACGACCTTGGGTGACGCAAAATAAATGTCGTGAAATACACATATAGGACTTTGGTGTTGCCACAGTTCTGGATCTTTTATATGCAGGAACAATACTGCGTTTGTGTAAATCTTTTGTTGAAAATTTTTGGGTACTCGTGGGCTCTAACCGCTGGACCAAATTCGTCATTCTTTTAACTCCTTCCACCAGTGTATGGTAAAGAAGATCCCTCGGACAAACTTGGCAAAACTATTCAACAACATGTCTGTTCATAGAGAGAAAATTGATGTGACTCATTTACCCCATCACTATGATGGTCAAGTGACTCTTGCTGTTATTGGTGGAACTGGATTATACGATTTACCAAATTTACACCCAATTGCAAGGTTGACGATTAGTACTCCATGGGGGTTCCCATCTAGCCCAATTACAATTTCCAAAACTGAACTGGGGTTCCCTGTGGCCTTCTTGGCAAGACATGGCCAACATCATGATTTGTTACCCAGTGACGTTCCATCGAGAGCCAATATTGCTGCATTAAAGAAATTGGGAGTCAAAGCGATTATCGCCTTTTCAGCTGTTGGTTCGTTACAACAAGAAATCAAGCCAAGAGATTTTGTATTGCCTACACAAATCATCGATAGAACTAAAGGTATCAGACCATCAACTTTTTTCGAAAAGGGATTTGTTGCTCATGCAATGTTTGGTGAACCATTTGACTTGAAATTGAATTCACTTGTTGCGAATGCTATACCATCAGAGGGTTTCCTCGAAGGATACGACAAAGAAGATGCCAACCCAACATTGCATACTAAAGAACACACCAACAATGGTGAAGATTTGACAGTTATATGTATGGAAGGTCCTCAATTTTCCACTCGTGCGGAGTCTAAATTGTACCGTTCATGGGGTGGATCTATCATCAATATGTCCGTGTTACCCGAAGCCAAATTGGCAAGAGAAGCAGAGATTGCTTACCAAATGATCTGTATGTCTACTGATTACGATTCATGGAACGAGAGTGAAGAGCCCGTCACTGTGGAGACAGTTGTTGGTAACTTGAAAGCCAACTCAGCCAATGCTTGTAAGTTGGCAGCAAAGTTGATTGATGAGTTTGCTGAAAAGGGAGGCGAAATCGGAAATGATATACAAGGATCAATGAAATTCGCTGTTAGTACTAGTCCTCATGGGGTAAAGAAGGAGTTGTTGGAAAAGATGCATTTCTTGTTCCCTGGTTATTGGCAAGTTTAATATAGACATAATAGACAATTAAACACCTACACTTTTCTTGTTCATCGTAATCGTTACTTTTTATTCTAATAATACAATATTTATTCCCCTAGATGCTCTTTACTGAGTGAGCTAAAGAGTGAACCGGCCTCAAAACAGCTTCATCCAATTCATTTTCATACTCCAAATCATTCCATGAATCTTCCTTGGCGTTGTAACTGCTGTAAATAACCCAGAATAAACATCCACCAATAAAACAAGCAACAGCCAAACCAGTATATGTCCAAACCATCTTGGGGTCTTTACTGACTGGAGATAAAGCAATACCAATAGCTGAACCGAATGCGTTTGTGACAAGGAAAAGAGCCATAATGAAAGATTTCATTGATACCGGTGCTTTGGTGTATGCATATTCCAAACCGGTGACGGAAGCGAAAATTTCTGACATGGCAATCAACCAGTAAGCAGGAGTTTGTAAAGCAATATGGATATTGTTACCATTTGGACAAGCACCAGGGTCGTCATAACATGGACCTGATTTGTAAATGTAATGTTGCAAAACAGCAGCGTAAATCATAGCACCAGTTCCAAACATGAATCCGAAAAAGATTTTTGTAATTGGCTTCACTGGAGTGAATCTTCTAAGGAATGGGTAAACAAATCTCTCCATAATTGGAATAAAGATAATGATACAGATGGAGTCAAAAGCTTGCAAGAAATCATTAGGCAATCCATGTGCTCTCATTTGACCAGCTTGTGAAACGAAATTGTTCAACATTTGACCATAAGTGACCCAATAAACTGGATAAAAGACAAACACTTTACATGCATACAAAGCACGTCTAACTTCTTCAACGAAATGATCAGTCCACGGGTATTCCTTTTCTGGATGCACTGAAGGTTTGGCATTGTCAAGATTGAACCCATTAGTTAATCCAACCCAAGCACATTTAAAAGTCTTGTTGATGATTTTTTCAGATACTGGGATATCAACCGATTTATTTTTACCAGCAATCAATGAAGCCAAAGCAAGGAAAAAGAAACAAAATGGTAACAAATAAGCAGCCCAGAATCCAACATGAGCTTCCAATTCAGTAGTGGCAATAACTGATAAACTTCCAATATTAATCATCAAATAAAACCATAAAAAGATATTTTGCACAGTGATATTTGGATCAACAATTACACGTTCACCATTTTTTCTAACTGAAATCCTTGGTTTCCTTTTAGGCACTTGATCAGCCAAGTATGGTGACACATTGGATTTGATTAACCCAGTACCAATACCAATAATAATGATTGCGGTTACGTAACCTCCGAGAGCAGTGTTTTTGCTTGTAATTGATGGGATTGAAGTGACAAACAAGATCAAGATACCAACAATGTATACAAAACAAGCCACGAAAAGAGTCTTGTATTTACCCCAATAAGTATCCGCGATCCACCCTCCAAAAATAGGAGTAACATAACACCAGAATTGGAAAAAGTACGACAAAGCAGTAGCACCTTGTTGTTGCAAATCCAACTGTCCCTTTGGGTGGTCGTTTGGACCATTTTGCATATAGTTTTGGAAAGGAGCTGATAATCCATAGTAGGAGAATCTTTCAGCCAATTCCACAACAGCGACTAACCAAGCGGCAAAGGGAATTCTATCAGCCACATGTCTCAATGTTTTAAATTCGTGCTCTGTTGGTTCTCTACCTTCATCTTCCTCTTGAAGTGAATCATCGATAAAGTTTACTTCATTTGAGTTGGTTTTTTTGACTTCAGCATCCTCTTCAAGTGAAGCTGTTTGAATGACATTTTGTTGTTGTTTTTCATTGGTTACTGATGGTGAAGCATCTGATGAAGAAGTGTACGCCTCATTTTGGTGTTGGGGTTGTATTGGTTCTTCAACACTCTGTATATAATCGTTCTTTTCTGACATTTTTCTAAAGCCAAGACTATTAATAATAAAGTATTGTGTCTTGGAGGTGATGTATTATACTTCGATAGCCAAGAGATCTTTTGCAATTTACCCTTCAAGAAAAATTCCAGCCTATTTATTTGAAAAAAACAAAAAAGGTTTAAAAAGAAATGTATCAAGTGATGAAATAGAAATTATAAAGTTACCCAAAGTGGGAAAACCGGCGGGAGAGGGAATAGAAATTTTTATTTTTTGATTTTTCCCCAACTTATCATTTGTCATTGATAAAAGTAAAAAAGTAGCATTATAATCATCACTCTCTCCTCTGCTAAGCACAATAACACAATGTCTATTTTCTGAAGGGCATTTTGACGATTTTTTTCGGTTTTTTCCTCTTTGTTTCAACCCTTTAAACTGTACGATGGTTGCATTTTTTCGGCTTTGTGGCATCTACAATGAAAAAGAAATTCAATAGACAGCAGAAAAAGTTTAAAGTTGGAGCACAAAATTAGCCGCTGAATAAAAGAAAATAATACAAAATTGCATCAATGTGGCTGTCTAACACTCCTTTCAGTTGCAAAATGGGCTGGTCACTAGTCACTCGGGTCGGGGAACCGGTCGCGTGAGTGTTTTTGTTTTCTTTTGCTATGGATCGAATCTTGTTGTAGCACTTTGTGCATCGTGCCGTACGAAACACAAGCGAACTAAAGAATAAAGAAAGGGAACGGGTAGTTGCAGCAACTAAAAGAGAAGCATTTGCTGCAGCAAACACCTTGAAATCACATGTTCATGCAGTTTACGTAGACACATCTTTTACATGCGGAGATGGGAAAACATCATTACCCGCACCAAAAATGGCTTACCACATGCAGTACTGGTGAACATACGGCATGAGTATGGTTAATTCCCGCTTTAATGAATTTTAGTCTCCCTTTTCTTTTTTTTTTCACGGCATTTTGACATGTCAAATTAATTTTTCTGGATGGTTCTTGGTTGGATCTCCGATACACAAAGTTGTGACTACACAAAAAGGTCATTATAATTTCTGTCTGTTATATCGTGGTAGTGTGACCCCCCTCCATTAAGTTTCACTTTCCGAGTCATTAAGGTTATAAATGCCACCTTTCAAAGCCACTCTAATCATACGTTTGCAGGTTGTGCAAATTTCCGGTTACCCTCGGAGGACTCGACTTAAAAATGAGGGTCTAGTGGTATAACCGTTTCCAGTGAGATATGTCTCATGTGGTGCATGCTATACTCCATGTGCAAATCGCCGTGTGAAAGTCCATTGCCTTTTGTTACCCCGGATGCGTAATAATAAGTAGCACAATACCGCAAGGAGGACGATTTTGTATACGCGGTATTCCCGTAAACGATAATCAAATAGGGCATCGTTTACGATAGGCTGATTAAATAGTTCCTTATCAAGATATAAGGCGGGCTACAATTCACACGGCGCAGATCCAAATCTTACAAAGTCACTAAAGCCCCGTTTCACTTTTTGCCCCCCCCTCTGTATTCAATCTTTCGGGGAAACATGTAAGATTATGGAGATTACTATATCAGGTGAGATCGAATGATTCAGCACAGCTCAAGAAAAAGGTAAAATTTTGATACTGAGGGGAGAGAGAAGGTCTTGGCACATGCTGAAAGCGAGGTGCATAGCACTTGCATTGGATTTAGACATGCAGGAGAGAAAGAGAATCAGAGTATACACGTGTCTAATATTTGGAGGATGAATTACAGGGTTTGAAGTCTACAAGAATTTCCTTTCATTCATTAAGGCATAATAACAGTTTCAAAACCACGAAATCCCCCACTTTTGTGTTTATCTTTTCCAAGATTCGTGCCTTGCGTAAACTAATATATATTTCCAAGTAACATATAAGAACTAAATAATACAAATCCCACAGCAGATCAAGCCATGATCTAGTGACGACACATGATCGCCCGTTTTCTCCACCGCTTCGCAACTCCCCCCCTTTTTTTTTTGTCTAACAAAAGACATGGTAAATCCTCTTGTAGAATGGCTTAGCTCTCATAATGGCCTTTTCTTCAGCAATTTCTTGTCTAAGTAAATCCAAATCCAAATCAGTTCTACCAGTATCAATATCGATTTCATTTGCTTTGTAATACAATTTCCAATTCTTGGTGTAAAGTTTGTGACCACAATAAAATACAAGAACAACAGGAACAGTCAAAAAGTTCATAAAGAAATCTTCAGCATTGGGTTTGGTATGTAATGGCCAAACAGCAATCCAAAATTGCAAACACAAGACCACCAAGTTCAAAAGCATACCCCAATATGCACCAAATAATCCAGCTTGGGAAGTGAATGGAAGTTCACCGGTATCTCTACCTTGGGATCTTAAAGCGGCCCTAAATCTAATAAGACACAAGTTGATTGATCCCCAGGTAAAAATGGATGATAATCCTGATAATGCCAATAACCAGTTGAAAACAAGATTTTGTTTTGGTGAAGCAGCAAGGAAACACAACGCACCAATGACCAATTGAACAATGATACCAACCAATGGCCTACCTTGTCTGTCAATGTATCCAAAGATCTTTGGTGCTTGGTTAGAAGCAGCTAAAGCAGCCAATGTTCTTGATGAACCAAAAACTGAGGAGTTACCAACAGATAACACAGCAATCATAATAACAACATTCATAACTGAAGGTAATCCACTGATACCACCCAACTTGATGGCAATAACAAAGGGGGAAGCCGAAGCAGTGTTTTCAGCATCAAACAAATCAGTGTTGTCGTATGGAACCAAGATACCAACCAAAGTCAAACAAATGACATAAAATAAGGTGATTCTCCAAAACACCTGCTTACAAGCCTTTGGTAATGATTTCCTTGGGTTGCTAGATTCAGCTGAAGCCAAACCAACCAATTCAGTACCAGCGAAAGCAAAAGCAGCACCAACGAAAACAGTAATGACACCTTTAACTCCATTGGCAAAAGCACCAGGATGTTGCCAGTACTTACCACCGATGTAACCACGGCCATTTGGTGATCCACCAGCAGCCAAAACAATACCCAAAATGATAAACCCAATAACAGCAGTAACTTTAATGGCACTAAAGATAAATTCAGCTTCACCATATCCACGAACCCCGAAAAAGTTGATGGCAATAATGAGCACATAGAAAATCACAACAAACGCCGCTGAATTTGTTGTTGTATCCCAGAACTTAATCGTCACTGCGGCAGCCACCAATTCCAATGGTAACACCACTAACCATTGCATAGCGTAATTCCAGGCCATGGCAAAACCCCAAGAAGGATCAATGAATCTCGTATTATAAGTCACAAAAGCACCAGCAACAGGGAAAGTCACTGCTAATTCACCCAATGATTGCACGGTACAATAAATCATAGTACCAATGAGAATATAAGCAATGATTAACCCAGCAGGGCCACCAGTATGTAATGAACTTCCTGAACCAACAAACAAACCAGTACCTATACTACCACCAATAGCAATCATCTGCAAGTGTCTGTTTTTCAATGATTTACTCAAGGGGGAATTTGCCGTCAAGATGGCAATCTTTTCTGCTTCCGACAAGTTTGGGTCAATACCCATGGCATCAGTATCAGCTCTTTTGAAACCATCTTTGAATTTGGCCCATCCCTTCAAAGGTGGTTGAGAATCTTGAGCGTCAAATGCATCAATGTAGACTCCACCTTCTTTATCATCAGAACCAGCAATTTCACGCGAAGTGATGTAGTTTAATTCCTTTTCTGGCATCCTGAAAAGAACTATGTGTTTGAGAAAATTTGGTTAACACAGGTAGTTGAGAGAGTCTGGGAATTTCGCAGGTGTATTTATATCTCTACATTATCCATTTGCTAGCGAGGGGGCTATTTCGTTGAAATGAAACAATAGACGATTGTAGATAACATTAAGAGAATAAGAAATTAAATACGTTGATAGCCAAATACGCCTTATTGTATTCAAAGTTGACCAATGAAAAGAAACGTTTGTTAAGCTGTTTTGACAATCAAGAAAAAAAAAATGAATTAAAATTGATCTTTAAGGTGATATGGGATATGCAAAACGGATTAAATTGAGGAGCCCATAGATTTATACGATTTTTTTTGTATGTAAAGCAATGGGCGTTTGTTTTTGTCATTTTTTTCCCTTATCAGCTGCAAAAATTGATAATTTGATAAAGTGAATAGGGTGTAGTCTTGCGCTAGGCTGTAGATAGGAACTAATTAATCCGAGGTATGCTATCAATTGGATTACAGTCACAACGTATAGAGTTGGTTTGCTCTTCTACTAAAGTCGATTGATTGCAATCACTTGCTACTTGTCACAGTAGATAATTTTTAGCCGCTGATTTGCCATAAACAGAAATTCAGAAATATGGAGAAAGGGAGATCACACACACACACACACACACCTACACCTGAAACTAACCATAATAAAGAATTAATGGTGCGGTGGTAGTGGTGGTGGTTTTTTTAAGCTTTTTGTGTATTCTGATAAAGAATTGTGTATTGTTTAGGTTGTGATTGTTATTGTGTTTCAGCTATTCAAAATGCCGTATGGAAAATATTACGTAAATGCTTAGGTGATTAATTAAAATCTGTCAGATATGATTTTGACACTAAAACACGCGAGAGCCACAGTTGATGAATACGACACATGCTTTCTTTACTCGCACCAGGGATGCCTATCGTGGTGTAGGAAAAACATCCCTGTATTCAACCAGCCTATGTGATAACCAGTTAACTTCGGTAGCACGAATATATAATGTCAGTTGCTTGGTGACAACGTTTAACCAGATCTGCATATCAAGTCATTTCCTTTTTTCTTTTTTTTTCTCGTCCCGTCGTTCTTCCGAACAAGGGGGCCGGGGCGGAAGCCAAAAAGAAATTGGTTCTCTCAGGGCGGTGAATCATACCGAAAACGTGATCAACTTTCGTTTAAACTCGCCCTAAAAGAGTTTCACATTTCCAGAGAATCTCCTTTTTTTATTTTGACGGAGAAACATAAGAAGCTCTAAAGTGAAACTTTGTGAGAACGCCCAAAGAATTTTACACTCAACTGGTAAGTTCAAGATGGAAAAATGACGTTACCGGTGCGAGTTTACAACCGTAACGGTGATTTCATTCGTGTTTCATCTTTGTTTTTTGTACATCATTAATGAGCGAATCTCTTTCATTTAGTATCTGCACCAAGTGCAAACTCTATCTTGCAAAATACGGCCAGAATGCTTTGCAACGGACTGTTGAAAATGGAACATCCTTTATCAATTTTTCGGTGATGTACTTACTAATCCAAGACGCCAAAGAATGCCAAAACGTCTGATATGAGCCGTTCCCAAAATTAACTTGTGTATGGCAACTCACTTAGGTCGCAGATACGACGGTTGCAACCATCTCGTCTAAAGCTTGCACGAAACGGTACAAAGCTGAACCTTTACAAAACGCCGTATCCAAAGTGTTCTGTTCCCCACCCTTGTTTCCACTTTGTCCTACTACCATCTACATTGCTCACTCTACATTTGTATTCATCTTTTCGTCGCCCAAGAAATATGTACAAATTAAGACCTGATGCAGGAGTAACAAATGTCAAAAACACATATTTTGTTTCCCCACACTTCAGTTTGTTGTAATTTACACTGGCATGGAGACAAACTGGTCCATACATTGCCATTGTACTAATGCCCGGCGATGTGCATTTTTGTTTACAAGCGGATCACGCCGAAATAGCTCCCAGAGAGGGGAAGAAACCGAGGGTCTATGAGAAGCAGCCACTAAAACTCCTTTCTACACTTCTTTTATGCTCTATTGTATACAATCATAAACTCTTCTTTTTCTATCACACAAAGCGCCTCCTAGCTACACCCTTTATTTAGCTATTCTAGACCAGTTCTTAAACTCTTCGTCACCGTATTGGATATTTTGAATCCATTCACATACTTTAGCAGCAATTTCACCACTACCACCAGCAACAGTGGGAACTTCAATCAGTTCACCTTTGTATTCAATATTGTTAATGGGAGCAACAATAGCAGCAGTTCCGGTACCGAAAGCTTCAACCAATTGACCCTTTTTAGCCTTTTCTTGAACTTCATGAATGGTCAACTTACGTTCATTAATGATCCAATTGTCACCACCAAGTTTTTCTTTAGCCAATTCCAAGGTCGAATCACGTGTGACACCAGGTAAGATCATTCCTGCTAATGGTGGAGTAACCAATTCCGATTTACCATCATCAGTTTTGAATGCAAAAAACACATTCATGGCCCCAACTTCAGTGATTTCTCCATCGTCACCAAACAACCACAAGTTTTGTGAATGACCTCTCTTGGCGGCTTCAGTTTGGGGTTCGATACATGAGACGTAATTGGCACCCAATTTGTAAGAACCAACTCCCTTGGGCCAAGCACGGACAGCGTAATCAGTAGCCTCTAAAGAAACTGGCTTGAAACCTGATCCGAAATAAGGTCCCACCGGAGATGCAATGAGGAAAAGCTTAGCTTTAGTTGGGGCAGATACGCCGAGTCCAACAGACGTTCCAATCAAAGTTGGTCTCAAATATAATGAAAATCCTTTACCTTGAGGTACAAATCTCTCTTCCAAGAGCAAAAACTTGTCAACCAATTTCAAAAACTCTTCACCATCAAAGGTAGGCAATGATGCTCTCTTGGCTGATCTATTCATTCTTTCCATATTCTTATCAGGTCTGAAAGTACGAATTTGACCTTTGGAGTCACGATAAGCTTTTAAACCTTCAAATAGTTCAAATGAGTAGTGTAAAACACATGTTGCTGGATCCATTGAAAAGTTGTGGTATGGTTTGATTGTAGGTGTATGCCATCCATGATCCGCTGACCAATCAATTTCCAAAATATGGTCAGTAAAAGATTGACCAAATTTCAATTCTGAATTTGGTAAAGGGTCTTTTGGATTGGTGGTTTTGGTTACTTCCAATTTCGAAGCATCTAATGGAGCAGACATTGTACGATTGTTTATGAGATAACAAAAGATGGTAAAAGTGATTTCTAATGTAGCTACTCTATATATGAGTTTTGAAGATTTAGTAATTCTCTTAACTTTTTTTTTTTTTTCAGTTTCGGTATGTGAGTCAACATCTTAATTCCAATTTTTCGGCTATCAAAGGCTAACTACAAAACTCCTATACCGGCGTGAACTACAAAATGGATCTCTCACATTACATCAAGCCACTTCTTCTTCTATTCACCTAGATCATACACTACTCCGTTCTCTTTGTCAATACGCCATACTCATCAGGATAGAAGATTAACCTCTCAACTCCCTTTTTCGTTAAAATCACCATTCGAATAACCCCACCAGAAGATCCATCCCATTTGATAGCTTCAGCCAAGGCAGTCTTGATAAAGTCAACCGTCTCATCTTTCTCCATGCTTGGTTTATAATTTTCATTGCACCATCCATAAATGAATGTTGATCCACTTCCAGCAATGGCATAATCTTGTTTATGTATTGACCCTCCAATTGGAATCGAGTATACAGAACCACCATACTTGTCATCATATCCAGCACATATAATACCAGCAGTTAGATTATCCTTATTGTTGTAACAAATTTCTTGAAATACATTGGCAGCGATATTTGTTGTTGGTTTTTGACCAACTGGTAATTGTGATGAATAAATTTGTAAATAATACTTCACCATATCGGCGACAGCTTGAGTATCAGCAGCCGAACCTGAACGACAACAGTATATGGTGTCGTGTATTTGTGTTAGTTTGTCGGTAACCCTATTGGCAATATAAGACCCCGTTGTGGTTCGTGAATCAGCTCCTAAAATTACACCATCTTTAAAAGTAACAGCCATGATGGAAGTACCTAAGTTGACCTCTCCCTTTTTCAAATGATTTATATCTACTTTTACACCGTTCATGATTGATGACAAAACGCAATTGGGGTGTTAAAGGATGTGCAATTGGATCTGAATAACTGCTGCTGAGATAACTCTTTGCCACCTTTAGACGGATTGTTCTTTTTTTTTTTTCGCCTCTGGCTCAGTTCGTCTCTCCCAACAAACTACGAAAATGACACGTGGAAAGCACGTGAACGATATACCCAAAACATCAACAGACTAAAGAAAAGCATGATACACTCCAGTGCAGTAGTAGAAGGCGATAAGCCCCACTGATTTTGGTTAGATGAATTTACACTGTGAAGTATCCTCAGTTCCAACGTTCGTTGGTCATGTCGAGAGCAATGTGTCAAAGTTCAATTTTCGTTTCTGTGTAAAAATTCCCAAGTTTTTCGGTATAATATAAGCAAAATGTCAAATTTTTTGATTTCATATGAAACACCATATAACCCCATAAGCACATTAATTTTAAGCGCTGAAAAACCAACACACACGTATATATATATATATAATATATATCACTTGCATTGCTATAAGCAAATATAATCAAGAAATATATACATACATACATACATTTAGTGGAGGCTCGATTTGATCAATCAGTTTTTCCCCCGAAAGATGAATTCCAAATCAGTGGTATTAGTAATACTCATATACATAACTTCCTTCATCACAGCAACTGTTATCCCCCAAGTTGAAACATTCCATCTCAGTGAAGATGAAAAGAAATATTTGGTAGATGACCCCAAAGTCACTCATAAAGTAACATTCACCATTTCTCAAAAACAAGCTGATTCGCCCAACATGTCACTATTGGGTAAACTAACATTGGCATTATTTGGTGAAGTATGTCCCATAACAGTGGACAATTTCTATCAATTATCAGCCATGACTCGTGGATACGGGTACAAGGATAGTCAATTCCATCGTATCATCAACAACTTCATGATTCAAGGTGGTAATTATGATGGAGAAGGCGGTAAGCTGATTTATGGCGGCAGCTTCAATGATGAAAATTTCAAATTAAAACATGACAAATTGGGTCGTTTGTCAATGGCTAATGCTGGACCAAATACCAATGGAGGTCAATTTTTCATTTTAAACACTGACAAGACCCCACACTTGGATGGGAAACATGTGGTATTTGGCCAACTAGTTGGTGGATTTGATACATTGATGAGGATAAGCACAGTTGAAGTTGATGGTAATAACAAACCATTGGAGCTGATTATTATTGCTGATGTGGAAACTGCTAAATTGAGTACTGATCCTCAAAATGGCGATGAATTAGAATCGGCTGCTGCGGCTGCTGAATTGAAGGAAAGCGGATCAAAAGAGGAAGATGTCAAGGTTGAACAAGTTGTACAAACTAGTTCGGTTTATCCTTGGTTTATTGGTTTGCTTTTGCTTGGGATTGTTGGTGGTATTTATTACAAGAAGTTTTATAAAGCTGAAAGAATTACTGATATCAGGAGTAATCGACGCTTTTGACTATTCAAAGAGGGACTCCTTGAGGAGAAGGAAGCTAGAAAGGTGTTTTGAGCAACAAACTTGAAAAAAAGAAAAAAATACACTTGGGACAAGTGACCCAAAATTGGGGTATAAGTTAGGTATCGTTCATCAGTGTGAGGAAGTAATCTATCAGTTAGCTTATGATGTATACAATAAATATGTATAGGGAAACTTTCACGACAAAATGAGCTGAGTCGATACTCACAATCTCTGCGCGATGAAATGATATAAAAAAATCACAAATTCCACCTAAACTCAATGTACACCCACACAAACACTACCCGCACACATATGTCACTATCCTACAATTTTCCCATTGTATCAGTGAAGAACGTATCCTTCACAACATCACCAACGCAATTGTTCAGCACATTTTCACAGTATGGCCGCATTTATCAAATACGACACAACCCCAAGGAAAAAGGTCAGTATTTTGTCATTTATTATGATTTACCACTGGCTCAGTCAGCTGCTAAGGAATTGAATGGCGTCAATCTTGACGGCAGGTATTTGGTTACTTCTATATACGGGGTGGACAAGTCGAGGATTCAGTAAATGGGGTTAATCAACCGAAAAGGAAACAGAGATTAGAGGTAAAATGGAATAACTTCTTGTCTACAAATCATGGAACACTCTTGCTGGATCAGTGTAAAGAAACTTCTCTCAATGCATCGAACTTGATACTGTGTTTCTTCTAAAAATCTATAAAATATTCAACAAGTAATAACTAATCAACCCAACTAACACAAACCCGGCAATCTTGCCCACTTTGATATAAAGATTAGTTGGATTATACTTGTAAATCAAAAACAAATCCAACTTGTGTAAATCATCAATCAAATTTTGGAAATGTACTGTTACTTTAACATGACCTTTAGACACATCCAAATACGACAACTCATTATCAACATTAACCGATTCATAAGGCAATAACGATGACACATTTACAAATTGGGCTCCTTCAGGTAAATAGAAATCAATGTATACATCATCATAAGTGGCATCACGAACCGTGTTTAAAAGGGGAAACTTGATGATATATTCATCATCAGCACCACCACCATGGGTCTGGGGCAATTTGTGAATAAACAAGTCCAAGTTTTCCGACCAACCCAAAGTAAAATTGTAGTGCCAATTGCCAAAAAGTGGGAATCTGGGTTGCAAGATTAAGTAATTGGCAATATTTTTCGAACTTGAAACAACACCAACTTTGTCAGTATAATAATAATCATCCAAATTACGATCCTTGAGGGGGATTTCCAAGTGACTCAACCCCCAATGGTTTCTTGTAGCTTCATATCTTCCCTTCAACCATTCCAAACGCGAAAACCCAGAAGATAATTCAGCTCCAGCATTGGTGATTTCATAATACTCTTCAATTGAAACACGATTTATGTTTGATGCAGGCACCCAAATTGATCGGTTTAAATTGAGCACTTTGGTCAATGGACGATTATGATCGTACATTAATCCCATTGGTTTCAAAGTGAATGGCTCAATATCATGGACTAATGGCCCATATTTTAAAGTATCTTGATCTACCCTTGGTTTCAAATCTGGTGTGTCCTTGGTCTCGAGTACATCGGCTAAATCCTCCAATGCCAATTGCATTTCTTGACCTTTTGTCATACCAGTCAATACAAAAGTGTAGTCTTTGGTAAGATACGGAGAATAAGGGAACTTGTTGGTCTTGAATAATAGCTGTTGTAGTTCTTCCAACTTGATCCGTTTGGGAATAGGCTCCAACGTATTTGCGTAAACATAATTGACTTCAATCTCAATGTTTGACCCAGGTGCCAATGGAGCTGGTAATGTAAATTTATAAACTTTACCAGGGACAATTGCCTCAAGTTTAATTTCAATAGCTTGATCAATAGATACAACATCAATATAAGAAATGTTACTCACACTGTCAAACCCATCATTGACAGTGTAATAGTACTCTGCCTGTGGAGTAGATGCAATGTTTTTGATATCAATCAAGTCAGTCTCTTTAACATAGCCTCGATTCAAATCAACCGACCGAGTATAATGAAGATTCTCCCATGTTGGCTCAAATGTGTACAAGTTTTGGAAAGGTGTGGTGGTGGCTGCGGCAGAAACAGAAACTATAGATAGTATGAGTCCAATTGTGAAGTAAAGCTGCCTCAACATTGTGTGATTGGAGTAAAATGGGATGGGGAAGGGGGAAAGACACTCTCTGTGTTGGCTTTCTGAAAAGGGTTACTTCATTTTTTCACCTTTTGACGGTTTCGATTTAGCAGAGGGAAAAACTTCTGGACACAACAGCGTGTGTGTACTGCATATAAACAATAATTCGATTGGTAGCTCTCTAACAATAATACATACACAACCAACTACTTCTTTAACTTCGTTTCACAGCCAACTAATATACTCGAAAGAGTGAAGCATGAATGAGCTAGTGTAACCACATTTAAGACGTTAGACTAGACAGACCTCAATAACAATACCAACAGTTCTCATACAGAAAATAGTCATCAACTGCATCAATTCGGTATCGGAATAGTACTTGATAAGCTCAACTGTTTGCTTATTACCCTTCTCTCCAACTACAAACATTAGTGGTACAGGATCAAAGCTCGCAAATGTTTTGGGAGTCCAGTGAATACCTATAAACCCTTTTGGGACAGGGTAACTGAATCTGAAAAGATTGCTTAATCAAATAGACCATATTTCCTGTGCCTAAAAAAGAGCTACACTAGTTCATTGCTTGCTTTTGGAAATTGCAAACTAAGGTTACAAATTTCTTGTGCAATATCCCCGTCATCTACGTTGGTAGCAATTATAAAGTGTTGCACAGCCTGATGCGATAACCTGGTAATCCTATTGCCTTTATTCCTCTCGGGAACTCATTTATGGCTTAGCCCCAATACAATCAGGTTAGGGAAATCATTGTCCATTTGCAAATTAATAAAAGCCCGATCCAAGCTCGAAAAGGTAGTAGTGAACAATTCGCGAAGAAGTAAAGTATTGGATCCAGACGTAATTTTAAACTTATCCGCAATTGTAGTCAGAAGTGTATGCAATTTTATCATCGTCAGGGGTAGCGTTATATCCATTTTGTCAAGTTTTGGACCAAAGTCATGACAGAATCAACAATCCCATTATTCACTACAAACCCAACGCGTGGCAGGGAATGAGTTGTGGGTATACTGTTCCTTTGTATAACCCATGACATACCGCCCTTGACTGTGCACGGTTCCATTAGATACTGGATCAAAAACACTGTTGTCCCTGAACCGAACCTCTCAAGACACAATCGCATATCCCAAGTGCTTAAAGGTACCGTAGTGGTTGAGCCAATCGGTGGTTTGAAAGAATTCGAGGGTTGTAAACAAATTGAGGATCTTATCAAAGAACTCAATTTGGAGTGGAAGTATCAGTAAGTAACCTATAGGCTCATTTGCATCCATTTGCTTTGCACAGCTGAACAAAATATTCTTTTATACACTTTAGTGGTCATGACTAAAAAGCTTGTGTGACTGTTGTGAAAACGAGTTGAGTATCAAAGATTGGGCTGCTAAAGCAAAGGTTAATCATAGTTGTTTCCACGAGACTTATTATAAGCCGTATTGGGCAGTTTATTAATGGTCGTGAAAATTGCAGTGTCGTGAATTCACTGTGGACGTTTGAGGTAGCAACAAAAAATTAAATGACGCGGGTGAATGTCGTGGTGAGAACAAAGACAGACAATGAAATGAAACTTGCGTAATTGATTTTTAGGAGGGGTGTTGCAACTACTTTGAACTGGTTTTAATCGAGTTAAGTTAATTGATCGTCTTTCATTCGTAGTGTAAAAGTGTATCCACCAGGTATCACGTGATATGTCTCATTAATATAAGTAACGACATTGACAAGTACAAAAAGTGGCAAAAACACAAAGCAGCACAGCACACAGAGAGAGAGCAAACTAAAAGTGTAAACAACATAAACAGAGTGTGCGTGTGCATTGAAAAAAAAATTTTTGTTGTTTAAACCCACCAAAGAACGTTGAGGATTTGAGTATTTTGGCCCCCACCATCCCCTTCATATATATTTACGATCCATTTCAAAGGCCCTGACCCCCTATTCCCATCAACCTACATCTGTCCCTTTCCTCATTTTCAAAATTTCCATCATGTCTTTGCAGGATCTTATACCCGTAGTTAACAAGTTGCAAGATATTGTAACCACTACTCAATTGGCTGATATTGATTTACCCATTTTGGCAGTTGTTGGGTCCCAATCTTGTGGTAAGTCATCAGTACTTGAAAACATTGTTGGCAGAGATTTTTTACCTAGGGGTACTGGAATTGTCACTCGTAGACCTTTGGTTTTGCAATTGATCAATGTTAAAGAAGATGATCCTATAGTGACAAAGTACCAACAGAAGCTGCCAAAGAAGCAAAAGTCGAAGAAGAAGAAGAACGGAGGCAAGGAGCATGATGATGATGACAACAGCGACAATGACAATGACCATGACTCTGAAGAGGAAGTTGATTTGGAAGAGCATATTCGAAAAATGAATGGTGGTAAATCCGGCAACGATAAAAAGAAAAGTAGCAATACACGGGCTGAATGGGGTGAGTTTTTACACATTCCAAACAAACGTTTTTACAGCTTTCATGATATTAGAAGAGAAATTGAAAGTGAGACTTTGAGAATTGCTGGAGAGAACAAGGGAATTAGCAGATTACCCATCAACCTCAAAATCTATTCCCCAAATGTGTTGAATTTGACTTTGGTTGATTTACCAGGTTTAACCAAGATCCCCATTGGTGACCAGCCCACTGATATTGAAAGACAAACAAGAAACTTGATTTTGGAGTACATCTCTAAGCCAAATTGTATTATATTGGCAGTATCTCCTGCCAATGTAGATTTGGTCAACTCTGAATCTTTGAAATTGGCAAGACAAGTTGATCCTACAGGTAAAAGAACTGTGGGGATTTTGACTAAATTGGACTTAATGGATCAAGGAACAAATGCCGTGGATATTTTAAAGGGCAATGTTTATCCATTGAAATTGGGATTTATTGGTATTGTCAACAGATCTCAACAAGACATTTCTGAAAACAAGTCGTTGGATGATTCATTATATTCCGAAGAACAATTTTTTGCCAATCATCCAGCTTATAGAACCATGGCAAATAAGTGTGGTACCAAGTATCTTGCTCAAACATTGAATAAGATTTTGATGAATCACATTAGAGATAGATTACCCGACATTAAAGCCAAATTGAATACCCTTATGGGTCAAACTGAACACGAATTGGCTTCGTATGGAGAAATGCCCAACATTGGTGATTCTAGAGAAGCAAGAGGAGCCATGATTCTCACTCTCATGACTAAATTTGCCAATGGATTTATCAACTCAATCGAAGGTAACTCTGTTAATGAAATTGATACAAAGGAGTTGTGTGGTGGTGCTAGGATTTACTACATTTACAATGAAGTATTTGGTTCCACATTGGCATCAATAAACCCAACTCACAATTTATCAGTGCAAGATATTCGTACTGCAATCAGAAACTCAACTGGTCCAAGACCTTCATTATTTGTGCCAGAATTGGCATTTGATTTGTTGGTGAAGCCACAAATTGGCTTATTGGAATCTCCATCACAACGATGTGTTGAATTGGTTTATGAAGAATTGATGAAGATCCTTCATAGTGTTTGTACATCGAGCATTGGGCCTGAGTTAAATAGGTACCCTCGTTTGCAAACCAAATTGATTGAAGTTGTCAGCGATTTACTTAGAGAACGTCTTGGCCCCACCATCAAATATGTGGAATCATTGATTGAGATTCATCGTGCTTATATCAACACCAATCATCCAAATTTTGTTGGTGCTGCTAAAGCCATGAGTGAAGTTGTTGCTGAGCGTCAGAAGCAAAAGGAACAAGAACTGAACAGTAAATTGAGATTAGCTACACAAAGGATCTTGGGTAAAAAGACAATGAAAAATAGTGCCATTGAAGAGGTTGAAGGGGATGACGAAGCAGATGGAGAGGAGGAAGAAGATACTGATGAAGCGGTGAAGAGAATGAAGGAGGATATAAATTCAGTTGATGATAGAATAGATGAAGCTGGTCCCAAACACAAGAGATCTTTCTCAAATAGATCTAAAGCGGACCATTTCCATCATTCACCTTCGCATCAAAGCAATAATGAGTCATACCTCAATTATTTCCTTGGTAAAGATCCAATCGTTCATCAACAACAATTACAAGCTCAAGCTCAATTACATCCAACTCCATTCAAGTTCCCTCATCCACAGGAGACCACCTTACAGTTCAATACCCAATTCGTCAACAATGGCGTCATTCAAAGTCCTCAACAACAGCATCAACAATTCCAACAACAACAACTCAATCACAGTTTTACCCAAAACTCATCTCCATCAATCAATGGAGGAGGAAACATCCCCCACCACGATCTCAACAAATTATCCCTTGATGAATCAAACGACGGCTCATCAACATCATTTGAAGGCGATACTGCCATTTTGGAATTGACCGAACGCGAACAAATGGAATGCGAATTGATTCGTCGTTTAATCATTTCTTATTTCAGTATTGTTCGAGAAATGATTCAGGATCAAGTACCTAAATCAATCATGTGTCTTTTGGTGAATCATGTCAAGCAACAGATTCAAAATCGGTTGGTTGTGAAGCTATATAATGATGCATTGTTTGATGAATTATTACAAGAAGATGAAGGAATTCAAGCTGAGCGGGAGAAATGCGTTGAGTTGTTGAAGACTTATAAAGAAGCTTCAAAGATTATCAGTGACGTCGTATAGCGGCGAGTTATAGCGGGGAAGAGTAGTTTTAGAGTCTATGTATATAACTGGTATTTATTAAAATAAGAAAGATCAGTATAGATTTCATGTAAATGGGGTTCGTGAGCTACCATTAGGGAATGTGAGATGATTATCAAACACGCGTTTCCCTCGAAATTCACCAGTATCTTAACCCCTTCAATGTTCCCCAAATGGGCATCCCTACTACCAATACGGGAAATCTGGAGCAACGTAGACTCTTATACCAGAAATACGGCTACGATATCAACAAACTAATCAGGACTCATGAAAAACACGAATCGAGAAATCAACATGAAGATGGTGTCAATAATGATGGATTTATAATTCTCAATGCAAAATCAGACAAGTTAGACTATCAACGACTATTCGAGGCTTCAAATAAGGACATCTATGCTAGTAACAATGTTTCACACAAGAATAACAAGAGCAAACGTCGTGGCAATAATGACCAAGGGTTTCGAAAATTTACTAAAGTTTCAACATCGTTTCGCAAATTGGAAGAAGAATCGGCCAAAAGGAGTCGAGAGACGAGCTGGGTGCTTAAAGATGTACTAAAATACATTAAGTATCGATCTCAACGACTAGATCCATTCATCACCAAATGGTTTACTCCTAAAGGCATTACCAATACAAGCACAAATGGAAACGGCTTTTTACTACGACTTGTTGAATTTGGTGAACCGACATCCAATGGCGACACAACCGCCCTTTTAAGCGACGCAACTCACAAACTATGCGTTATATTCCCTCGCAAAACCGTATTCAACTATATTTCCAATGGTGGACTTCAATTTCAAGACGCATACTCAATCAACAATTACATCTACATCACTAAAGCCAATTTGAAATTTGTAACCCATGAATTTATCAAGACTCATTTTGGAACTAAATTGAACTATATCGATACTAAAGTCAGTTATTGTGTTTTGCAAGTGCTCGAGTTTAAATTGATGTACAGTGTTGAATATTTGCTTGCTAATCGAGTGGCCGGAGCTCCGCCTTTAGAAAAAGTAGTTAATGACAATGGGTCGCAATATGAGGTTTATGATTATGAGGACTTTGATGTAAATGGGGGTGCGAATGGAGGTGATGGAGGTGGTGGAAATAGAGGTGGATGTGGAGGTGCTATGGGGCAGGTGGTGCCCAGGTTTGATAAGTTTGCCTTAAAATTGGTTTATAATAATGAGTTGTATCGGAAATTGTGTTACTTGAAACCACTGGAGAGATGATGATTATGGGGCTCAGTAGGAAGGATCATCACCATAGTGGAATGGTGGTTGGTATTTTGGACAGATTTTTTTTTTGCAACACAATTCCCAAACCAGCCAATGCTTCAAAAGCGTTCCCCTTTCGAATCCACCACAAGACGCTAAAGGATGAGTGTTGAGCCAACAGGGACAGACTCGGCCAAGGGAGTCCCACAGGATAATGATGATACCACGCACCAGTCCAATGTTTCTTCTGCTATTGCTGCTGCTACTACTATTACTCCACAACCTGTTCCCATAAAGTCAAAATCAACCTCAAACTTACCCACAATGTTGGATTCAAAACCCCTTGCAATTCCTGAAACCGATGTCATGTCAAGTGTGACAACACCTATTCATCCATTACATTCTCACCACGGTTGTAATTTGATAGATTTGGATCAAGAAGAGTTGAACATCCCCTTGATTACTCCTCCTCCACATCAGCACCCTCAGTCGGTCCATAGCATCATACCACCACTACCAACTCAAGATACTTATTCCCCCATTGGTCATGTAATTTTACGGTACTTGGAACGATGGATACTAGAGCTAATTGAAAGACATAGAAATGGGCCTTATTTTTACCCCATTGCCATTACACTAGCAATCATTGTTGTTGTATTAGTATTGATACTTGTATTCTCGGGTAATTTCAATGCATTAGTGAGGATTTTGCGACACTTGATTTGTGAGTTGATTCAACTGGTTAAACCTTCATCTACAGTGCAATTTTGTGTGTAAATAGAATAACAACCACTATAGCATAGACTACGTTTATTACTAATGGTATATGTACAAGCTCCCTTTCTCCTTCCTACTTGTGTCTCACCATTCTTCCCTTTCTGTTTCTAATAACATTTGGGTTAGCTCTAAGTCTTGTCTTTTGGAACTTCTTCAATCCCCATTTCGATTGACTAAACTTGTTGGACTTGGATTTACCTCTACCACCACCATGAGGATGATCGTTGGCATTCATAGCAACACCTCTTGTGATTGGTCTCCTACCTCTGTGTCTTGCTCTACCGGCTTTACCCCATGAAATCAATTGATGCTCCTTATTGGAAACCACTCCCAATGTCGCATGGCAATCCAAATGTACAAAACGATGTTCCCCACTGGATAATTTGATAATGGCTCGTGATTTTTCTGGATGTTTGGACAAAATTTTACCAAATGTTCCTGCACTACGGACTAGTTGTGCTCTTTGACCTGGATGTAAGGCGATATTATGGATGATTGATCCAACGGGTAACATCTTCAATGGTAAGCAATTGCCCCTTTGTAAGATTCTGGCGGATAATAATGCATCATCAATTTCACCATTATTTGTCCTCTTCATTTCCTCAATGAAATCTTGAGGAATACCCTGTCTGAAACTTTCAACCACATCACCACTACGTAACCCTTGTGGTGCCAAAATATATGACAAGTTCCCCGTAGTTACGTTTTCCAATAATGCAATATGTCCTGATCTGTTTGGGTCATATTCGATTCGAACAACTTTGTTTTTTCCCAGTTCCCATCGGTGGAAATCAAGTAATCTAACACGTTGTTTGTGACCACCACCTCTACCCCTTATTGTGATTTGTCCTTTGTTGTTTCTACCGGCTGTCTTTTTCTTGGGTGCAGTCAATTCTTTAACTGGTCGTCCCTTGTGTAAATGGTCATGGACTGGTTTTTTGTAGTGCGTTGAACCTGGATGAGTATGAGGTGGGAAATAATCGCCATAATTCTTGATCTTAACCAATCTGAGAGAAAGTTCTCTTTGTTTTCTATACTTGATATCCTGAGCTTCCAAGTCTGTAAGTTGTTGATCTTGTGAGGGGGAGGACGAGGACGAGGACGAGGACGAGGAAGAATTGAACCGTTTAAAATACGTGTGTGGTGTAAAGTGGGTGGTAACTCTGCATTTTGTTATGAATTCAGAAGATAGCCTTATTCGGCTACTGACAAGAGCCTGTGAAAGCCTAGGTATCATCTCAAATCGTGGCTCTAATGAGAGATGCTGTTGGGATAACAGGCTTCCTTTTCATAGTGTAATCCCATGTAGAATAAATTTTTCACCTATCCCTATTCGAGCAAACATCCATACACACATACTAAAGTATATAAGCCAATGATATATTGCCAATGCTACCAGTTGTACCGCAGAAATTGCGAGAACGAAAAATTTCAACAGAGAAAACACAGAGAGAGAGATTCAAATATTGTTGGAAAAGAATCTTAGTCAGGTCAATTGACAAGAAGAAAGAGCTAACGTTAACCAACATATTCCTTAGGATAGTAATCAACAATGATCTCACGTGTATTCACCCGTTCATTAGCTTCAACTCGTGTGTTGGCCAATACTGCTGCTAAAAACACCAAACCACCAATTCAATTATTTGGTATTGATGGAACTTATGCCAACTCATTATACTCGGCCACAATCCAACAATCAGACATGAACCAAACTTACAACTCATTGAAGAAAGTTGAAAATGTCATCAAGGGAGATCCAAAATTAGAAGAAGCTTTAACTAATCCTGCTTTAACTAAAGATGATAGAATTTCCATTGTTAAACAAGTCAATAAGAATTTACAATTGGACAACACCACTGCTAATTTCCTTTTGGTTTTGGCTGAAAACAACAGATTGGGCAACTTTCCATCAATTTTCAAAAAATTTGGTATGTTGAATGATGCTCATAATGGTATCATTGAAGCTAAAGTCACTAGCGCCAAGCCATTGGAATCTAAAGTGTTGAAGAGATTGGAATCTTCGATTGGTGGCAGCTCATTTGTAGGACAGGGTAAGACTTTGAAGTTGAAGAATGAAGTTAATCCTGATATAAAAGGTGGTTTGATTGTTGAAGTCGGTGATAGAATTGTTGATGTTTCAATTGCAAACAAGGTTGCCAAATTGAACCAAACTTTGAGAGAAAACTTGTAAGATGATGGGAGAGAGCTAGTAGCTGCTTTTTTCAATTAGCAAGAGATTGTGCACGATTAGTTTAGAATATACGTGATTTGGTTAAAGAAAGAGTGGACAAAAAAGGTGGGTTGTAAAGTGCCGTGTATGTAGTTGTATCGGCGTCCAGCTGTAGCACCTTTGGGCTACTGTTTCCCTCTAGATTAATCAATGCATAGACTAGGCAATTCTCTTCACATCGTGTCCTCAAAGCTAAATCAGACGACGGTTGAAAAAAACTAAACATTTCAAGTTAACACGATAACCTCACTAGCTACCCCCTCCTCCCTCCCTTCCTCCACAATGGCAGTATCAAAAAGGGTAAGAGCCATAATAGATTTGGCCACAGTGTTTGCCATTGGCCTCAACATATTTGTCTACTTCTACCCTGATATACTAAACGAACCTCACCAATGCAATTGGCACAATTCACCATCTTTAGAACCCAAATACAATATACTTGAAATCGTGCCACAGCAATATCTTCAACCTATACTAAGTACAGTTCCCGGCTTATGCAAAGAGGAAAGCAATGATGTACCTGCTTTTATTAAGAAAGATCAAAATGAGATCCATATGTTGTTATTTGGTGATCCTCAAATTAACGGCAATTGGAAACTGACGAAATATATCAAACGATTGGACAACTATGGTAACGATTACTATCTTGGTCACATTTACAACACCATGTATAATCGATTACATCCATCACATGTAGTGGTGATGGGTGATTTATTCTCAAGTCAATGGATTTTGGATTCAGAGTTTTATAATCGTACATATCGATTTGTTGAACGATTGTTTCCTAGAGATGAAGAGTATAAGCAACATGTGATGGAAGCATATACCAAGCATGAGGATTACAATTGGCGTAAATGGCTTGAAGATGAAAAAAAGATGGATCCATTACATCGATTCAAATCTAGAGTGTATAACAATGTTTATGATTGGGTACATCAAGATCGGCAAACACCAAATTATGAAAACCCATTGTTCATTAACTTGACTGGTAACCATGATATTGGTTACAGTGGTGATGCAACGTGGCAACACATGGCTAGATTCCATTATTTGTTTGGTCAAAATAATTATGTCATCAATTACAACAAAGGCACCAACCGTGAATGGAGGATTGTTGTTGTTGATTCATTAACACTTGAAGGGCCAGCATTACAACCGGAATTTATCAATTATACATGGTCATTTTTGGAACATCTACGTGATCATGAAAACCCCACTTTCAAAGGCACGACAATCTTGTTGACACATATCCCCATGTACAAACGAGCAGGATTGTGTAGAGATGGACCTGAACATCGATACTATGATGAAACTTATGAACGTGAACCATTCAAAATTGGCTTGTTGCGTAGTCAGAACCATTTGTCGTTTGAAACAACTCAACGGTTATTAAGTATTGTGTTTCCTAATGATGATCAAGGGGGAATTATACTTACAGGACATGATCATGAGGGGTGTGATGATTGGTACAATTTTGATTCCCAAAATAGTACATGGGTGGCGTCAAAGACGAAAAACACAACCTCTCCCAAACAACCAGTGAGGGAAATTGTAGTTAGATCAATGATGGGTGATTTTGATGGTCAAACTGGTATTTTAACTGGTGAATTTAAGCAAAATCGCTGGCAGTTTAATTTCACTTACTGCTCATTCACGGTTCAACATTGGTGGTGGGCTAGTAAAGTTGCCATTTTGATTGCCATTTTATTGAAATCAATTACAATTTTGATTTAGAGAGAATGGAAACTGCATAGATTTTGTATATTTATTTAGTTTTGAGTTTTAGATGTAAAAAAGGAATCACATTTGAATACAGAGATTTCGCAGTACGAGGTTAATACGATTCTTTTTTTCTTTTTCGAATCAAATGGTTGTGGTGGTTGCTTCGGTGATGACTTCAGCCGGTTGTTCTGAGGACAACAAGGCATTGTCTTTTTGCTCTTGTTCTTTGGACTTTCCTTCTGAGACTCCACCACTAGTGTCACCAGATGGATTGCTTTCCTCCTCTTTTGAAGTGTCAAGTTGTGATGGATTTGCTCCTTCTGGTATGCTCGTTACATGATTGACGAGTTTGGCCGCATCACTATTGGCAGCAGGTTCATCCTTGACTCCATTATCAACGACTCCATCGCCACCATTGGAGCCTCCCTTATCACCATTCGCCTCAGCAATAAACTGTTCAATCTCCTCCTTAGCGCCATCAACACTTTGTTCGGGTGAAATTTGCAATCTCTTAACCTTTAATACCCCATCAACAAAGATCCAATGAGATCTCTTGATTCCCGAAGGTTGCTTCTTAGCACCCAATGACCCAATCAATTCTCTTTTGGGGTCACTCAACAAGTCATATTCTACATGTTGTTTAGTTTGGAAATTTTTTTGATTGTGTGGGGTATCGGCAGAAAGTCCAAAAACAGCCACATTTTTGTCAGTTAAAAATTGAAAATTCTTTTGAAATCCACAAACTTGTCTAGTACAACCGGGTGTTGACGCCTTTGGGTAGGCGAAAATGACAACATACTTGTGCTCCTTAGCAACTGTGGGTAAATTGATTTCTTTTTCATCTTGATTGAGTAAAGTGAGATCAGGGATCTTGTCGCCAATTTCAATTTCATGAGTGATTTCAGCTTCTTCTTCCCCTTCTGGTTCACCTTTTGGTTCTGTTTTAGCTTTTTTGGCTGGAGGTGGTGCAGTGGTTGTAGCGGCTGCAGTTTGTTGTTCTGCTTTGGCTTGCGAGGTAGAAGCAACTCTAGCTGAACGACGTAATCCTGACATATTTTTATAAGCTGTTGTGATGTTGCTTAGCGGTGGTGCTCTTCGTTTCAAAATATCAATTGTAAAAGAAATAGTGTCTAACGACAGAGAGCTTCTGGAAGTGAAGGAAACTGTTTAAATTGTCTAAAAACTGTCAAAAAAGAAGTAAAAAACTGTGGGTGAGTTTTGAAATTCTTTATATGAAGAAGAATGGTACAATGTCACACAAAAATACATGAGAAGGGGTGTGTGTCTTAATTAGTGCAAGCGACATCGGAATTGCGAAATAGGTTGCCGAAAGGAAGAGAGAGATTGAAGTTATGATACTGGCATCATGTATTGACCTCAAAGTCCGATCTCAACAAACCTCCAAGTCCAGTTAATCATGGTTATTGGATCTTTCTCAAGCGGAGATCTAATGAAAGTCATACTGCATACAAAAAGGTATGTCTTAAAGAATGGAAAAAGGGGGGTTTTCTTTTACTCTTTTTCTTCTTTAACCGTCGGAAATGTTCCATATTAAGGTTAAGAGCATTAAATTTGCTTCTAGAATATACCAGGGTGTTTAAGACTATGCCTATTTTGCTAATTTTGCTTTTGCCCACGACTTAAACGCTGCTAAAAATTTAACCAAAAGGAATATGTTTTTTAAAATTGATGCAAAAATTGGTGGTAAAATTTGTCTAACGACAATGCCCTTAATGTTGTTGCAAGTCTGCAAAATGTCTATTACTTATACCACATACTGTCCTGATGTGCATTGCCTAGCGTTCTTCCGAGTCCAGGACTAGCTAGTATATGCACTGTTGTAAAACGGGGCACTTGTTTGCAACAGTCAACAACGCCCTATGTTGAACCAGGAACAATGCACTAGCTTTTTATTAAACCTGAAACTCTTTGTAATCGACCTTCGAGTTAGCTTGTCGCAATCTCGCATGCCCCCCCCCCACTACCATTACTTCCACTATTTCGTCAATGTCGCTTTTTTATTTATGACACTCTAATTTACGACACAAGACTATCTGTCACCAAAAATTTTCTCCTTGTTTTTATCTAAGAGTCAATTGCACGTGGAACAAACGGAATCGCCATCGGTATCTACCTCCCCGTTTCCCAATAATCTCCTCACTAAATGCCAAGTACGGATACCAAGACTGACCCTGAATCGAACGAGGGTCAAGACATCATGTCCAAATCTCCCATCCAGATCAAGACTGAAGATAGTAGAAATGAAAACAATGAGGATTTATTCACAGTTGATAACATCTTGCCTGGATGTAAAGTTTACGCTACAAAAGATGGTGAAGAAAGATTAGCGGAGATATTACAAGAACATATGAAGAAGGGCAGAAAAGTGTTTTATGTCCATTATCAAGATTTTAATAAACGTTTAGACGAATGGATTGAAATTGATCGAATAAATTTTAAAAAACCCTTAATTTTACCTGAAGTTAAAGTTGATGAAAAGAAGGAAAACAAACAAAAGAAGAAGACTAAACTGAAAGCATCTAAGTCCCAAGCAGGGACCAGCGCCTCCACCCCACGAGAGGAAACTCCACAAATGAATGATGATGAAATGGATTTGGAGAATCTTAATGTGCAAGGATTGAAAAGACCTGGAGAAGAAGTGAGTCGAGAAGAAGAGATTAAAAAGCTTCGATCAGGTGGGTCGATGACTCAAAATCATTCTGAAGTGGCTAGAGTAAGAAACTTGTCAACCGTGATTCTTGGTGAACATATAATTGAACCATGGTATTTCTCACCATACCCCATTGAGCTCACAGAAGAAGATGCAATATATGTTTGTGATTTCACGTTATCCTATTTTGGCTCCAAAAAGCAATTTGAAAGGTTTAGGTCAAAATGTTCAATGAAGCATCCACCAGGTAATGAAATATACCGTGATTCAAAAGTGAGTTTTTGGGAAATTGATGGTAGGAAACAAAGAACATGGTGTCGAAACCTTTGTTTACTTTGTAAACTTTTTTTGGATCACAAGACTTTGTACTATGATGTTGATCCATTTTTATTTTATGTCATGACCATAAAATCAGAACAAGGACATCATGTTGTTGGGTTTTTCTCCAAGGAGAAAGAAAGTGCTGATGGCTACAATGTTGCATGTATTTTAACTCTTCCTTGTTATCAAAAGCGAGGATTTGGAAAATTGTTGATTCAGTTTTCATACATGTTGTCAGCAGTGGAGAAGAAAGTCGGATCACCAGAGAAACCATTATCAGACTTGGGATTATTGTCATATAGAGCTTACTGGACGGATACATTGATAAAGCTTCTAGTGGAAAGAAATAACCCTACACTTCATCGAAGAAATAATCCGCATCCAGCTGACGACGATGAATATAACGAAACCCCACCACCACCACCTTCATCATCATCATCGTCAAGAAACGGAAACACAACCAACGAAATCACCATTGAAGACATATCGGCAATCACATGCATGACAACAACGGATATACTACATACCTTAACAACATTGAAGATGCTACGGTATTATAAAGGTCAACATATCATCGTATTAACTGATCAAATAATGGCCATGTATGAAAAACTAGTAAAAAAGGTGAAGGACAAGAAGAAGCATGAATTGAATCCAAAATTACTAAGCTGGACACCTCCACTGTTTACAGCAAGTCAATTACGTTTTGGGTGGTAAGGGCCTCCTATTCAATCTCGCCCCATATTTTAATACTTTTATCACCACCACATGTAATCAATCTCAACCCCGACATGTCAAATGTTGATGCATAGATTGCTGCACCGTCAGCACCAGGTAATGCTGGTGCATGTCCTAATTGCAATAATTTACCCAGTACATAATCATAAAATTCAATTTTTCCATTATCGTACCCAGCAAACAATGTATTTGTCACTGAATTTATCGACAACGTATTGATAATATGTCCGTCCTCTTGCGCTTTTTCTGATTTCTCAAAGTTGTTGAGCAACTGACCCCCTGGGAGCAACCATTGTTTGATGTTACCATCAGAATCACCAGATGTGAACGTCAGTTCCAAAGGATGGGCAACCATTGATCGTATACTCTTGGAGTGTTGCGTGATGCACAACTCAGTTGTTTGTTTTCTCAAATCCCATAATCGTATTGTCCCATCCATTGAACTGGTGATAACTTGTGGTTCATTATCAAACGATTCAATAGATGTGATATCGCTCTTGTGTCCTGATAATAAGGTAATCTCCTTTGTGGCTCTAATATCCCATATCCTAACCACCGCATCTCTACCTCCACTTAAAACAACATCTAATTGAGGATGTAGTGATAATGCATATATCCCACCAACATGACCATGGAAATTCTTGATTTGACAACCCTCCACGGCATTCAGTTTCTCTAGATCCCAACAACGTAATGTCTTGTCTTCAGATCCTGAAAAAAGATAGGGAAACTTCTTCGATACTACAAGTGCTCGAACTCCCATTATGTGGCCGGTGATTGTGCTTTTCAATTGCAGGGTTGCAAGATCCCAAATCTTGATGGTTGAGTCCGATGAGCCCGTGACAAACCAATCATTGGTGACTTCATCCATAGTTACAGCTCGTACCCATCCTTGATGTGCTCCAGCTATAGTTCGTAGAAGTTTCCATTGACCGGGGTAGTTTTGTGGTTCAGGTGACGTTGTCGTTAATGCAGTTGATGTTTCTTGATTCATAGTTGATTGAGGGGATGATGGAATAAGTCAGCTCTTGCACTTCTGTACTAATCTTTGGGGGAGATTTATGGCAAATACCGTCGCTGTGTTGTGTTGAAGCATGCTTGAGCATCGCGTTGGGTGCATTTTGAAAACCATGAAAAATATTAAGCACCAGAAGTTCACACTACTGCACCAGACAAAGGAAATCAACAGCCCATATGAGCTAGTTCTCTTTATCCACGGCTGTCTAAAATATATACCCCTAGCCAATGCAATTGATTAAAGATTTGTGTGATGTACTTACAACGTCCAATAAACCGATAAAGATAATTGGCATTGTTCCACAGTCTGGAGAAGAGGACTTTATCATCCACGAGGAAGGGGATACCTTAGAGATAGGACTAACTAAACAAATATACTTTCGAATATTCAAGGAGTCACACGAGGTTTTTCACACTCACCATGAGGATCGACTACGTATAGACAGTCTATCCCATTCCAATATGGAAGAGTTGTATTACATGACTTTGGGATATTTGATCACCACAAATGAGCATTCAACAATTATTGCCCTTCATGAAGAGCTCGTTGAAAGGCTAGGAAATCATGAGTATGATTTGGAAATCGTATCATGCTTTTTGACATGTCGAATGAAACGTATAAATAAGAGTTCTATGTTATGGCACTTCGTAAAGAAATTGACAATGATACGGTTGAGCAAAGATTACGATGTGTCGCAGTTTCTTTGTCGTGCACTTGTTAGTTGTGAGTTACATTTTGCAAACTATTATGGAAACAATTATCTACAGTGGCTCATCGTCTTGTGCAAGTCAAAGGAGGTTGAGTTGAACGAGTTCCAAAACATGTTAATCGACCTGTGTCGAAAGCACCTCCTGGATAGCTCTCTTTGGGGGACACTCAAGGTGGCTTTCAACCCCGACAAAGTATTAATTGAATATGTTACACTGGTCTACTACAATAGACTTACAGGTGAGTCCTTATTGAAAAAGTTTCCCAGAGTTGATTATAATGATACAGTGGTCACCTTGTTTGAGTGGTTGTTGCGTCTGTACTGCCAGTACAAGACGCCATTTCTCGTGTTGATTGAGTCGACTAATTCATTGACCATCTTGGATGAGTTTGGAAAGATGTTAAATAAAAGTACATTGAAGTCCACTACCGATCTCAAAGACAAGCTTCTCAAACGAAAGCAGCAAATCTTATCAACACAATAATATATATATCCAAACACCGACTAGATTTCTACTCTGTTTCTTCTCTTCAGTTGGGTGCAAATCGCAAATCTCGGAAAAAAACCCCGGCAAACAATATCTCATTTCCTAAAACGCAAAATTAAATCAGCAAAAAGACAAACAGAGAGACATTACAAAGTCCACCACATAACGAATGTTGAGGATACGCGAGCTCCAAAAGAAAAGACAAGAGGAAGAAGCAGCGGCTGCTGCTGCCGCAGCAAATCCAATGTCACCCACGTCTTCATCAACGTCATCCTCCTCCAACAACAGTAACAACAACGCGTTTTCATCATCATCCAAAGTTAGCGCCGCTCAACTACGTGTCCAAAAAGACATTACCGAATTGGATTTACCCAAAAGCATCAAACTCACATTCCCCAATACCGCTGATTTCTTTAACTTTGATTTACAAATCATACCACAAGATGGTTATTACAAGAATGGCAAATTTAAATTCAAGATTGAAATCGGATCAAATTTCCCCATTGAACCACCGAAAATCAAATGCTTGAACAAGATTTATCACCCCAATATAGATCTTGATGGCAATATATGTCTCAATATATTGAGAGAAGATTGGTCGCCCGTATTAAGTTTGAATTCGGTGTTGATTGGATTGAATTTCTTGTTTTTGGAACCAAACCCTAATGATCCATTAAATAAGGAGGCAGCAAATATGTTGGTTAAAGATAAGAATCAATTTGAAAGAAACGTTACTACATCAATGAGAGGCGGATATATCTCGCTGGTGCATTACGATCGAGTAATATAGTTGGTATATAGTTGTATAGTACAACAAGTGGAAGAGGAGAAAGCTCTTCACTTCCATATTTTGACAACATTATCGGTACTCCCACTAGCAACCACGCATCGCATTCGTGCCTCTATATCTTTTATAACATTGTCGTCGTTGTTGTCGTCGTGGCTATTTCCATTGATCTCGTCTTTGCGTTTAGCTAGTCGAGCAAAGTCAATGTCAGTGACGAATCCTTGGTGGCCGGCAAGTGTTCGCAAAACACCCACCGAGTCGTCTATATTCAACCCGTTCAAATCCCATATCTTGATTGTTTTATCATCGGATCCACTAATTATATACCTCCCATTTGGATGTACTTGCAAAGTTTTAACCCATGACAGATGCCCTTGTAGGTTAGCAATATGCCATGCTTGTGCTTGGTTATACTTAGATGGCATGGGGGTACGACCTGGTACTAGTGTAGGTGGAGGTAGTAGCCATAGTTTGATAGAGTTGTCTCTGCTTGCAGTAAGACAATACTTGAACCCCAATTTGTCATACACTTGATTTTTGATCAACTCAATCGGGAGTGTGGGAAACAAGTCGGAGTTTGCCATGATGAATGAGTCTATGACACTATTTGAAAGCTTAGGTAGGAATGTGACAGCTTCAATCACATGCGTATGACCAATTAGCAACGCAATACCAGTACCAGATTGGCCATGACTTAACCGACCACTTTGATCATTAGAACATGTCAATACAAAATCACCAAACTCTCCTGAACACACATCTAAATCTCTCACCCATTCACTATGTCCCACAAAGCTCTTGATGCAAGTACCATCAACCACATTCCACACCTTGATTGTTTTATCCCTCGAGACACTATATAGCATGTCGTGGGCTGAAAATACAATGGAAGACACCGTATGATCATGACCACGTAAAGTTTTCAAATGCGTATATGTTGTTGCATTGTATAACTTGATGGTAAGGTCAGAAGAACAAGACGCTAATATGTATTGCAGCTCATCGCCTTTATTCATTTCAATCTTGTTTTGTGAAAATGCTAATTTGTTAACTCCTCGGGTATGTGCTTTCAAAATCTTTTCCGGTAGAGCATTATCATCGGAGGCGAAATTCCATACATTGATTGATCCATCATTGCATCCAGCAAAAACCAAAGGAAGAACAGGATGTAGCCTGACACTATTGACAACACTTGGTGCTTCAAAATTCTGAATTGCAGACATTGGTATCCAATTTATTCGATCCTTGCTAATCTTGACAGGAGCAACATCAACAACACTTCGTAGATTGGTTACTTCATTCTCCAAATCGATAATCTTTTTCTGGAGACGTAGAACCGTAGACCACTTCTTTTCAAGGTACTGATCAACAATCTCACCTTCATTGTGCGTGGTTGAAGAATTGCTATTTGGTAAAAGTAACTTTGATAGTTGCTGGAGAAGATGCTCATTTGTTTCCGAAGATGAGCAGAATGGCTGTAGGTATTGTAGTATGGCCTTATTGAGTTCCACTTGTTGTCGTTCTGTTAAAATCAGATTCGACATTGTCATGGCAATCGATGCATTCTTTACCAGTCAAGGGAGAGAGATACAGAGATCAATTGTTTACAAATTTGCCCAAAAAAAAAAAATAAAAAAAAAAAAATTCATTTACTGCCGTGCGGCTCAACACGATTTTGTCCATCTATTTCGGGGTATTTTTCAAAGCAGCAAATCTTGCTGCCAATGCATCAAACTCATCTTGTTGTTTTGGTGCAGGTTTAGGTCGAGGCTTACTAGCAGCAACACTTGGTTTATCAGCCAACTCCGCCAATGGCGTCTCTTTCTCTACCCTTTCCTTAGTTCCACCCTCACCGTCATCATCCTCATCACCACCTTCTTTGTCTCCCTCTCCCTCTTCGTCTAATTTCAAATGCTCTAGTCCCGAGTACGGTACACTATAAGCCAATGCAATCTCAACAAGATACATATTCACCAAATCCTCACTCGGTGGCTCAACTCCACATCTCCGTACAATCTTTTCCGGTACATGACCTTCTTTATTCTCCAATGCCTCTTTACCAAACTCAGCGCCATATTTGTAAATCAATATATCTCTAATTGCAACAATTTCCTTCAAATCTGTACTGTGTGCTGCATAGATAAGTGAACTTACAGCTTCAAGTAAACTTGGATCACACGCTGGACGATCAAGTATCATGTTCAATCGAGCTAGTAAAAGCTCGCAGTATAGCTCGAGAAGCTCCAAGAGCTCAATGTATATATCATCGCGAATGATGTTTTCGACTCTGATTTTGGCTGATGATTCTTTACCAGTTTTGAGCAATTCCGCCAATTGTCTTCGCTGTTGCTTTGTCAAGGCAACCTTCTTTTCTTGAGTAAACTTGAGCTTTGAAATTGCCATTTTGAGATTCGTTTTGAGTCTCAATTGGTTGAGATGTGGTGGTACTGGCTTAGGCATGATGGGAGTAGCTCGATTGGTGTCAAGTCAAAAGGCACTGCTTTTGGCGTGAGGCAAATTCTCGATCTCTTTTCATTTTTTTCCGCCTCCAGGCTCCCTCTCAACTGCCATACAGAACCCTTTCTACGAAGTCTTTTCATCCAATACTGTTTTTGTATATTTCATTTTCTACGTAAACACACTACGAACTCTCCGAAACGATTGTATGTTCATGAGGTGGAGTTCCCTTGACCAAAATCTCCTCATCGTCTTCATCAAAATTAGCACCAATATTATCAGCACTACGAGTCTCTCGTTTCAAAGTGCAACATTGTATATCCTTGATCCACTCATCATTCATAATCTCTTCTAAAGTAGCCCTCTGTTTTGGGTCAGTATGTAACATTCTAGACATGATTGGACGTGAAGCATGGGGTAAAAGACGCATCAATCTATAAGGGCCATGTATTTGCTTGTGGGCCACTGGTTTCTTTTTGGTTTCTTTACCATCTGCATTTGCGGCGGCAGCGGCAGCGGCTTCTTTTTCTTGTTGAATACGTTTATCTTCTTCTTCTTGTTGCGCAAGAAGCTTCTGATAAGCTGGATCATTCTTTCTTTGCTCATTGAATTCATTTCTGGCGTTAGTTTTCTTGGTTTCGTATTCTTCCAACTTTTGATCAATTTCTTTCAATTGGGTCAAGATTTCATTCTGCTGAGTTTCATCGAGAATATCACCTGAATCAATCGACTTTGCAACTAATTTAGCCACTTGACCCTCCTTCTCCCCCTCATTTTCACCTTCCTTTTCACCCTCATTTCCACCCTCATTTTCACCTTTCTTTTCACCCCCATTTTCCTCTTCGCCTTTATCTTCACCTTCACCTCCCTCCTTAGCTGTAGATACAGCCTCACTTGCTTCCTTTTGTTCCTCCTCCAATAACTTCTTTCTCTTATTCAGACGTACAAGGGTGTTTTTCAACTTACGTTGCTGCAAAAGCAACTTGTGACACTCATTACTCAAATAATAATCATGATAATTGTCATCAGGCATGCAATACATTTTAAAACTATTATCCTTTTCAGGATTGGGTATTTTCCATGGGAACCTCTTTAACGTCATACAACAATATATGATTGCAATTGACCAAAGATCAACTGGTTGTGGATTGTATGAATTTGGTGATTTCAACACTTCAGGGGCCAAATATGGATCACTACCAACAATACCATGACATGGATGAACATTTTGAGCACTACCAAATTGATCATAAGGGTATCTGAAAATCACAGCACTACCAAAATCAATAAGCTTCAAAATTCCATTTTTATCCAATACACAATTGTCCAATTTCAAATCTCGATGAGCTAATCCAAGACCATGCAAGTAATTAACCCCTTCAATAATTTGTTTCAAACAACAATTGATTTCAGTTCTTGACATTTCGCCACTCATCACCACCGCAAAGAAATCAATTGGTGCGTACTCCATAATTTCAAAATATCGGTTGTTTTCATGCAAGATATCAATGGTTTTAATAATATTTGGATGCTTCAATGTTGAGCCAATACAGTATTCTGCGGTACATTTCCGCGTGTAATCTTTCAACGACTCATTAGCTCGCTTAGCTCGAAACTCTTTAACAGCAAATGTTTTCGAGTCAGAAGGTCTTGTGATTAGCTTGACTGACCCACCAGCTCCACTACCCAACTCTTTTCCCACTTTACCATACTTTTGCACCAAGGGTGAACTATCATCAGTAAATGGATCCTTGTTTGAATTCAGTGAATGTGAGGCATTGGCAAGTAATTGTGATGATGTTTGGTTAATCATGGTAGCTAGGGCGGTGCTCGATTGGTCTCGTGAAGAAGTTCCACTTCCACTAGCAATTGGTGGAGGGGTATGTATTTGGTTCGAGTAGTGTCCGCTACTACCACCACCACCACCTTTAGCATTCGATGTCTTTTTTGTAGGTTTAAAGAACCGTTTCAATTCACTCATTGACCCAGCAGGCTTATTAGTGTCTTGCAGATGATTGGTAGTATTTGATGGAACGGGCGATGGAGCTGTTGGTTTTCGGTTGAAATTAGGCGGTGAATGGACATCATGGTGTGGTTCGGGAGTACCACTGGGTGAAGGTAACGAATCTTGAGAATCATGCTTACCAATGTGGAAGCCGAGGAATTTACGCCCACTTGACATGTCTGTACTGCTCGGTGATAGATCGTGTCCGTCATTGCTATGCTTATGTCTTGAAAACAAGCTCAACTTGTGTTTCTCAGGCATCGTGCAAATTGAATTGAAGTGTGTGTGTGTGTGTGTGTGTGTTTGTGAAAAGAATCTGGTGGAAGGATGATTATCTCTATGTGTCTTCGTTAAGGTGCCCCTATCACGTTTTACTCTGCTCCCTCACTACTTTTGCAAATTACAACCAGCTATGGCAATCGGGTCAGGTATCTGTATCACAGTTGACTTCTTCTTTACCACAGTGGAACTATTGGTGCTTCTTTTCCCAAAAAATGACTAAATATAATTGATCCTCTTAAGTTTTATTTCTAAGTCTCTTACACTTTGTTTGATTGGACAGAGAAGAAAAAAAAAAAGAACGCATATAGTTTTATGTAGTTACTTAATGGGGAAGTTTGTGCGGCTGACATCGGAATTATAAAAAAATGTATACAGAGAAAAATCAGGTGCTTTTTTTTTTTTAATTACCCTTCCCCAAGAAGAAGACTAAAGCGGATCTAATATTATATGATTTCACTCAATTGCCGTTCCCCGAACTTGTTTTTCTCTTTCGGGTACATAAGGTTTACTTCCTTTTCTTGAATGTCTTCGTTCATTATCTTCTCGCCTTTTCAAACTTTCAATTTCAATACGTTTAATCTCCTGGGCCTTTTTCACAACTTTTGGTACATGTCTATGTCTAGCAATTCTCTTAATTTCAGGCATGTATTGGAACCTTTCTTTCAATTTGTCATCATATTCAAGTTTATTTCTTTGTTTCATAGATTTGATATTCGACCTATCGGAAGCTTTTGTTCTCCAAATCCTTACATTGGTATCGTCCGATCCACTAAGAATATACCTAGCATCGGTACTAAATTTAGTACAGAAAACATGCTGCATTCTTTTAGTGTGGTAAATGTCACGCGAGTGGCCAGCACGGGAATTGAAAATCCGGATGGTTTTATCGTAAGAACCAGTAACAATTTCCTCCCCAGTGGGTGAGAAATCAACATCCATAATGGCAGCAACGTGGTCCTTGTAGATGTTTAGAGTTTTCTTCATGTTTCTCATATCCCACAAATATGCATTGTGGTCTTCATTACCAGTGACGAAATTGAATGCTTCGAGGGGGTTCCAACTGATACAATTGTTTCTGAAATTGGTCACTGCTCTTTGGACAGGGACATTGGTACGTATGTCGTATAAAACAATAGAATTGTCTGACCCTGTGCTAGCAACAATGTTTGTTTCTGTTTGATTAAACTTGACAGTGTTGACATTATCGGCACCCCAAGATAAATTACTGATATATTTAGAGCGATTCATATCCCACAACTGAATTTGAGCACCACCAGTTACAAACATGGCATCTTCTCTGTGATGGTCAATACCTTTAAAAGCATGCTCGCCAATAAATGTTTTCACCAATCCTTGATCTTTGTTAGTGTATATTTCATCATCTTGAACACTTTTGTCAAATTCCTCACTATCCACCGACCACAACTTGATCAGCTTGTCATCACCACAACTCAACATTTGGTTCTGTGGGGTTATAACAAGACCACTACACATTCCATAATGAGCTCTGAAACTGGCAGTTTCTTGCCTCGTTGTCAAGTTCCAATACTTGATTACACCGTCACCACTTCCACTTGCAAACTGATTAGTCGAGTGGAAGTTCTTTGCAAGTACATAAACTCCATCTCTATGGCCATCACCAAGCTGGCCGATAAATGGTTGAGCAAACATCCTTTCAAGTTTGGTAGCTTGAAGTGCCCTAGTGTATTCTCTGGCCCTTTCAAATGGATGTAGTGCTGGGTTCAAGTTACGTGGCAATGCACTTTCCTGAGTATTTCTTACAGGAACATAGGTATCTGAGGACCTACTAATCGTTTTCAACTTCATAATTGGGGAAAGGGGAGCTTGTGTAGATGGATTTTGATAACGCTTCTACTTTTTTATATTTTTTTTCATCTCATCGGAATAAGAACAGGCATTTTGTGTATGGAGAGATAGATAAGTAGAGCAAATACAGAGACAACTACTCTACAAAGCTCACCAGCTCTTGTTTTATCTCTCTATAAAGCAAAATTAAATTAAAATCAAAATCAAAAACGAAAACACCTATAAGCTGGTATCTAACACCAACTCTACATTATCGACATTGGGTTTGCTCAAATCCTCTAAAAACGGCAACAAATCCAACAATTCGTTATCATGGGAATCACTGAACCAACTACTAATGGGAACAGCATTTGCCGGATGAAAAAGATACGACTGCGGCAGATTATCAATTATTATAGTATCTTCCAATCTTCTCCCAAGTTGCGACAAATTTTTGATGAAGTTTCCTTGATAATTGTAGCATGAATCTCGATATAGCCTGTGAAGAACCGATTGACTGAAATCCAATTTATTTAGCAATGGGTCACCATACTTGGACACCGAAGCGGTAAAGACAACAACTTCATACAATTTCCCCACTCTTTCTAGAAACTCATCCACTCCCGGTCTCTTGATTACATACACATGGTGTACTTGACCATCAATTTCAACTGGAATAACAAAATCGGCACTTCGCAAGTACTTGAAGGAAGAGTGCACCAATGTTTCGTCCAAGTCAAGCACAAGACATTTTTTATTAGCAGTGGGCAAACCTAAAAGGCACCCAGTTTCTGGGTCATGTGCTTGACCAGTTTGAAGTCGTTTCAAATCGAGGATGCCATTGGATTGAGTGTCATCAAAATCATCGATATCAGTGTCTACGTCTTCGTCCATTGGTTGTGGCTCTGGTTGATGTTGATTGGGTGTGGGCAAAGGTTGCTCATTGGGACTAGCTTGAGCTATTATATCACCAGCACTAACTCGACGCGTATTTGTGGGAGGTTCAATAGTTGATTCATCGTCATCGGTGCTTTCCTTTTTGTCACCATTTAATTTAGTTGCAGATGGGGTGGTGGTGTTGGTTGTCGCTTTCCCATTCAATGTAGATCCCTTCTTGTTGGTTAAGTCAGTCTTTGAATTTGAATTAGGGCGGTGCATATTGTTCCCATTAGCCGATTTTGCTGGTTGCGGTTGTTTAGTAGTAGTGGTAGTGGTGCTAGTCTTGTTATTGTTATTGTTGCTGTCGTTTGTAGATTTAGCTTTGTTCAGTTGACGATTTTGTCCATTAACTGGTTGCTGAGATCTTCTGTCTGAGGAATCTTCACTAGTGTCAGAACAGCAGAATAATGAAAGAACACCCATGCCTTGTACTAAATCACGGGTAGTTCTTGTGGTATAAAATGAGGAGGAAGACTTTGGTTGTTTGCAAAGTCGTTATTTGCTAACTTTTCAAACGCTGGAATTGGGGAGAAACAAAAAATGAAAACAAATGCAGGAATTAGTGATGAGTTGACGTTACCAAAATGCAAATTGGATCTAATAACTGGTAATTACAGAGAGCTGATAGATCACCTGTATCTATCAGCAGTTGTGGGGTGCGAGTGTGTGTGTGTATAAATATATATCTGTTGGTTCTGTCTGATGGAGGTTTTTTTTTGTCCAAATTTTGGTTGTCTCTTTTCTGACTCAAGTTTTTTTCTTTCAAAGTGTTTGTTCTATTATGGGCATTGAAAAAGTTACTGTTACAATCAGTAATTTACATCTTCAACTGCTCACTCTATCGTTAATGGAAATGTAGCGCATTTGAAGTTTAGAGTAAGTTGACGATTATATTTTATCACTTCCTTATTAGGTATTGTTCTATGTATTGTTCTATGTATTGTCACAGTGATCCTCTAGAACAAGGTATAAAATTTCAACATCTTGTGCTCTGTACCATTCATTGAACTTGTAACTGGCCCATACGGCCATGTAAGTGTCCTTGTCTCTTCTACAATCCAACCATTGGCGTTGGGGGGGTTGTATCTCTTTTGCAAATTATAAACAGAGCAACTGTGCACACAACCAGCAACCAGCCATGTTTCGTCAAAGGCGAGAACAAACAATAGGAAAAGAAAAATTATTCTAAAAAAAAACCCATCAGACGTGTTTTCAGGAGAGATCACCTACTACCAAACACAACTTTCTTCTAGTCTACGTTCGTTGCTATATAATACATCTACTAGTACACGCTGTATTCGACCACACTTGCTTCTTCAACATGTCTGATGTCCCTCTTACTCCACCAAGGAGAACCAAAAAACACTCCACTTTTTCCACGCCAAATCAATATGCTTTACTTACTCCAGCAACCAGTGCCAAAAAGTCAAAGAGCTTTAGTAACACCAACATTTCAAGTGCTAATAGGCTATCAGCGATCGCACCAAATACACCTCAAAAATCACCATCTAAAACAAACTCTCACAGAAAGAGGAATTTTAATGACATTTTTGTTGATACAAATACGCAGAGTTGTGAGAAGTTACCTATGGGACTTTTTCTACCTTCACCTCGTATAGTCGGCTCAGGAAGAAATGGGAAACATTTGCCTGTTTCGAATAATAGATCTGAAGTGAGGGAGGAGCCCCCCACGACACCAGGCAAACAAGTGATTAACGAGGAGATGGTGAAACAATGGCACAACACCAGTGATGATGAAGAGGAGGTTGAGATCATGACACTAGAGGAGACGAAAAAGATTCCAAAAGTGCATTTGCCCAACCCATTCTTGACCAGCGAGAGTAGCCCTAGTGTCAAGGAGCAGCATAGCTTGGAGCTGTCGAACCCATTTTTAGACAATAAGGAAAATGACCTCAAACAAAAGGTTGATTACAATACACATATGGAATTGATAAATAACAAGACAGGTCAACGTAAAGTGGTGAAGTTGACCAAAAATCAAATGAAGATAAAACCAAAAAAGTTATCTTTTGAAGGGTTATAGTGAGCTTTCTTTATTCTTGACTGGTCAAGAAGGAATGGTCTAGAAATGAATACTTATGTTACAGATGTTATTTAGGATATAAGATGCCTATTCTTGTAAGTGTGTACTGTGTGATCTTCGTGATCTTCTCTGTTTAAAGCTGACCGAAAAAATGAATCTCATCATCACCAAAGCGAATTTCGAACTCTTTATCACCCCCAAATTATGTCAATTCCCGGGTTGGGTTCAGAAGCAACCTACGAAGATAGCCTAAAATTAATATCAATCCCTCAAGGCTCTGAATGGAGAATTGAAGTCCCGTTTAAACAAATTCTCAAATTCAAGGTTACTGAAGGTATCTTGGAAATTAACGGCACTGAATTACCAAACAATGTTGAATTGCAATTAACAGGCACAAAATGTAGCATCTATTCACCAAAGCAACAATCCAAGATTGAATACAACTTGGTACAAAACCATGACATGTCAATGTGTGAAGATGATGAGTTCACGGAGTATACAAGCAATGAAACAAATATGGAATCAGTATTGAACTTGCACATGTATATCGAGTCCAAACGACAAATTGCAAGTGACCACAATGTATCCAACGAAGAACCAACTTTGGGACCTCGAGTTTTGATCTTGGGTGGGAAACAACTGGGCAAGACGTCGCTTGCTAAGACTTTAGTCTCCTATGCTGTCAAGATGAATCAATATCCAATTCTTGTCAATTTGAATCCACAAGATGGGGTGTTTGCCTTGCCCGGTTCGATATCAGCCACTGTTATAAATGACTCACTAGATGTTGAGTGTTGCAATGGATACGGACTTACAACTACAACAACTGGAGGCAACGCTTCTTCATCAAAGCAACCAATTGTGAAAAACTATGGCTTTACAGCAATCAAACAAAATTTAGATCTATACAAGTACCAGATTGAACAGCTTGGAATCACGGTGCTATCGCGATTAGAACAAGATCTTCAGTGTAGAGATAGTGGTGTTGTTGTTGATACCCCAGCACTTGGCATCAAAGATTTCGAAGTCATTGAAGCTATAGTAGGTGATTTTAGAATCGACATCATTGTTGTCTTGGGCAATGAAAAGCTAACAATTGATTTGAAGAAAAAATTGCTGCATAAATCCAATTTGCAAATCGTCAAGCTAAACAAACTGCCGGGAGTAGTTGAAGTCAGTGACAAGTTTATTCGAATGAGTCAAGAATCAACTATAAGAGAATATTTCAATGGAAACTTCAAGACTAGATTATCCCCCTTCAAAACTGATATTGATGCTACGGGCTTACAAATTTACAAAGCAGTACAAGATTCCGTGTCGTTGTCGTTTTTACCAGCTGGTGAGGATTTTGAACGCGATGACGACAAAGACAATGATTTGAACAAGTATTATCTGGCTATGGATCCAAGTCCATCCAATGTCGATAATTCAATAATCGTAGTGACTCATCTACAACTGTCGACCCCAGGCAAAGATTTACTAAACTCATCGGTGTTGGGTTACATACACGTGTCCAAATACGATGAAGAAAAAAAGAAATTAAAAGTATTACTTCCGTTCCCCGGGGTATTTCCAAGAAATGTCTTGATTTCTACAGATATAGGGTATAATGAGTAAAAAAAAAAATTCTAATCAAATGGGACACCAGCTCTTTTTATACTCTCACTGGCAGCTATGGCACTAGGGATCTTGATTCCACAACAATCACCCCATGTATTTGCGATACCATGTACATGCCCGCAATCACTCTCTATCTCTCCGTCGTCATGATGTTCGGGAATACCCTCAGGGCATTTCAATATTTCACCAAACATGAAATGTTGAATAATTGGCAATTTCCCCAACACTTCAACTTTATACATTTTGATCATCCCTTCTCTAATCTTGCCCCACAGTTTAGCAGCGGATATATCATCCAACATCGGTGAATGCCATCGTAAACTCAATTTCTCCTGTTGTTTATTGGTTGATGTCTTGATATTATTTATGAAATCAATACATTCCATATAAATGTACTTGTCCCGATACATTTCCACCAACTCGTCATTATGGATCGATTTCGGTTTCATATGCGGGTGATTGCACAATTGAGCAGCTCCAAACAAGAACGGCAAAAAATGGTAGTCGTCTAAACCCCAAACACCATGTGATCCAGCAGGTTCAAGCCAGTAAGTGCGTTGTAAGCATCTCATGGTGGCCATGTACTTGGTAAATACTTTTAGTATTAATGCTGAAAAGTCATTACGTTGAATGATGTCGAGTTTGTATAAGCACAATAGAAAGCAAATGAAATTGAGCTCATGCCCCGATCCATAATCAATTCTGGTACGATCGCCCCATGAGTTGGCAAGATAAGTGGAGGTTTCAATCAATGCCGTATCACATATAGGTTGGATCAAATCTGTCGATTTCAGTGCCACTTCATCGTAAAAATCACGAAACTCAACTTTACCAAACCTCAGTATATCCTTATCCTTTTTAACTGGATGATGTTGTATGATTTGGTAAATTTCATCTATGAGGTGTATGAGCTTTGTAATTATGGGGGAAGTCGCCACCCGGCTATCATCATTGGCTTTATCGATGACGGATTCTTGAAGCTGTGTTATAAAGTTGAGCACTTCGTTATACGTGTCTGAATCAATCCATTTCGATAAATCATCTTGCGTAAACACTCGTCTTACTGGTTTGAAGTACATTGTGGAAAGTGAAGAGAAGAAGGGGGTTTCTTGATCGGTATTAAATTCATCGCGCGTGTTTTTATACACACTTTTTACATACTTTCAATAAGCAGCTCTTTTAATTTCAAATCATCCAAGCTTTGCTCCAACACCTTAATCTCTTCCGTTGACACATCAGCCAGCACCAGTTGACTCATCTTCACCTTGAATGCAATAAATTCTTTATTAATATTATCATCGAAAAGGTAAACTAAATCACCCTCAAGTAATTGTCTCTTCATTCCCTTTCCAAGTGAAACTTGATTCACCTTGCATGAGTTGGTGCTCATATCAAGTAACCAGATGGTACCATTATCGCTTTTGAGTATACAGTGTATTTTTGATAATCGGTCATCACTTATGGCTACGTTGCAAACATCAGCACGTCCAATGGCAAACCTATCACTGGAAACAGGTATAGGCTCTGTGTATAAAGAATCTGGGATCGGTTCCAATGTCATAAGAATTGATTCGTTTCCTTCCTTATCATCCATTAAATCCTCCTTTTTAATGGAAATGTTGCCATTAGCCACTATTTGCGGCTCCAACTTTATGCGCTTAGTAGATCCATCGGGGTAGATTGGCTCCATGAGATACGGACGTTTCAGCGGATGCGACATTGGCAATGGTTGTGACATAGGAACTTGCGATTGTGGCAATGGTACTACCCGTTTAGGCACCTTGAAATCATTCTGCTTTTGTTTCGATGTCTTTCGATTCCTCTCACTATCCAAAGGTCGAAGCATAAAGTCCTCGTCAATCCTACTCAACGAGTCAAATTGACTATTGTCCACTTTTCTTGATTGTTGTGATTGCGATTGTGATAAGCTCAATGGCTTTTGCGAAGATGATTGAGATGAATCATCCTCGCATAGCCATTTATGCTTTAAAGCTTCAGCTGCAGTAAATCTATTCTCAGGGTTAACCTGCAAGCAACAACGAAGAAAATCCTGACACTCTTTACTGACTTTGAATGTATCCAATGGCGCTTTTTGGTATTCCCCCTTTTTTATCCTGGCAAACATCTTTTGATGACTATTTCCTGGAAATGGAACAAGTGCTGTTAATAAAACATAAACCAAGCACCCCAATGACCATATATCCACCAATGAAGAGTAATCACTATTAGCTTGGCTCGCTTGTGACAGACCATACTTTCCGGTAATCACTTCTGGAGCAAGATACGCCAAGGTTCCACAAAACGTCTTCATAACAGTCAGGTTATCACTAAACTTGGCCAACCCAAAGTCGGTGATCTTCACCAATATTGGTTCATCTTGCATAATCAAAATATTATCTGGCTTCAAATCTCGATGTGATATTCCCAATTGGTGAACATAGTTTATCCCTTCCAATATTTGCTTGGTGATGACTCTTGTTGCTTCTTCTCCAACTCGACCAAACTCTTCGACAAATCCCATCAAGTCACCCCCAGGAACCAACTCCATAATAATGTAGTAATTCTCTGCATCCTCGTAAAACCCCTTTAGCGATACGATATTTGGATGGTGTAGTTTCCGCAAGATGGATAGTTCCCGCTCAGCTCCTGATAATGCACTTGCACCACCATTACTGCTCAACGCTTTTCGTCGATTGATAATTTTTACTGCGTATGAGTTACCCGTTGATCTTTCAATGCATTTCTTCACCGTTGCAAATGCTCCTTGTCCAATTGTTTCTGTTTTGATAATGTAATCCTTGTATATACCTTCATCTTTGATATTCGTGTCTGGGGAAAGGGCTGGATTGAATCGATCAGTAAATACAACAATGAATTTCACCACATCCTTAGGAACTCCATTTCCCACACTTATTTCGTCTCCTTGACTGAGCAAATAATTGGACCCTTTCACTGCCCTTTGCCCATTGCGGTAGGTACCGTTTGTTGATGTATCCCGTAGCCATAACGAGTTATCCTTCAAATTGAACCAAACCATGAAATGTCTATTGGATAAACGAGATGACGACGTTAATTGTAAGTCGGCATCTCCGGATCGCCCAAAATACCAAACAACTTTTCCATCTTCTTCAGGTTTGTCGGTCAAACTAAGCGTCTTATTTGCATACTGACCCGTGGTGCATAGTAGTTGACATATCTGATTTGGATTTGATTGAGGTCCGTTTTGAGTTTGAGTTGCGGGGGATTGCTGCGTGGGCTGCGTTTCAGTGAATTGAGGCGCCTCCATGGAAGATGAAGTAGACTGATGATGGGGTTGTGATCAATTGAGTTGTACTTTTAGTGTGATGCACAGTTATTATATTTTTTTTTCTGAATTTTTTATCTCACCAGACGCGTTCAAAAGGGGACAAAAATGGATTCCAATTATGGTGTTGGTTACTAGTCTCAGCTCCAAGGTCTAGTTCAGAGGATCACAACGTAACGAGTGATCCGAACATCAATGAAGCTAAATCATGTTGAAAAAGGCTGACTTTAGTGGGTGGAAGGGGGGGGGTTCATAAGTATCCTGCCCGAATCTGCTACTGAGGTTATTCACCGTACACCCTGACCACGGTATCAATTAATTGTTCTCCAATGGTACGCCAACTAGCAGTACAATGCTCCAGTACAGCCGAAATACATCCATATTCAGCATGGAATACATCTTAGAAGAGGATTAAACAACGTCTGCGTCAAAATTTTAATGTTGATAAAAGATATAAAGTTTGTAACAAAAACTGCAAGAGGAAGCGGAGTTGTGACCTTCATGAACCCTGATTTCCACCTACCATCTTACTGCTTTGGATAGTTGTTTGAGGCATAATTTGCGTTGTTAGCTCGATCTCATTGAAGCTGATCAAGGTCTGATTTGAGGTCTTTCAAACCCCTGTTCTCCCAACTGTTCGGGAGCATTCTCCCAAAACATAGTTAACGAACCCGATAATAAGGACGCGTGTGGGTTCATGTGAAAATTTAAATATTCAAACCCAAAACTATGATTTTGGCAACTGTCTTCGGTGCCCTGCTTTGTCCTTGAGTTTTGCCGCGGTCGAAAAGTGATGGCCACTAACATATAATGGGTCACTAAAAACCCTAAAGTGGTCTTCTTTCCACACATATAAAGACCAATTTGATGAAGAACTTTGCGATGTTCTAACAATTTCTTGTTATAGAACTTAATATGTGGGTCTTTTTTAAGCTCCATAATTGAACACATGTTATTTTGCAAGGTGGCTATATAATCCGGCCATAAAGAATGGCCCTTTTTGCGAGGGTTAGCTATCCTTGGCTTTTCTTCATAACTACCTCTCAAGAACTGCACTAACGGAGTTAGCCAGTGCTTGAATACAATGCTAAAGTCACTTTCCCTAGACTTCAAATGTGACGCTGGCAAGGTGAATTTTTGACAACTGAGGTATTCAAAGGATCGTAGAGTGAGCTCTCCAATAGTTTTCCTGTTGAATTTGGCTTCTTGAGATGCAACATTTGAAACTTTACCGACCCATCCTATGCTCGACACATTGAAGTAGTTAACATGGTGAATGGTGATTATATTTTCCATGCACATGTTGTAGGGAGTGTTTTGAGTTTGTGCGGTTGTACTGAGCTTCGATGTGTGTGTGTATTTTTGTCATTGCAACGTTTAGAGCTCTAATCAAATTGATTGTTAGATGATCGGTTACTACAGGAGTAGCTGAGTCTAAGAATAAGGCAAGATGTCTAACAATTGTGTGAAATAATTTTGTCTCCTTTGTATTCAACAACCCCATCTCTTCCCTGAATGCTACACGGATGAATTGTGTGGATATAGTGGCGTCCGGTATTTGGTGCTCCCTGACGAATGTATCATGAATTGTTTTTAATGTGACAGTGGTGTCACCAACTTGAGTTCTAGCAGAAACCGCGCTTACTAAGTTGTTGATGTTTAAGTGTTCAAAGAAGACGTTTAATTGATCCATTGCACCCTTTGTTGTATGTATTGAAATGGACGACAAGAGTAAGAGCTACACTTGGTCAAACGCCCAAACTATAGCATATACTGCTCTACATCAATGTCACAAAAAAAGGAAGGGTGGTTAAACATTCTGGTATGCCATATACTCCCAGTTAACTTTTTGTTGTGTAGTTTCCTTCATATATGAACTTTTGTGTAATCGCGCCTTCAGAAATTAAGGTTTTGTGTTGTGTACTAATAGTTCTCTCTTGTATCTGAGTAAGTTAAGCGACATAATGTTCTAAATTTGTTTGACTCAAATACGTTTTGCGTTATATCAACACTGTATTAAAATAGCCTTGCTAAACCGTGAACCAGAAAACCTCAAAACTTATGAGTGGTATTGCACTTTCAAAAGATCCCCAACACTTTGAACAAGACAAATAGAAACTGGATTATTGACAGCTTCGACTAATATCGACACTTCAATCAAATTCGTTATAGGTAATTCATCTCCATGAGGAAAAGGTGTCCCTTTCTTTCTTAGTTATACACTGCGCAACTTAGCAACTATCTCTTGCAACTTCCTATGTTAGTTCATCCGAGACGCGTTCATAGATGGCATTTAGTTCAGCCTCAGAGTAAATTTGCTTCAAAGTAGTGAAGAACTGCACTCGGTTTTTGCCCTCCACTTTATACCTCTTTAGTCTTAGTTGTTGGCCAGTTGTACGAGGGAAATGATAGCCCACGACTCCAAACGGAAGTCGAGGACTTAGCCAAATAATGTCATGAGTGAACGGGATATCATACTTGTTAGGATTGTCTCTATACCAATATGCTAACACAATATCCCTTGGTGCATACCACCAATTAATTGTAGATTTGGGAAAGTTTACAATTAACCTGCAAATCATTTGAGCCAACATGTGGTCGCTAAATTTGTTTGCGACCACAAGCATGCTCAACCCTTTGTGAGTGTAATCCTCGAGTTCTAGTATTGATTCACGTTCATTATGTTGCCCAATACAAAGTTGTACAAGCTTTGGATACTCTTTTTCCAACTCGTGAGTGGTGAATACTCTAAACAAACGAATAAGCCCTACAATGGACAATTCCCGGAGTTCAGAAGTATCAAACAATTCGCTTACACTGTAATGGAATTCTTCGGGTTGGATATGATGTATGTAGAGCTTGTGCAATTTGAAATTGAGACGGTGCAGGAGCTTTGAATACTCCTCGACAACGATCGTCAAAGATGTTAAAAACTGAAAATGATCTAAGCAGTTCCAGCCGCTCTCGTGAAAAATAATAATACTGAGCGATGTCTTAGAGGTCTGTGACATTACAAGTTCTAGTATACGACATGGTGTGGACGTGATCTCAGCAGCAAAGGTTTGTTTGTCGTGAAAAAACCGCGAAAGATGCATGAATTCGGATTGCGTGGTAGTCATGACGTCTGCAGGAACATCATTGTGGAAAGCCAGAATGATCTCAAAAAGCTTAATGGATTTGAAATAATCCAATGTACGTATCAGAAGCTCCCTGTCAAAGTCCTTGAAAAGAATGTGTTCAATCTTTTCCTCTACACTCATTTGAGAAAAGTACTTTTCGAAGTTGTCACTTGATATTACAGTGTACAGGTTTACCTTTAAGTTGTTAAGATTCCTATGATATTTGAATTTCTGGTATTGCTCTCCCTCATATGCTGACACTTCACGTACATATATATTTCGATATAATTTCGGCTTTGCAATAAAGTAAAGCTTGGAATGTAAAGGGGCAAGTGACAATGCTTGATACTGGTTGATGTGGCGAAACACCTCCTCTAATATCCCAAAAGGTAAATCAATTAAACAAGACATTCGAGCTGGTAAGTGTATCGATGTTTTGAGCTGGTGAAGCTTTTCTCTTTTTAAATACGAATTTTTTGGGTTCCAGAGATACCCTCCACTTTCCTACTTTTAAAGAACTTTCGGTAGCGCTCTAGCTGCAAAAAAAGTGTAACTATCTTAGAGTGAGATCGCCAATCTTCGTAGAGAGACGATGGTTGGCGATTGAAGAAACGCTGTGTCTAGGCATAGAAAGTGTACTCTCTCCAATTTGAATCAAATATGTGAAGGTCGGGTTCAATAGTACGTAGCAGCCACAATAAAAAACTCTATAGGTGTGGTTGTAATCATATGTATTCTATACACTTTCTATAACCAGTAGCTCTTAAAATTTCAACTACAGCTTCCCTCTACTTGTTTACTAATCCAGCTTCCACGCACAACGCACGATACATGGATGTCCCATCCTTCAACAAATTGACAGGAGAGTCGAACTCCTTCACCTCACCTTTATCAAGAACCAATACTTTATCACTATCAGATATGGCCTCCAATCGGTGTGCAATTGTCAAAATTGTCTTGTCTTTGAACTCAGTTCTGATTGTGTTTTGGACTATTCTATCAGTTTCAACATCGATCGAGGCAGTTGCCTCATCCAAGACCAAAACGTTTGATTTGTTTAATAAAGCCCTTGCCAATGAAAGCAATTGACGCTGTCCCGCTGATAGGTTAGACCCACCTTCGAAAATCATTGAAGCAAGTCCTACTCTGTCTTCATCACCATGTTTGCTAACTAATTGCTCAACATGATCTTTTAAGTGAGCTAATCTCAAAACATCCCATAATTCTTCGTCAGTGTGCTTATTCAAGGGGTCTAAGTTGTCACGCACGGTTCCTTCAACAACATTTGAGTCTTGAGGTATGATGTTCAACAGGCTGCGCAAATCATAGAGTCCAAGTTTATCGGTAGCTTCTGAATCAAGCTCAATATGACCAGAAGTTGCTTCGACAATACGAAATAATGCCATTGTCAAGGTTGACTTTCCAGCACCAGTTCTGCCAACAACACCAATCTTTTCACGCAGTTTGATACTAAGGTTGATGTCTTTCAACACTGGTTCAAGATCCTGCCTGTATTTTGTGTAGTAATGTTTGAACTGTATCTCACCTTTGCTTGGCCACTTGCTTGGTGGTCGATACTTGACAATTTCAGCTGCCTCTGGCGTCAATCCACAATACTCAATCACTCTTTCCAATGATACGGATCTCGTTTCAATGTCTGCCCAGCCTCGGATAATCATACTGAGAGCATTGCTGATACTTAATGCATTCACCAACACAAATCCAACCAATCCAGAACTCAATTCGTGCGATGTGCCCAATGTTGCTAAAATGAGCAACGATGAGGAGTAAAGGATGACAGCTGATATTGTTTGCAACCTCATTGACAACCACCGATTGCACGACAACATTGTATACTGTACTCTAATAAACTTGTTGGTTATTTTGTCATTGAGTCTGGAAAATTTTCTGTCTTGCCCAAATGCTCGAATTGTTTCTACACCATTGACGGATTCCAGCAAGTGTGAAAACAACGGACTCCTACAAGTACTCACCAACCTCTTGAGCTCGCGTGTTGATGGAATGTAGTACACCCTGATTCGATTGAAAATCGCCAAGAGTATTAGAATCACCACAATCATGATGGGGAGATTAAACACCACCACTGAAAGAACACCAATTGCAAGCAAACCGTAGTCAATAACCGCCAAGATCGACCAAATAAGCTGCTGATCAACAACATTCATATCATCAGCAAACCGGTTCAAGATTCGACCTATTGGCGTTGTTTCAAAAAATTGCATCGGGCTGCGCAAAACAGATTTTGCCATTTTGTCGTGGAAATATCTCGATCCACGGATAACGCAGTAGCTCCACATGATCAGAGCAGCAGCAAGCATACACGCGGCACCTGTAATACCTGTCGCGGCATACACAGCTAGGTAAAACAGGACGCGCGTATTGCTCCCTTTGTTGAGGTTAATTTCTGACCAGTATTTGAGGATGTAATTGGCACCAATATTGCAAGTTACATTTACAGCGTAGATAAGCACATACAAAATGATCATGGGGAAGTTGCAAGCTTTAAAGTATTCGAGGTAAACGCTCAACTTGACATGACCCTTGGCTCTTGTCTCTCGGGAAGGGCCCAGTTTGTCTGCACTCTTGCCTTCCTCAACACTTTTAGTTGATACAACACTGGACCTTCTACGGGTATCCTCTTCGTGTTCTACGTCACCGCTGTGCTCGTTGATGAGTCTAGCTAGTTCCAACCCTTGTGCCATGACTTTTTTGTAACTTCCTCCTTCTGCAACCACGCCATCTTGTAACAACACCATCCCCTGAGAGTATCGCAAAACATTGATTGCATTTGTTGCCAAGATGACGGTCTTGTCAGAAAGTAACCCTCGGATCACATCTCGTATGATGCTTTTTCCAACATGTGCATCAACAGCAGAAAGTACATCATCTAATAAGTAGATGTCGGCTCTAGAGTATACAGCTCGAGCTAATGAGATTCTCGCTTTCTGTCCGCCGCTCAATGCAATCCCCTTTTCACCAACCATTGTGGCGTCACCTTCGGGCAAGATCTCCAAATCAATGGCCAACTGGCATGCAGCTACAACTTTGTTGTAAAACCGGTCATCAAACTGTTTGCCAAATAGAATATTTTCCCGGACCGTTGCATTTTGAATCCATGGTTGTTGCGCACAATAAGCAATAGATCCGTTCACTGAAACCGAACCTTTAGAAATTGGTACTTCTCCTAGTATTGCTTTAATGAGTGCTGTTTTGCCGGTACCTACTTTGCCAACAATGCATGTGAGTTGGCCACTTTTGGCATTGAAGTCTATGTTTGATAAAGCTATATTCTCGCTATCCCATGAAAACGTCGCGTCTTTTATAGATACTGTTACATCATTAGGCAACACTGGATTGTCCAATCTAATCACCTTCGATTCATTCTCCTTCATGGAAAAAAACTTGTCCAATCTTTTAAAACAATTGGATGCCTCTACTATTGCAACAATGGCATCAGGTAGTTGCATGATGGGTTCAGTCAAGAAATCAAACAATGACAATGCTGGGAAAATGATGGATGGGATGAGAGAGATGTTGGTGAGTTTGACAAAGGAGATTAAACAGGCGATGGTTATTGCAAACGGGATGGTGTTCCATAAAAACATAGAGAATGCATTAAAATGGCCTATTCGTTTTGCCATCACCAATTCTTTATCGTTTCTGATCCCAAAGAGTCGTTTCAACATTGGTTGTTCCCAAGCATAAAGTTTGATGCTTTTAATTGACTGTAAAATCTCTGAAGTCAACTTTAATCGCTCGTCTCTGATTTTCATATTCTTCTTGACAAGCCCTGAAATTGATGTGCTGATTTTGCTGCTCAATGGAATAAGAACCACTGCCGTGGCAAATCCAAACAATGCGGAAACCCCAAGCAACCTATACAATGCCCAAATACCGACAATTATTCTAAATGGTAAATTCACCACAAATGCATACATTGCCAACTGCGAAATCTTGGTGACATCAACAGCCAAGTTGTTGATAATTTCTCCACTGTTTTTGTTTTTTCTAGCTTCTGCTGATAGGTTGATGGCTTTTTGATAAACAAAAGTGCCTAATGACGAGTACACTTGAGATCTAATGCGGAAATGAATAGACGCAAACCGGTTCATTGAAGTGTATTTACCCACCGAGCAAAGAAAAATAGCGGTTGCAATGGCGAATCCCACAACTGGAGATTTCCGGTCTTCATTGCCAAAGTAGACGATAAATTGTTGCAACAAAAAAGCTTGTCCCAAGTTTGAAGCAATTGCAATCCATTCCATGAATAGCATCAAAAGGAAGCTGGAAGAGTGCAAGGCAAGGTACACCCTGAATAATGATTTCTTCCCACGACGTTCCTTATTCCATTTATCGAGAGTTTTTCCATATGTGTACTGGCAGTTCTGATCATAATGCAAGGGAGGCGTTCCTTCCGGGTCAATTGTCTGGTTTTCATAAATGCTTTTTATAGTAGGGTCCAACCATCTGAATGTAATCTCTGACCAAAAGTTGTGCACTGTTTCAATGCGCCAATCATTCAATTCGTAGTATTGTTTTAGCTCCAGACTGGGGGAAAACAACCCCACTTCAAACACTAAAACTAACATTGCATTCAAAGCAAGGCCCACTTCGGCAGTCTGCAGTGGCAAATTATGGTTAAAGATTTTAACACTGGAAAAGTTGTCTTGTAATGAGACCATAACCATGAAGATGACTTGGACGAACCAATACAATGATGGTGCAGACAATGGGACCACACTTCTTGTTGGCTCAATAACTTGCAATGGCAAAATCATTCCTCCAAGTAAGAGCACATTGGCAAGCAATGAGTTCAATAGCAATCCCAGACCTGAAAAGCTCAACACCAAAACAGCATACAAAGCTAGCTGGGTCACTACCAAGTTTAATTTGAGTAGCTGAAAAATCCCAACGCTTTCCGATTTGAAGGGATGCCCAAAGCTGTACTTGATTTTGAATGGCCCGTAATAGTTTCGGAACAAAAGGAGGTACAATTGACTCAATGAAAAAATAGCAAGCGCGATGGTGGCAGATATTGAAACAGTGGCCACAAAGCACGGGTTTAGCGAGTTGCTGCTCAGTTCGTCAATGAGTGGATCTCTTATAGAGAACCTACAGGACATCGTTGGATGAGTGATGGTTCCGGACGGGACATTTTTTTCATACGGCACGAAAATTGTGGCTTTTTAATTATGATCTCGACCTACAAAATCTTAAGCGCGGTTGCATTGACTGAGACTAGATTTTGCTGAGATACGACAATTCAAGGGAGTGAAGTTAAGACTCAAGAGAAGTGCCGTGTATGTAAACCCGGTTGTCATTCCCGACTCTAAGTATTGTTACATGATAAAGTCTAATTCATGATGTGAGCGCACAGTTCTATTAATCTTGATAACTTCTTGTAGGTTAAAGGCGTTTAAAGAATTACCCACTGGAGCTGCCAAATCTGGCTGCTAAATCCAAACTTCATTTTGAGCTTCCACAATTGAGGCCATATCGACTTTATCTTTTCAAAATTTGGGGAAATTTCCGCGCAAAAAGCTTTCATATCTCGACTTTTACTAGCAAACAATGAGATCCGCAATGGTTAGTGTTCCATAGAGTTACATGAAAATTATTAGAGATCCCACTACTACAATTTTGATAAGTTGATTATTATTGATATTTATTTGAAACTAGTTAACTAAATAAGACTTCGTTTAAGCAGCAATTAATTGTTGGACGGCAGTAATAACTACTTCGAACGAGCTCTAACTGCTCTTCTCTTACGCTTGAGTCTTCTGACTCTTTTCTTTCTCCACTTATCTCTCATAGTGGCACTTATGAATATTAATTTCTAATGAGGAATGAATAAGAAAGGAAAAGAAGGGGGAATGGTTGGTGCCCGCAAAAGTTGACATTGCTGAAAAATTTATACTCCGGCTGCCTCAAGAGAAACAACGGTGCGTAAAAAAAAATTTAAGAGAAAGTGTGCAAGTCACGTGCGCAAAGTCAGGGCAACTTGGAAAATTTATTGAATTTACCATTTGGACTACAAAAGTATTACCTACAATGGTGCTACAACAACGTTTGATTCTATTCTCGTTTAGCTAATATGAACTGTAAGTGTTGGTTTTATCGGATAATGGCTTCTTTTTCTGCTTCTTTGCCTCTTTTGCTTCCCTTTCCTGCTTTATCTTCTTCAGTCAAAGCTTAATCTCCGATGATGGTTTAGCATCATCATCGATCTTAAACACTCGAAATTGGAATTAATTTTTCGTAAACTTTTCCAATTGCTCAATGCGGGCTTTTAAGTTATCTATTCTCTTATGCTGCTGTTTAATATTTTGCTTGTCAAGCAATACGGAGTTGTTTTCTTTTCGTTTTTTGGCTTGAATATTTCTTTCAGTTGACACCGAACAATCCTCCTGGTAAATCACCCCTGGGACCCCATTTATACATAATTTCGTATTCAAAGAATTAGGTAGTGGTGCATTTTTATCAATAACGAGGTCAGTTTTCCTCGTTAGCTCGGGATTGATCGAAAACCATTTATTTATCAACTGACCACAGCACAAACTTTCCAAAACCGCTCAAAGCGTTCTCCTTTTTCATATTCTCCGTTCTAGAGGTAGATCAAAGCTCTATGAACTCATCTTTTGGCACAATGAGTTTCTTTTCTTGGACAAAATAATTGAAAAGAATGCCCCTATAACGATCCTTAATAGGTTTGAAGACAAAATCGTTCTAGGGTTGCATCAAATGCAGACTATGGGCTGGCACGTAAACCAGGATCACTCTGGCTTTATCTAGGAGCAGTTTGAGCGTGTCGTTGTAATGTGTGAAGTAATTATCCATGATCAAAATTCGGTACCCCTCAGAATTTTTTGAGGGACATATATGTTCCTCTCCCAGTTCCGAAAGGTGCCCGCAGTAACCCAACCTCTCTATGTTACGGCGTAAACCCCTTCTGTGCTGTTGTCGGTTGAAATTTGATTGCTCACAAGCGTTTTACTCTTGGAGTTTTTAACCTTTTTCCGTCGGCAGAAGTTGCTTTCATAACAGTGATTATGTCCTTGATATCACCGTTCATTGTATACTTGCCATTTTTCTGACTATCCCTAAGAACTTTTCTTTTTCCAGTTTGGTGTTACAAGACACCTGCTTCGTTTATATTACGTTGCGACTTTATACTGCTTTATAACATCAATATAATATTCGAAAAAAACTTGAATACCAGATAAAGAGACCCGGTAAATTCTATTCTGCGCTGTCAGTTTTGCTGATAACATACTTATCCATGGAGATTTTTCAATCACTTAATATGGCCAGTTATGTCCTAGGTGTGGCTCATAACCAAAAGCTTTCAAAATTTCCTCCCAAACCCTACGTTGATAAACCTTCGTGCCCAACATCTGCGGGTTGTGCCTGTCTGAGAAAGAAAATATCCAGCTTTCCTGATAGTTTCTGAGTACTTTCGTGAGCTTGATTACATGTTGAACCTCCATTCAATCAACACTTCAATACTGATTCATATCTTTCATGATGACTCGCAATTTTTTGTTTATTTGGGTCGGTTTGAAACTTGTATTGGATAACAACCAATTTCAACCTTTTCTCCGGCTCTGCTTTCTCCTCTGCTTCCTTTCTTTTTTTCTGGAGGGTGGCTTTATTGAGGGCGTGAGAGAGAATTATTAATTGGGCCCATGTGTTTTGCTTATCTATTTTTTTTGCGCAACTTCCTGGGAATGCGTTGCGAATTAACGTCTTCATTTGCATGCGATTAGAATTGAAACTTATTTAAACAATTGAAACCCCCTAAATTACACTGTTTTTATTTTTCTACTGTACAACAACAATGATTGAAGGTAGTTCAAATTCTGCTTCAAAAGGAGAAGCACCAAAAATGTATTATTGCTGAAGCTGATGACAATGAGATGAAAAACTCACCAAAACTGATTACCGAAGTTGAAATTGAGGCTGCTACTGAAGCTGAAGCCAATGATGAGGATGATGATGAATTGAGGGTATATTATTCTTTGAAGATGAAGCTAAACAGGCAGGGCCATTTACTTTGGAGGAATGTGTTGAGATTGTAAAAGATGCTGCAGTGAAAGCTGCTATTCCCATTGAGGAGGAGAATGCATCAGACAACAAGGAGAGAAACAATAGGGCTGGTATCGCTTAGCACGACAAGGAAGAATTACCAGCTGACGAGAAAATGGATTGCAGGGCTCGTATCGCCGATCACGACGGCAAGATTGTGTCAAGCTTTCGAATTGCGTTTAGAGGTATCATGAGAGAAGTTTCGAGCTTGGACCTTACTCGTCCAAAAACGCTCAACTGCAAGGAGTGGGCCAACTACGTAAACCGAGTTGTGCGATGTTTTGGTGAATCTTTGGGCAATCTAAAATTCGGAGAGTTCACCGTCCATTATAACAGATTGCAGGACAAACTGAATAGAAAGCTATTCATTCAAGTCATGAAGGATCAATTATATATTCGTCTTACTCGGTTTAAACCCAATCTTATCCCCTATTTGTCAGTTAAAAAGGAATGCACATCAACTTAGACGATTTGATTAATGTTTTCAGTGGATGCAATGAGATATCGATTCTGCATGCGTTGTATCTGTTCTTCCGAGAAGTTGGGGACTTTGAATTGATGGATCCCTCAATTTCAAACAGAGGTGAGTTTTGGACCGAAATGAGAAAAAAAAAAAAAAAGACGGCAAGATGATACGCTTGATAATTTCAAATATGACGTCGTTTGCCGTGATTATCATTACTTTTTTGCCTTTAATTGCATTCGACATGACGCGATCAAGACAGAAAAGTTTTTGAACCTCCTCATAGACTTTTACTCCAATCATCAATTGGTGCTCCGATCACATTACCACAAGCTACTACGTTTGGACGTGCACTCAGTGATACGACCAAGCCAGAGAAGAACTATCTCTCATTTTGGTTGATGTGATGAAAGAGGGTTTTGATTCGTTAGCCGTGATAGAAAGAAGCAATAAAGGCAACTCTTATCAGAATCGTTCAAATGAAAGAAATAAGAGAATTAAAGGTCGAGCTAGGTATTTACGAGGTTAGCTTTCCACAAGTTTTTCTTTGTTTCAATTCTAGGGAGTTTTTTTTTTTCATTTTTCTTATCTACGAAGATGGTTTTTCTTTAATTCTAAAGTAGTTTACTTGTTTATTTGCGTGTTTTAATTCTAAATTAATCTAAATGCTTTTGAGCTTCTTGATCCTTCTTCTCCTTCTCCTTCTTCAATTGTTTCCTTGTTTGCATCAACGCTTTGGTCAAATCATCTTTGACGTGATTTTCAAGGGACAATTTCGTAACGAGTAAATCTATAATCTCGGGAGTGAGTAGAATTTCCTCCTCTTCGGTGTTGCCATACGCTTCATCTATTTGGGGAAGCTCGACAAATCTAATATGCGATGCGTTGTTTTCTAATAAATAATCCAAATGGTTGATGCCTAATAATGCCTTAATATGGCAATATAACCTATAAGCAAGGTAGAACCCAGGGACATTGGGAACTACTGGCACCAACGCAAATGGCAATGTCAAAGGAATGCCAATAGCGCAAAGGATTGCTCCATTCTTGTGTTTTTTGTAATTGTCTGTTCTGAAATGGGTGAGCTCAGTGAGGATTTTGGAGGGCGACTGCTGCTTGGCGTGGTACAATGGAATCGGCTTCAACTGAGAATCAGGAATGTTCAACTGTTTGATGTCGGATTGATGTACAAATCCATGGCTATCCTTTTCCAATGGTTTCACCAAGTGTAAACTCTCTTCATTGATTTCTCTAATCATTGCTTGCTTGTTGGGGAAAGACCTGAGACAGTTTTCCTCATACGGTATCGTTGCAAGCAACTTGCGAGTCCATTCAACAATCTTGACATTGACGGTGAGTTTGGAAGATGCTAACTTGTTCCAACCTTTTGTTGCAATGTTGACAGCTTTGGTTTCAACTTTTGTGATCAACGGTGCATGGCTTTGGAGAAGAGGTCGATGGTTGCAGTAGATAAATGATCTTGATGCTGTTAGCGGGATCGAGATGACGTAGATGGAGTTCTTGTCTGGGAGCTTCATTAGGGAGGAATTAGTTGTCGTTAGATTGCTAAATTGAGATGGCAAAAATTAGGGGTCCGGGGTAATAGTGGAGTAGGGGGAAGAATATAGTCTGCAGCAAGCAATTCAAAACACTGTCAATTGTCAAAACAGTCTAAATAGTCAAGCAACGCTATTGTCAAGCTCTGTCTTTGCTCTGTCTTTGCTTTGTCTTTGCTTTGTCTTTGCTCTGCCTTGCTCTGCCTTAAGCCTGGCAATTTCATCATAACGCTACCAATGTAAACAAGAATAACAAATAATTCAATTGCTCCAAGCTCTTCCTTCCACAAGCTTCCCTCCTCCACAAGCTTCCCTCCTCCACAAGCTTCCCTCCTCCACAAGCTTCCCTACTCCACTAGTCCCTCTTCATGACTGACTCGGATAACACTTCTACACCTCCTACTACCCAATCAAATGCGTCACCACGCAATCGTCTTGATCCTTTCAAAAACACCAATGTTCAAACTTATAGCCACCGACCAAATGTGTTTCCAGTGTATGTGCTAGATACAGTGTCGAAAGCAGAGACTGCGCATAGAGGGGAACCCCGAAAGGAGACATTTCCCGATCCATATGGAACAGATATCAACGGCAGCTGGTTTCAATTCAAGAAATCTTTATTTTATCCAACTACATATCCTCTGGAAAGAGTCGAGATTGATGAGAAATATCTAGATGAATACAGTTTGAATGGATCTTGGGGCGGTGATGCTCGACTCAAGGAAGAATTTACAGAATACCAGCAACTTAAAGATGCCAACAAACATCGAAGCTTGCTCAATCTATTCATGAGAACAAAAGACCCTGGTGAAAACGATACAAAAGTGCGTTCTACAGCTGGGTATTGGATGGGAGAAAACCGATCCCAATTGAAACCAGCATTTAGGAAATTTTTCATGCAAAATCCCTTGTTACCGTTGACATTGAGGATATTGACCTTGATTTTTTGTGCCATTGCCTTGGCATTGGCTTGCAGTATTTTTGTATTTTCAAAAGACACTTATGATGGGTCCAAAGTTGGTCAAAAGGCGAGTACAATCATGGCCATTGTCGTGCAAACATGCGCCTTGGTGTATGTGGTTTACATTGCCTACGACGAGTATTCAGGAAAACCATTAGGGTTACGTGATCCAATTGGCAAGTTCAGACTAGTCATGTTGGACTTGTTATTCATCATTTTTTCCTCAGCAAACTTGTCGCTAGCATTTGATACATTGTATGATGACGAATGGGTGTGTGAAATCTACAACAACCCGCATGGGATTGACAATAACGCGTTCCCAGTAATCTCATCCATCTGTCGTCGACAAAAGGGACTAGCATCGTTTTTATTTGTTGTGCTAGTAACTTGGGTGTTGACATTTACAATTAGTTTAGTACGAGTGATTGATAGAGTTAATGTGTAGAAAAAAAACACACAGCAGATACATCAATGTATATTTTTTTTGGGCAACTACAACTCTTCCCACCACGACCTTTTTCTAGTTATGTCCACATTACCAGCATTCACCGACCTCAATGCCACTTGGGCATTCATCCAACCAGGGTTGGAGTTTATACTTGGTGCGCAGAATGATCAAGGTGTCACCTCGACAATGTACATGAATTGCTACACTGCTGTGTACAATTATTGTGTCAACAAATCAAGACGTGGTCTGACATCAGTGGCAAATAGCACTGAAAACAACTCTTACTCTCTAGCAGGGGCAGAGATTTACAACAAATTGGAAACGTACTTGGTGCAGTTTATACGTAATTTAAGGAAAACCCCCAATGAATCGTTTTTGGAGTTTTATGTTCGCCGCTGGACGAGATTCACCATTGGGGCAGTATACATGAACAACGTGTTTGATTATATGAACAGATACTGGGTGCAAAAGGAGAGATCGGATGGGAGAAAGGATGTGTTTGATGTTAATACATTGTCGTTGATCAAGTGGCGAAACGAAATGTTTCAACCTAATGCTGACGTTTTGATTGAACAGGTGTTGGATTTGATTGAAAAACAGAGAAATCATTTGATTGTGGATACGAATTTAATCTCGAGTGCTATCAAGTCATTGGTTTATTTGAGTATTGATATTCAGGATTTGAAAAAACCAAACTTAATTATATATGTTAATTCTTTCGAGAAACCCTTTTTGGATGCAACAATGAGCTACTATACAAAGGAGAGTTCTGAGTATTTGACAAACCACAATGTTGTTGATTATATGAAGAAATGTGAGACGAGATTGGCAGAGGAGATTTCCCGATCAAACACGTTTTTAGAAGATCATTCGAAAAAGGCATTTGTAAGCATCCTCAATCAAGCAATGATTGAAAACCACGCTTCGGAAATGTACGATCAGTTTATTGTATTGCTTGAGCAGAACCAGATTGATCACATTCAACGAATGTATAAGCTCTTGATGAGGGTGCCAAAGACTTTGGACCCATTGGCATCAGCATTGGAGGAATACATCAAAAAGGAGGCCAATGCAGCTATTGAAAAAATCAAGAACGAAGCAGATGCCGGTGAAGGGAAGAAGAAAGGCGGAGTTGAACCGAAGAACTACATCAACACATTGATTGCAATTTATAACCAATTTAATGACATTGTGATACAAGCTTTCAGCAAGGATACAAAGTTTATCAGGTCGTTGGACAATGCCTGTCGTCATTTTGTCAACAACAATGCCATTGCTGTTCCCAAACCTCGAGCTGCATGCAAAACGCCAGAATATTTGGCTAAATATGCCGATGGGTTCCTCAAAAGTAATGCCAAAGATGCTGATATTGTTGATATGAATGCCGACAATTTGATGATTGTTTTTAAATTCATCAATGATAAAGACACATTTGAAGAGCATTATCGACGCTCTTTGGCAAAGAGATTGATTAATGGTACTTGCAAGTCGGATGAATTGGAGGAGAGTGTTATTCACAGATTGCAAGAGGAAAACTCAATCGAGTACACTTCCAAGATGACAAAGATGTTTTCCGATATGAAGGCGTCGGAGGATTTAAAGTCAAAAGTGAAGGAATCAGATCAATTTGTAAAGGAGTTCAACCCATTGGTTCTTGCCCAGAGTATGTGGCCATTTCGTCATGTTGCTGATTATGATTTAAAAGTGGCACCTGAACTTGAAGCACCACTTGCCAACTTGAAACAAGTTTACGCCACTCAACATCAAGGGAGAAAGTTACAATGGTTGTTTAACCACGGTAGAGCTGAGGTTAAAGCCAATCTTTCCAAAAAGGGGAAACCACCATTCCAATTTCAAGTTAGTAATGTTCAGTTGATGATATTGATGGCGTTTAATAAGAAATCTAGCTACACGTACAACGAATTGTATGACATTGTTGGTTGCAACAAAATAGTGTTTGATAACCATCTCAATCCCCTCATCAAATTCAAATTAGTTGAGTCTAGTAATGAGAACCTAGCTAATGCCACTTTAAAGATTGTCGAATACTACAACTCCAAAAAAGTAAAAGTCAACTTCATCAGCGGTATCAAATCTGTCGACGTTAAGCAAGAGGAAGAGGACGCCACAAGGGAAATTGTTGCCGCTAGACAAACCTACATACAAGCCACCATTGTTAGAATTATGAAGAGTAGAAAAGATTTGGGAAACACTGAATTGTTGAATCAAGTTATGGAGGCAGCTCTGACAAGGTTCACCACTAGAGTACTCGATATAAAGAAGCTGATTGATACATTGATTGAGAAGGAGTATATACGTAGAGAGGGAGATAAATATGTCTATATAAGTTGAGTACACACGAAGAAGATAAAAGAAAAAAAAAAAAAAAAGTAAAGCTCTACAGCCTACTCTATCAATGGACAACAACTCCAAAACCCATTACTTCTTACAACCAAAGAAGAAGAGTATTGAGGACAACAAATTTCATCAATCTGTTCAAGTTCATGACTCAAAAACACCATTTGTATCATTGTTCAATGGGAAAGAGCCAATTGCAAATGTTCAATTTAGATTCAATTTATATCAAAGAATATGGGCCAGTCAGTTGGAAAAAATTCACTCGATTTTGAATAGCGCCAATGATGAGCTATTTAACAACTTGATCAAGTTTATCAATGAGCCATTGAGTTCGAAATTATCCATTGGTTATGTTCAACTAACTTCGAATAATGCAAATAATTTACGTATATTGAATGAGTTTTACGACCACACCAACAACTACAACTTGATAAAATTGAATTCTAAAAACTGTCAACATATAAAGGGGACATTGAGGGAGATTATTCGCCAATTTGGTGAACGCAACAAGTTGGAAGGTGATTATTTGGGCTATGACTTGGAGGTTTTGCAAGATTGGTACGCCATGGGTAATGAAACAAGGACAGTTATTGTAATTGAAGATACCAATTTGTTCAGCACCCAATTGTTAAATCAACTAATCAAGTTTCTTCAAGCAATTCATATACCGGTGAAATTGTTACTTGCATTGTCTTGTGATACAGTATCCTCATGGGTCAACAACAACTTGAGAAACGACTTGCGATTGAATTTGGAAGGGTATAGGTTCAAAAGTAACGACAACAAGAGCTTGGGATATATCATTTTGAACAATTTGTTTCTCACGCCAGAGCTAACCGATGACAATCCATTGCTAATCAACAACACACTAAGCACCATCATTCTCAATCGTTTTGAAAATTCAAACAATTCAATTGACGCATTAATTTCCGAGATTAAATTGTGCTACATGATTTTCTTCTACCAGCTGCCATTGTCGATTCTTATTGCAAAATTTGACTCGTCAAGTTTGTATATCGATGCATTGAGGAAAACGCCATCTTTTAAACGGCATATGGAGATTAAACTACTGCAAAAGGACCCAATTGTCAAGGAAATGCTTGAAGATGATGATAAAGTGGCAATGTTGTTTCACGAGTGCAAAAAGCAATACCAAAAGCACAAATTAGCAGTGATGAATTCCATAAACGTGGTGTATCAATTACACCCAAACAAACCAATGGAAAAATTTCACCTATACAAATTACTTGTCAATAACAAATTGTTCAACTCAAAATACTTTCACGAATGTCTTGATTTTTCAAAGTATTCAGATGAAGTCGTGAGTCGTATTGTGTTGCACTTGACTGATGACTGCCACGAGTCTATTGGCAACATCAATGACACATATCTCATTGAATTAAAGAAGAACTTGTCTAAAGATAACATCACGTCTGCATTGGAAGCCTACTTCGAGAACCCAATTTTGACCACACCACTCGAATATATGGTGTTTAACGAAATTTTCTCCCTCAATGGAGGAATAATCCATGCCAAATTTGACAAACAGCCTCTATTTGAGGAAAACTTTGAAAACCTCATGATCAACCTCCTTCGTCCTAATTTGCGACAAACTATTGAGGTGAGCCTAGACAATTATGAGTTGTACTTGGCAAACCCATTAATTTGCAAGGAGCATCCACTAGATGGTCAGCCACTACTCTGCGCAATGTTTAGCGTTTACAAAGAAGCACCAGCATCAATCAACTTGTGCGACTTTTATCAAGCCTTCGCGGCATCGTTGAATAAGCCGGCCGATATTGATGACGATGAATGGAAAGTGGTCACTTACTCCTGGTTTGTGCAAAACTGCTTCGAGCTCATGCATATGGGAATCTTACAAATGAAAAGAACAAGCGAATACCTCGAAAAGGCAATTTGGAAAGGTGTATAAAGAAAATAAAAAAATACTTAATCCTGTTTCTGTTTTTGCGATGCTGCCTCTTCTTTCAACCGATCTGCTTCCTCTTGCGCTTCAGCCTGTTTTTCCAAATCAGCGTCGCCTAAATCAGGGCTGGGTAATTTATTCAGTGATTTGTACAAATCACTTAATGAATCACTGGCTTTATTTGTGTATGTTTTGACTTGATTGATGACATTTTCATGATGACCAGCAAGCGACGTGATTATAAGTAAAAGACCAAACATGGCAACTATCACCAAGATCACCAATCTTTGCGTCTTGAACATTCTATTTGATATTTGAGTTGAGTTAGCCCTCATTTTGATGTGTGGGGGGAGAAGAGGAAGTTATCGATAATTTGGTTCATTTGTCGTTCGTTTTGTTGCCTTTTATCGGGAACTCGGGTATAGCGCTACCGAATTTTTTGCGGCCGAGATTGAGGACAAAGGGTTGCAATAGTATACTTTGTGATTCATTTTGTCGAGTGTTGTATGAAAAGGAACAATCCTAAGTAGTTATTATACAGAATTGGCATATGCAAACTATTCGAGGAAGTATTTAAAGCTGCTTCTTGATACAAGAATCAGTAAAAACCAATAAAACCACAAAACATTAATATAAATTTTTAAAAAAAAAACATATATAGCAAGAACTCAAACATTCAAATTGTTGTCATCAATGGATACATGGTCACTAGCATCTTGAAAAGCAGAAGATTGGACCAATTGAAGTATATGATGACCCAAGTTTGCATTTTGATTGAGCCCGACAATTTGTTTCGTATTCAAAATATCTGATACCACAAACTTGATAAAAAGTGGAATGTCTTTATTTTTCAAAATGTTTCGAGCCTGGTGCTTTTCCTTAAGTTCGACAAAAGACCTGTCCTTCGTGTGCTTTGGTATCACATCCAATTACACCATATCAGGAACAACTCTTTTCCACTGATGAAAAATATGCAACCCGGCTGTGTCTCTATCAGTGACACTTAAAATTCGGGCCTTATACCTTGTGACTAAGCGACAAACTTTGGATAGTAACTCATGAGAAGGGAACCCCTCTGAAGATATTGTAAAAAAAGTGGCGTTCTGTCCCACCATTGGTATATCGGTGGATAAATTTGTTCAATGTCCCAATTTCTCAAACACGATTATAGTGACACTGTCTTGTGTGATATAGGAACTATTTTCCTGAAACCACAACTCAACAGCTTCAAAAGCAGCTACATCTTCTAAATTGTTGTCATCACCAAGAAAGGATGTATTTGCTGTACAGACACACACGGGGATAACATTAACATTATCAAAAGTGATCTCTAATGCTGATACCGACCTTTCAGCTGTTCTAGACACTACTTCTTGGTTTCTCCAAAAACTCTGGGCCCATGCGATAAATTTCTCGATATCCAAGCACCCTTCCATCAGCCAAATGGCGCAACAATCTTGCAACCAAAAAGGTAATAATCCAATGGCACCTCTGTATCATACAATGAAATGGTTTCATCGCGGAACTTCAAAACTACATCAGTAATTCCGACACGTATTTGAAACATGGCATATAACGATGCCATGGTGTCAATTGGCTCTCTATATCTGGATACAATGGGAGATAATCAAAATCGAGTCTTTCAAGTTCAAAACGAATTCAATATGTTCAGTGGGTGGTACCACTCCTTTCTCCGTTGGACATGGCTATAATGAATTGAATTGAGGTGGAGCAGTAACTATTGGTAAAGTGGGCAAGCTAGAGTAAATATCTAGGAAGCTCAGGAAAACTAGTGGAAGCAAAAGGAGTTTTAGTAAAGATATATGTAAATGTGAATTATTCTACGATAATGAGGGTTCTTCTATTTGCGATGTACTAAATACAAAAACAAGCCTCTTGTGGCATTCCTTCCTTGCATTGATGTTTAAGAATGTCTCAAAACATAAATAACACGACACTACATTCGTTTACGAAGTTACATGACTTTCGCTGCAAAAAGCAAAAAACTTCAGCTAACTATATAAATTTATCAATGGTGATATTCACACCACTCTTTTTATCATACTCTTTTGAGCTATAATCACCTTCCTACTTCTTAATTTCATTACTTGTTTGCGTATCTTTGTCTTTATCAGAGTTCATTTACAGTTTAGCATTGACCACTCTATTCCATAACTAGCTTTTATTGAATATCATTCAAGACACTAATGGTCTTAGTGGCCAAGATATAGTACTGTAACGTAATCCAATTAATTCACATGGCAACTTAACCTTTAGCTTAGCTTGTAGTCTTTCACTATTGCCATACCTGCGTATATTGACATTGGCTTGACTTACAGCGTTTAGTTTGCAAATCTGCGGCTTCATTCTCTCTTCAAATTTTAATTCTACGCAACAAATCTACACAACCCAATAATCCCTTTCTCTCCACCAAAACAATGAAGACGAGTTTACTCACTATACCAAGTAAAAAGACCGAAGAGGTTTCATGGGTGAAACCACTCAACAATTACCTTCTCTCGATATATGGCAACACTTCCACTTATCAAACTGATATAAATTCATTTGAGAAATTGCGCCAGGATATCAGGGGCGTTCACGCCGACAACACTGGGTTGAGATTATATTTTAAATACTACAGCCAGTTGGAAGTATTGGATGTAAAGATTCAATTTACGACAATGAACCGATCTAAGAAGTTGGATTTTGTTTGGCATGATGCGTTTTCCCCTGATATTACTCATAGGCAAAATGCCTTGCCATTTGAAAAAGCCAATGTGCTATTCAACATTGGTGCATTGTTGACAAAATTTGCCATTACAAAGTACAATGAACTGCAAAGCAGCAATGGCGTTGCCACTGTAAAAGATTCCATTGTCATGTTACAACAAGCAGCTGGGGTTTATGAGTACTTGAATGAAAACTTCTTACATGCGCCTAGTGACGACTTGAGTCAGTCAACCATTAGATTTCTCAGCAAGTTGAGTTTGGCACAAGCACAGGAAGTTTTCACCTTGAATGCAATTACCAATGATTTGGACCAGCTGAAGAATTCATTGATTGCTAAATTGTGTAAATCAACCAGCTTGCAATACGAGGAGTGTTATAATATGATCAGCCAGGAGGAGAAAGAGAGCTTCAAGATTGTTGACGATTATGATGATCTTGTTAGTGATGATTTGGAAGGTCCTGGAGATGATGAAGAAGATTCGCGTTATGTCACAGTGCAATTGGATCCATCTTGGATCTCGATCATTTATTTCAAAATGCAATATTATAAATCATTGGCATTATACTTTCATGCGTTGCAATTGGAGGCAGGAAGAAAATATGGTGATGCAATTGGGTTCCTAAATCAGTCAAGTGTAGTATTGGAAAATATCAACCCACACGCAATGAAAACAATTTCTAAAGGGCATGGAAATGTGTATGATTTATTAGACAATTACAATTACCAAAAAGATGCAGTGGGAATTAAAACTGACGAATTGGTGAAAGACAATGATTTAATCTATCACGATTTGGTGAAAAAAGATGCCAATTGGAATCTGTTGTCACCATTGCAGGTTTCCAAAGTCGTACCATTGAATGATATCCCTCTTTTGAAGGAGGTTAACGAACAAGGATATCAAAATTTTTTGAGCAACGTTGTACCAATTAACATCCACGAATTATCAAGCTTCTACTCGGAAGAGAAATCGCAATTGTTGAGAAATGAGATTGATTACTATGAGGTTTCAAAAGAGGAAACTGAGTCGTTTTTGGAGTCTTTAAAGTTACCCAAGGCTTTGCATCAACTAAAGCATGCATTAAAGGCATCTGATGAAGATGAAATTCCCCATGATATCATGTCTAAAGTGAGGGAAATATCAAGCACCTACGCAAGAGATCAGGAGTTGGAGGAAGAAAATGTCAAATTGAGGCAAAAGATTTATGAAACTATATCAAAGTTTGACCAATATAGTCACCAAGATGAAGCAATCAATCTCAAACGCGCTCTTTACGAAGCATCCAACTCGGATAAAAAGATTGCTTCTTTGATTGATCGATCTTTTTATAAAGCATTATCAAAGGGGCCTAACGACAAGCAATTCCGTCAATTGTTTGAACCAGTTTCTTCTCATGAAGTGAGCTTAATTGACAAAGAGGACACTCAAGATCAACAAATCAAGACATTGGAGACCTTTTTGTACGACTTGGGCACCATCAAAACAAATAAAGCCAGCTTGATTGAAAAATTGAAAAAAGATATTCACTCAGATGACATTTCCAATATCTTGATGTTGAATGCAAAGCAAATGAGCAATAATGAAATCAAAAGTGTCATTTTCCCAGCAGAATTGAAAAAATTCCAACCGTTTGTTGATAAATTGGATAATTTGATTAACCAAGAGAAGTCGATACTTTCTGATGTGAAAACAGAGTGGGGTACGTTATTGAGTGATCCTGTGGTGAAACAATTGCAATCGCAAACTCAAGAAAAGGCACAATTATGGAGTGATAACATTGCCAAAATTGAATCATTTTACAAAAATTGGACCCAGTATCATGCAGGTTTGGCAAAGGGGAATACTTGGTACAGCAAACTCTTGACACATTGTGAAAGTATAGCAAATGCTAGTACTTTGAATCAGTCGATGAATTCACTAAAGTTGAATGATTACAACAACGCGCATAGCGCAGGTAGTTCCCACTCCACAGGACAGTGGAGTCAACCTTCGCACTCGCAACCGATGAATCCTCATTACAACCCCCCACCTATGCAACCGCAATTTTCTGGATTTGCACAACCTTTACAGCCTCGGGCGAGCAGTACTCAATATGCTAGCGCACCGCAACTACAACAACATCCTTCATACACCAGGCCGCCACAGTTGCCACCAAAGAATCCGAATGCACAAACCGGCACGTCTACATTCACTTCACAGCTGACCGCCTCAACAGAGGATTACAAAGTGCCACCCTGGCAGCATGCCAACAAGAGTTCTGATTCCAAAACCGGGCTCATCTATGATCAACCATCAACTTACGATCCCAACATGTATGATTTTTTTAGCAAGTAGGTGAAATAAAATGTTTTGAACCCCTTTGGGATTCTTTCGCGCAATTAATTGTCCAAATCGGGCAATAAATAAACAACGAAAAACAGTCGTGTACAAAAGGTCACGTCAAGAAAAAAATTGTCTAAACGCCTGAAAAAAGTGATTTGATTACTATTAATAGAAGAACTCATCATCCAAAGGCTGAGTCAAAGCAAGGCTTACCACAACATCGAAGATCCACCCAACTAACAGGTTTCTACAAACACTCGCTCATAAACACATCCCTCGTTTATACACCTTCACCGTTTCTCCGCCCACATCGTTTTCTCAATGAAGGCTATTTACGTTTTATTTTTAACACTACTAAGTGTAACCTTAGCTGCTGATGTTGTCAGTTGTAACGCAACTCAGCACTGTCCAGAAGATTCGCCATGTTGTTCTCAATTCGGAGAGTGTGGTACTGGTGCTTATTGTTTAGGTGGTTGTGACATAAGATACTCATACAACCTCACAGCTTGTATGCCTATGCCAAGAATGGACGACTATTCAAAGACATTTGATTCCAAAAGTGCGGTAAAAGAGATTGAACTTGCCAATGAGTACTTGGGTAATGCTACTGAGGCAGACTGGGTATACACAGGTTGGATAGATTACTACAATAGCTCATTATTGTTGCAAATGCCTAACCACACCACCGGTACAGTTCTTTCATCAACAAAATACTTGTGGTATGGTAAGGTCTCCGCTAAGATGAAAACTTCTCATGGTGGAGGTGTTGTCACTGCATTCATTTTGTTTTCTGATGTTCAGGATGAAATTGATTACGAGTTCGTTGGGTACAATTTGCAAGCTGCTGAATCAAATTTCTATGCCCAGGGAATCTTAAATTATACCAATTCCAAGAATGCTACAGTTAATGATACTTTTGAGTACTACCATTTGTACGAAATGGATTGGCATGAGGATCACATCACTTGGTCAATTGATAACAAAGCCGTTCGTACATTGAATAGAAATGAAACTTGGAATGAAACCACAAAGAGACATGACTTTCCACAAACTCCTTCAAGAATCCAGTTTTCATTGTGGCCCGGTGGTGACTCCTCCAATGGTGTTGGTACCATTGAATGGGCCGGTGGTGAAATTGATTGGAATGCCGAAGATATCAAAAAATACGGATATTTTTATGCCCATATTAAGGAGATTGATGTTGAAGTTTACGACTTACCAGGAAATGTAAGTCTTTCGAGTAATTCATCCAATTCCGATGATTATCATGCATTTTTGTACGATAGCACTGATGGTGATGAATCAAATATTTATTTAACAAACAAGAAAACTTGGTTGGGTAACGATGATGCTACTGGGTTTGATCCAGATAATGATAGAGACACACAAAATGAAAATGAAACTACCACCATTGTGAAGACCAGTGGCTCATCAACCATTACCAGTGTTCAAACTTCGACAAAAAGAGTTTCAGCCAACGCACCAGCGCAAAACACAGCAGCGGCAAACAAAGCCACTGCAACTCAGGATTCAACCACCACTGATTACGATCCAAGTGCTGGAGTCGGTGGGTTTGTGCAAAACTCAAAAGAGACTTCCTCTGGGGATTCCTCAAGCAGTGGTGGAGCTGCAGGGTTGACCTATGAAGTTGGCAAAGAGAGTATTTTCTTTGCGATTGCGTTGGGATTTGTATCATATTTTGTATAGTAACATAGAGGTATGCAACAACTTTGAAAGTAACTCTATGGACTTGTAGATCCTCCTCACTTGGTAGTGCCAAAAGTATGCGTGTCCAATATTATTTTTCAATTGTTTTGTCGAAATTTTTCTTCGTCGGAAAACAAAATAACTAGAATAGAGTAATCACATCTTGTCATTGCATACCCACCATGAAGATGTTGACTAAATTCGAGTCCAAGTCATCAAGGGCTAAAGGGGTGGCTTTCCATCCTAAAAGACCTTGGTGCTTGGTTTCCTTACATTCATCCACTATTCAGTTATGGGACTACAGAATGGGTACCTTGATTGATCGTTTTGAGGATCATGTGGGTCCAGTGAGAACGGTCAATTTTCATCCGACTCAACCATTGTTTGTTTCTGGAGGTGACGACTATTCCATCAAAGTTTGGTCCTTAAATACGAGAAAGTGTATATTCACCTTGAATGGACATTTGGATTATGTTCGTGGAGTTTCATTTCATCATGACTTGCCATGGATTTTGTCCTGTTCTGATGATCAGACTATTAGGATTTGGAATTGGCAAAATAGACAAGAGATTGCTTGTTTAACTGGTCATAATCATTATGTCATGAGTGCTCAATTCCACCCAAGTGAAGATTTAATTGTTTCAGCAAGTTTGGATCAAACTGTGCGTGTGTGGGATATTTCTGGATTGAGAAAAAAGCATTCGGCTCCTACTTCAACAAGATCATTTGAAGATCAACTTCAAAGAAACCAATTGCCTCAACAGGATATCTTTGGAAATATTAATGCCATTGTCAAGTATGTGTTGGAGGGTCATGACAAAGGTGTCAATTATGCCGCTTTTCATCCTACTTTACCATTGATTGTGTCTGCTGGAGATGATAGGTTGGTTAAATTGTGGAGAATGAGTGATACTAAAGCTTGGGAAGTTGATACATGTAGAGGTCACACTGGTAATGTATTGAGTGCTATTTTCCACCCACATCAGGATCTCATTTTGTCGGTTTCTGACGACAAGACAATTAGAGTTTGGGATTTAAATAAGCGTGTTCCCATTAAACAATTTAGAAGAGAACACGATCGTTTTTGGTTAATTGCTAGTCACCCTAGCATTAATCTTTTTGCCGCTTGCCATGATTCGGGAGTAATGGTTTTCAAATTGGAAAGAGAAAGACCTGCTCATGCTCTTTTCCAAAACAGATTGTTTTACATCAATGCTGAAAAGCAAGTGCAAGCATTTGATTTCCAAAAGCAAGAAAGCTCATTGCCAATGTTGTCCTTGAAAAAAATTGGTAAAACATGGTCGTTTATGAGAAGTTTGGCTTATAATCACACCGACAATTCCATATTGGTTGTTCATGGAGAAGGAGATAATTCAAACTATGCCTTAATTACGTTGCCCAAACACGCTACTGGTGCCATTGAACCTACCGATATCAGACAAGGAGAAGGTAACTTTGCCACGTTCATTTCACGTAATAGGTTTGTAGTGTTTATCAAAGGGTCAAAGACATTACATGTCAAAGATTTGAGCAATAATGTCACCAAAACAATTCAATTGGACCTGTCAGTTAATGACGTATTGCCAGGTGGTCCAGGACGTGTGTTGTTGGTTAAAGCACACTCAGTGATCAACTATGATGTTCAACAAAAGAAGGAATTATCCGAGCTCAGTGTGAACAATGTCAAATATGTGAGCTGGTCCAATGATGGTCAATACTTAGCCCTCTTGTCCAAGCATACAATCACCATTGCTACTAAGGATTTGGAATTGATTACTTCAATGCATGAAACCATTAGAATCAAGAGTGCGTCATGGGACGATTCTGGTGTATTGTTGTACTCAACATTGAACCATATTAAGTACACCTTGTTGAATGGTGATAATGGAATCATCAAGACATTGGAAAACACCGTGTACATTACCAAAGTTACTGGAAACTTGGTTTACTGTTTGAACCGTTCTGGGCAAGTTGATGTAATCAAGATTGATCCAACTGAATACCGATTCAAGCGTGCTTTGGTGAACAGAAACTTTGGCGAAGTTTTAAGAATCATCAAGAACTCCACTTTGGTGGGACAAAACATTATTGGATATTTGCAAAAAAAGGGGTTCCCAGAAGTTGCTTTACATTTTGTTCAAGATCCGGAAACGAGATTTGAGTTGGCTTTGGAATGTAGCAATTTACAAGTTGCTTTAGAGCAGGCCAAGATTTTAAACAGTAACCAGGTCTGGGAGAAATTGGGTGAAGAAGCATTGTTGCAGGGAAATATCGATATTGTTGAATTTGTTTATCAACAATTGCACTTGTTTGATAAATTGGCATTCTTGTACTTGTTCAAAGGGGACACCGAAAGATTAAACAAGATGACCACTATTGCTGAACATAGAGGTGATGCTTCTGCTGTTGTGCAAAACACCTTGTACAGTAATGATGTTAAAAAGAGATGCGACGTGTACATCAAAAGCGGCATGTTGCCATTGGCATACACTTTGGCCAAATCCAACAATTTGAATGACTATGCTGCGCAGATTTTGGAAGATGCTGGAGTTTCTGAGAAGGATGTTGAGTTGCCCGAGTTGGGCGATGCTGTGCCACTCCCACAACCAATTGCTGAGCCAGTTACAAATTGGCCATTGAAGGAGTCGTCATTGTCATACTTTGAAACTGCGTTACTTACTGGTAAAGTTGAGAATTTGTCACTTGAAGATGATGTTGCTAAGGAAGTTACCACAAATGCAAATGACGTTAGCTTACAGTATGATGAAGAAGTTGAAGATGGCGAGGAAGAAGGTGATGCATGGGATATTGATGAAGAGTTGGACATTGGAGATGATGATGATGACGATGGCATTATTGGAGAGGATTCAACTGCAACTGTTGCAACCGCGGCCACCCTGGAGAATGAAATTGGCGATTGGCTACGTAATGCCAAAACTCCTGCAACTTATGTTGCCGCTGGTGCTTTAGGACAAGCAGCATTATTGTTGAACAAACAAGTTGGTGTATCCAATTTTGAGCCATTGCGTCAACGATTTTTGCAAGTGTATGGTGCTTCGAAATTGTACTTACCGGGCGTGACTGATTTACCAGCAATGAAGACTTATATAAGAGAAGATACCGATGAAGAGGATCCCAAAAAGTTTAGACCAATTGTTCCCGGATACGATACCTTGGAAGAACAATTACAATTGGCATTCAAGAAATTCAAAGCCAATAATCTTGAAGATGCAATTAAGACTTTCAGATCGGTCATTTACACAATCACAGTGTTGAATGTAGATGATGAAGCAGCCGAGACCAAGTGTCAAGAAGTGTTGGTGTTGTGTCGCGAGTATATTCTTGGTTTATCAATTGAACTAGCACGTCGTGCCTTACCACCAACCGATGTGAAGCGTAATTTGGAATTGGCATCTTATTTCACCAAGGTTCAATTACAACCAGCCCATAAGTTAAATGCATTGAATGTGGCCATGACCCAATCATTCAAGAATAAGAATTTCGCTAGTGCATCTTATTTTGCTGAAGAGTTTTTGAAGATATCCAGTACCGGGCCCAGAGCTGAACAAGCCATGAAATTGAAGGCTAAAGCTGATGCTGTTGCTAGTGATTCAGTTGAGATTGATTTTGATCCATTTGCTGAGTTTACCATTTGTTGTGGTAGTTTTACACCTATTTACAATGGTGAGCCTAGTGTGACTGAAGCATTAGTAGGTGCTACTTACAAATCACAGTTTAAAGGTTCGGTTTGTAAGATTACTGAAGTTACAACTGTTGGAGTGCCAGCTTCTGGATTACGTATAAGAACATAGGGGATAAAATAGTCAAAAAAAAAGTTGTGTAGGGCTTGGAGAGTAGTGGCAATACCGAGTTTCAATGTACTTAGTGCTGTAGATATAGATTACTTTAGAAGCGTCATTGCTCGTCTAAGAAGCCACGCCAAATTGGTGGCTTCATTAATAATGGGCCAAGATTAGCTCGGCCGAATGCAAACGGTCACCTTTTCATCTAAATTTTGCTACCAATAAAAATAAAAAATAACAATCGTCACGTTAATATGTCCCATTGGAGTGGTGTATATGCAAGGACTAAATCTCTTTATGGTGTGACTGGCGGACAGACACGTAGGAAAGACTGAAGAGGAGATGTCTAACGAAAAGAGTTGAGTATTATAATTATGGTTTGATATCTGGACACAAAGAGTTTGGATCTAAGAAAAAGGTACATCTTGTACCAAATAAAAATAATATTTCATTGATGACATGAAGTTTGTAAATAATACGCCATTTCCAAAAGTCAGCTGTTGCAACCCAAAGGAGAATACTTTGTAAATTGGGCGGGAGACAAGGTGTAGGTATTTGTCATTGGTTTAGTATGATTAGGTTACGAAGAGAGGTAAAAAGGGAAGTGGGGGTTGATTGCGTAAGTGTAACTTGAAACGCTGAAATATAAAACGTTTTGTTGGGTGGGTATAAAAACATGCACGTGATTCTTTTCCTCATACAAGTGGCTTAATGGATTCCATTTACCGCTCTCATAATTGGTTACCACAAACACTTACTCCAGTGATCTTCACATACGAGTTAGTGTTTTGATTAGCTACCTCGTACTTTTGGGTTCAAGAGGTGGTACTTCGCTTAAACATGAAAGCATTGCGTAGATATTTTAAAGCATGAAAAACAAAAATGCAACACTAATTAACACCTTGAGCTAAGTGAAATTTGTTTTTATTTTTTTTTTTTTTTTTTTAGTCCAATCTGCATCAACATACAAAAAAAAAAAAAAAAAAAAATCACATAATCAACAACAGAGGCATGAAAACAATAACAATATACACAAAGAACGGAAGGGTTTTTACTTAACATATATTTCTACAAAAGCGCCTCCCCTTTCACTTTGTAGAATACGTAGTTCTTTTTCTCTATTTTTTTTTTTTTTGGTATTTTTTCATCAGACTTCACTTATCTTTCTGTTCTTCCAAAGGTTTACGACTCTTTTGGGCTAGAAAAGAAAGATCTATAGAATACCGCAATCGAGTTGGTAAGATCTTTGATCTACTACTCATCGACAGAACCCAAAAACCTCATATCTAGAGCAATCGCTGATTATATTCACTCGCCACACAAGCACATACATAATCTCACATATCGCCAATGAAGGGATTGACGCTATTTGGAACAAGGCTGCCATATCTTAAATACGTGGCGGTTGTATTGACGGTATTGGTGATATATACCCTTACTCATGGTGCTACACTGTATACCAATATCAACCAAAATGTACAACAACAACAGAAGCAGCAACTGACGCTGCAACAAGAAGTTGCTAGAGACCAGGCGGCGGGTGCTGAAAAGGTTCAAGTTCCCGAAGAACTAAAACATGAAGCAGCAGCAAAACCAAAAGCTAGTTTAGAAGATATCAAAAAATTTCAAGAAGAATTGATGCAAGGTAAAAAAGGTGAATCAGCAGTGGGGGATTTGCTTAGTGATGAAGAAAGAAAAGCTGCCGTTGCTGAAGTTAAAGAATGGGCTCAAGCTCAAAAAGAGGCAAAACAAGAAAACCTTGATCAAAAATCCGCCCTAAAGCCCCAGGAAAAGCAAGAGGGTAGTCAAAAGCAGTCACAAGCTACTCCCAATGAGAAGGTGAGTGCCACGTTTGTGACGCTAGCCAGAAACCAAGAGCTTTACGACTTGATCAAATCGATTCGAGTAGTTGAAGATCGATTCAATCGCAAGTACAACTACGATTGGGTTTTCCTCAATGATGAAGAATTTACGCAAGAGTTTAAAGATTTAACCACAGCAATCGTTTCCGGTAAAACCAAATATGGGAAAATCCCCAAAGAGCATTGGTCGTACCCTGACTGGATCGATTTAGAAAGAGCAGCAGCATCACGTAAAAAAATGAAGGAGGATAAAATTATTTATGGGGATTCCGAATCTTATAGACACATGTGTCGATTTGAACTGGGGTTTTTTTGGAGAAACCCATTGTTGGATGAATATGAATGGTATTGGCGTGTTGAGCCTGGTATTGAGATCAATTGTGATTTAAACTATGACTTGTTTAAATATATGCAAGATAATGATAAAGTGTATGGATTCACCATTTCAATCCATGAGTTTGAGAAAACGATACCTACATTGTGGCAGCATACAAAAGATTTTATTGAAAAAAACAAGCAATATGTGGCTGAGGATAATTTTCTTGATTTTATTAGTGATGATGGTGGGAAAACTTACAACTTGTGTCATTTCTGGTCCAATTTTGAAATTGCCAATTTGAAATTCTGGAGAAGTGAGGCCTATAGGAAATATTTTGAATATTTGGACGCTACGGGTGGGTTTTTCTACGAAAGGTGGGGTGATGCACCGGTACATTCAATTGCGGCAGCATTGTTTTTACCTAAATCCAAGATCCATTATTTTGAAGATGTTGGATATAGACATCATGTGTATGGACAATGTCCGTTGAATGCTCAATTCAGATATGAACACAAGTGTTCGTGTGATCCTAATGGTGATTTTACATTTAGAGGTTATTCTTGTGGTAAGAAATATTTTGACACGATGGGGTTGACAAAACCTGTTGAATGGCAACAGTATCAATAAAGAGGGGTTTTAGGGGGAAGAAGGAAAGAAAGGAAAAGTAGGGTACAGTGGTGTGTATAGTCTAGACGGTTTAATCAAGGAATCAAAATATAGATTCAACTTTGAAGCGAAGGGTTTCAACACGAAATCGGGAAAAAAAAAGAAAAAAAAAAAAGAAAAAAGGGTGGGGTGAGGGGACCTCTAGTCCTCTAGTGACGTCTTTTTGGTGACCAGGTAATGGCTCTCCCAATGCCTTTACCCTCGAAAGTTAATATCAATAAACTTCTTTAGAGTCGTTTATTTAAAATCTGACTAAAAATGAAAATTGTGATATGATTTTTTTTTTTTCTATTCTCAGAGACAGGAGATGGATGGATGGTATCAAGGAACTTTAGAAAAAAAAAAAACCAAAAAAAAAAAAAAAAAAAAAAAAAGGGTAAGCTTCCTTCAAGGAAAAGGGTTTAGTTTAGTTTAGTCTTTTTCCTTTTTTTTCTTTCAGCTCTACCTCGATATCTTTTAGTCAATATCTTTGCGTAGAGTAAGATAGTACGATCTTTTGATAAATCGGCTAATCAAAAGGTTTGCTTAGGATTAGATATAATGGGGTCATGTTTAACTAGAAAGCTTATCTTCAATCAATGTCTAAGTTAGCTAACTTATAGCTTCCCCCGTTTAATGTACCCACCTTTCTCTTTCTTTTCTTTAATGTCGGTTATCCAAGTTGGGAACTTCGTGAAATGTATACAATACATCATTACTTACTTGCCGTCTTTTAGAGTGCACTGGTATATTATTTGTGCATTTATACACTACTTTTTCGTGTAGACTTTTTGTGTAATTACAGTTTTCCAATATGAACACGTCACAAACAAGAAATTACGAAAACAAAAAAAGAGAAAAACACGCGACGTGACTCGACACCTTGCGACACTGCACTTACACGACACAACCACCCCTTCCTATACTGCTCTATATACGATGATTGTAACGGTTTACAAAGTAATCATTTGTATAGCATAACTGTGCTATACTGCAATCCGAAACTCAAAGCGTATCAAACCCCTTTTTTAGCTGTACTCTTTCTTTTTACTTTTCTCTTCTGTTCGCAAATATCGCTCTATATATATATATATATATATATATATATATATCGCTATATATAACTTTACTTGTGTAGCAAGGCTTAAATAAGAGTATACGTAACCAAACTTTAACTCCCTCCTTTCCCCTCTCCTCCACTCCACTCCCCAAGAACAAGAACAAGAACAAGAACAAAAACAAAAAGAAGGACACGTACTTGTTGGAAAGATGTACTGAAGACCACAATACTATTTGCATTATGTATTGTGCACCCAACCCAAAAGAATAGGAAAAAAAAAAAAAAAAGAGACCCTTTTTCTGCCTCTATGTCTCTTGCGTAGGGTAGGTAGAAGAGTTGTGTACTACATGTTTATAGTTAAGATGCACAATCTAAAAATGGGTTTGGGTGGACTCAGTGGAGCAAACGCACAGGGCAATGAAGAAAGAGAGAGAGAGAAATAAAAAAATAAAAAATAAAAAAATAAAAAAAAAAAGAAGCAGAAGGGAGGAAGGGAGGAAGGGAGAAAACGAAAGCATTCGACTGGGGGGCTGAGTGAAATGAAATGAAGTGAAGTGAAGTTCATATGAAGCGAGTAGGAAAGATAGATAGCTTAAACGTATATCTTATATACTCCTCATCCCTGTGATTCCCAAGTAAGTAGAAACAGTCCACCCATATTGACTTTTGTAGGGTATTCTGCGTATTCTGCGTATTTTGGTAAAAATGTGTAGCATCAACTAAATTACTCAATACACATTGATTTCCCAAACACAAAAACGCACCACCAACGAACAAAGCAAAAACGAAGAAGAAGAAGAAGAAGAAAAAAAATTGGGTAACAAACTCAAAATCTCAAAAACCCAAGAAAGACAAGAAAGACAAGGAGACACAGAAGGATTTACACACATACGAAGTATACTTAAAGCATCCCACTTTTCAAACTAAACGAAAATAAAAATAAAAAAAAACCTCATCTTCCCAGTTCCTTTTTCTTTCCTACTCAGTTTGAAGAACAACAGGCGTGGCTCAATCGATCTTTTCGTCATGTCTTCAACTAGATCCAACGCCCGTTTAATCCGATTTGGGATCTTTGCTTTGGTGTTGATTGGATGTGGGTTTATACTCACCAAAGGTACATCATTCCAACCATCATTGCCAGTAAAACTACAACAATCACTGTCACAACAGTTTAACAAACAAGTGCCTTCCTCGCAGCAGAAAGGCGGTGCTTCTGGTTCTACACAGAATATTGAGCTTCCCTATACTCCTAAAGAAATGGGCCCATTAGCTAAAGCCCATATTGGAGGTGACGGCTCACCAGAATACATTCCTCAAAACAACATCAATCCAGCTACTTACTCCCCTGAAATGGACAAGGTTAAAGCTACATTTGTCTCATTGGCACGTAACCGAGACTTGTACTCGTTATTGGATTCTATCAGACAAGTGGAGGACCGATTCAACAAAAAGTATCACTACGATTGGGTTTTCCTTAATGAAGTTGAGTTTAGTGATGAATTCAAAACCACAGTTTCTGAAGCGGTTAGTGGTGTTGCCAAGTTTGGATTAATCCCCAAAGAACATTGGTCATACCCCGATTGGATTGATCAAGAAAAAGCAGCATTGGTTAGAGAACAAATGAGGGAGAAAAAAATCATTTATGGTCATTCTGAATCTTATAGACACATGTGTCGTTTTGAGTCGGGTTTCTTTTGGAGACAGGATGTGTTGAAAGATTATGAATATTATTGGAGAGTTGAACCAGATATCAAAATCTTTTGTGATATCGATTATGATGTTTTCAAATGGATGAAGGATAATGACAAGAGCTATAGCTTTACCGTTTCTTTACCAGAGTATAAGGAAACCATCCCCACACTATGGGAAACCACCAAGCAATTTATTGAAAAACACCCCAATTACTTGGCCCAAAACAATTTAATGGATTGGTTGAGTGATGACAAGGGCAATACTTACAATGGATGTCACTTTTGGTCTAATTTTGAAATTGCTCGTTTAGACTTCTGGAGAAGTGAAGCATACAAGCAATATTTTGAACATTTGGATAAAGCCGGTGGGTTTTTTTATGAACGATGGGGTGATGCACCAGTACACTCAATTGCCGCAGCATTGTTTTTACCTAGAGAAAAGATTCATTTCTTTGAAGATTTGGGATATTTTCATGTTCCATTCAATAATTGTCCTGTTGATCAAAGAGTTAGAGCTGAACGTAATTGTATCTGTGATCCAAATAAAGATTTCACTTGGAGAGGTTATTCTTGTGTGGGCAAGTATTATAATGTCAATAATTTCAAAAGACAAAAGAATTGGGAACAGTTTACTGCCTAGATGAAGGGGAGAGAGAGGGGAAGTGACTTGAGATGTGGCCGTGGCTTACTTTTGGTTCAAGTCGCACCCACCGAGGTGACAAACATTGAAGTGCTTTGACTAAAATGCAAAAGACGTTGGGGCGGGCTCTATTCCCGAAAGGACTCGGGTATGTCCTTGAATGTACATTACACTAGTTTTGAATAAACCAAGTATCTAACACCTAGTAATTATTTCTCTCAATACGATATTTGGATACGTAGACAATTCACAAGTGTCGTTGTTTTCATTTGCACGTGATACAATTCGGCTTCTGCACGTGTCTGCCTTTTGGCTTTTAAAAGTTTTGTTTTTGCTTAACGAGATAATAAACAACTTGTTGTTTCAAAAATGTTAACAAGCATAATTTTTTTCCCTCAAAAAGTGCTCGTGGTAAAAAGAGTTGATGATGGGTAAGTTCAGAGTGTGGCCCATCGTTTCTCGCAATAATAAAAGTCCAATTGTCATTTCTTGAACTGTTTTACATTCCGTTCCAATTTTTTGGGCGTCAATTTTGATATTTTGATTTGCAAAAACTAGGAGGTTCCTCAATGATGAGGTACAAACTTAGATTTGAGCCACAAGATTAAGCTTTTTCTATCCTCAAGATTGTACTTGCTATTATCTTACAATTGTGGTTATACAATTACACTCTATTCTCGAATAAAGTACATGTACAAATGCGTGATGGGTATGTTGTGTTGTTGTTGTTGTGAGAGTGGAGTTAAGATTTTCATTTGAAACAAGTTGCAAATGACACAAAATTGTCCTAAATGGGAAACATAAAACAAGTATCCCTTACTCTATTCAAAAAAATATATCATCAGACATCAGTCTATCTACTTTCTTCTTCTTCTGTAGATTCTATTTTGCAAAGTTTCCTTTCGAAAGGCAAGTACTATGACTACACGCCACTACTTCTTGATTTGCGTACCTTCTTCACAAACAAACGTATAATCTACTATATTTACATCAAAAGGTTCAAATCCTACCCATAGTTCCCTTTTTCAATTGCAAACCACAACAGTTTAAAGTTTTATACTTTTTGGCTCCTACATTTCCATCCATACTACATCCTTGCAAACACCCATAAAGAGACTACAAGAAAGTCATTTTTTGGAATTGTTATTATTTTCAGAAGTTTCATCATCATCCATCACTCACTGTTTTAGCATCTCCCTTTGGGTTATCTCAAGAAACATACTTCTTACACTAGTGATACTGCTGCCATTACTACTACTACTCATCACTCACCATCTATTAATAGTATCATAACACGTTTCCACAGTTGTTGTTGTGTGACTGTGTCATAAAGGAACTTGACAGTGTTTTGAAAGTCGCGTCTTCGAACCGCAGAAAAATTTATTGCACCATTATTTAATACAAGAGAATGTTTAGTCAAGTGGATATCCGTAACAGCACTAGTAACAACAACAACTGTTCTAACAGTACCACTGATACTACTACTACTACTACTACTACTGCTGCTGCTGTTGCCACTTCCACTGCCACTGCTACTGCCACTACCACTGCTTCTGTCCCACCTGCATCTACCAGTCCGACCACATCTACTCCAAACGCATCCTCCTTGGAAACTTCTCGACTGATTTTAATGTCATCAATTATTTCACCACGATCCACCACAACGGAAGAGCAACATCAGCAACCACAACCAACAGATATGTCGAACGAGAAAACAACCTCCAACAAGATATCACCACCTGCACTGACCCTACCCAAACCGCAGACGCTATTGCAACAACAACAACAACATTCTCCAACTAAACCACAAACTTTGGTGCATCCACCTGAGCCAAGGCTTGCATCGTCTCCAAACTATAAACGCAAGACGCCGACTGCTACGTCCCCCTTGAATGTTAGTCCTGCGACTAGTTGTAGATCCACTACTAGTACAACAAGCACAACGAGCACTTGCAACAGTGCTGTCATTTCACAGCCACCAAAACGTCACAAACCCCTGAACTTGAACTTGAACTTGAACTTGAACTTGAACTTGAGTGCGCCTAATAAAAATGCTGCTGACATGGCATTAAGAATTGTAAGTCCTGTACTACCGGCTTTGGACGATGAGATGAAGTCTACTATCAAGTTATCACAAAAGATTCAACAACAACAACGGTACTTGATTGCCAGTAGACAAGGATTAGATTTAGACCAAGACAGGTTTGATGATAGCGGTGATACATATGTTGATGAAGATGCCCCTATGGATAAAAAGACATCAGCCACATTTTCGAAAAGTCATAGTACTTCGCCTACTACTACTGATTCGGGTCAACCAACTGGTGAAAGACATGCAGCTGATCATCAAACGCCGCTTTCACAACTTGAGAATAAAGAAAATGCAACTACTCCAACATCGGCAACCACAACCACGAAATCACCAGTGTATGCACTAGATGATTCAGATATAACCAGACTTTCTAGTTTGAAGAACAGGAGAATGAAGCGGAGAAATGTTCCGGCTCCACTAAACATTGGAGCTTCATCAAATACAAACACCAACAATCTTAACAACCTGTCGAAACCCAAACTGCATGTTGCTCCATTATCTATTCGTTCTGCTCCAATTAGATCAGCACCACTACGTCCTACTCTCAACTTGAGGCCTAGAGGGGGCGGAGGGACAGCGGGAGCTGGGGCAGCAGGATTTGTGGTTGGAAACCCCGGTAAACCAGTTGACATACATCATTTACCACCTATAGCATCTTCTGCGTACCGTACTCCAATGTATCCTTCGTCGTTGCAAAGTCAACAACAACAACAGCAACAACAACAGCAACAACAACAGCAACAACAGCAACAACAGCAACAACAGCAACAGCAACAGCAACAGCAACAGCCGTACTATTACTTGGCTCCACCTAGAACAGCGCGATGGAGTAGTAACAATGCGCCACCACCAATGTCATATGCATTAAGACAAGGACGTCCACTCTCACAACAACATCACCAACAACAGGTAATACCCCAAAGCTCTCTCCCACGAGGCGTACGATTAGTGCCAGCACCTAGTGCAGTAGTGGCACAACAAATCCCCATGCGATACTTGCCAATTGTCCCACCGTCATCAACAATGCTCAATTTCCAACAAAGACAATATCAGCAACAACAACAACAACAACAACAAATGCAAACACAATCACAAAGGGATAGAAACTCCACTGTTGGTGCTGGAAGTAGTGGTGGTTATGGAAACCCACGACATGGTGCTACTGTAACTGATGTGTTTAGTGACAATTTTCAAAAAGTTGCACCATTTCAATCACAACCATTATCTTCGCAAGTTGAGTTTTTCAAACGTGTTGATGCCAATGTACCGATAATTCAGGGAGATGTACAGTCAAGTGATAAAATTGTCGAGAATGACGGAGGTGCTGCTGTTGACGGCGATGATGTAGATTATGTTGATGATGATGACAAAGCACCAGTGTCCCAAGATGAGATTGAAGAGATGCAACAAAAGTATGCTTCTAGTAGAACCGTGGTTCCTCAGTATGTCCCCAGTTACCGTCAACAACAACAACAACAGATACCTCAACAATACTCTTCACAGATGATGATGATGCCAATCATGGCTCCTCCTCCTTCATCTTCCATCCCTAATGGATGTAATTCGTCATCACCACTAAATGGAGCCCTGAGCGGCGGTGAAGTCTTTGGCAGTATTAATTTTATGAATGAAAGTATATTCAATTTCAGGATATTTGAACGCAAGAATAAATCAGGAGACAAGGACCAAAAGAATGAGGAAAATGGAGCTCAAGCTGACTACGATGCTGAGAAACATGCATTGTCTAGCTCTTCTTCTTCTTCTTCTTCGTCTGCGGCATCGGCGTCGAGTATGGATGAACGCAGTGAGAAATTGAAGTCACCTGAAGTTTGTGAGTCCAAACAGGATCTGGATGAAGCTGTGAAGAACGAAATGCCAAAACAACAAGGTATAAAAGGGGGAGACTACAAGGATACTAGCGGTGTTGAAAAAGAGCAAGTGGCTGAAGCAAATGACAATGCCGATGACAATGACAATGACAATGACGAAAATGAAGATGAATCAATGGAGCACGATAGCGATATTCAACCCAAATCAAATGAGATTGATCAAGATTGGTTACATTATGAAAAGGAAAAGTTTATGAAGATTTGTGAAACTTGTTGGGATGAATTTGTAAAGTCAAGAAATTCACAATCATGAAAAACATAAAAATGAAGAGAAAGTATTTCTTTCTTAGTTTTTGACGGAAAAAAAGTTCGTTTTGGTTTTACTTATTGGATTCAGTTTGTATAACTTTGTAATATGACATTAGCAAATGTAAAGTGCATGGTTAACCTCTATACAAGCTCATTGACAAAACCTCTCAAATTTTGATTGTCGTCAATTGTTTTTTGCCATTGAATGTGCGACATTAAAAAGGTCTTTTTTTTATTGTGAGTGGTGACAAATTTGAGAAAAAAGACCTCTGTCTGTAACAGAGCTCAAAGACTTTGAAACACGCCACTGTTTTCTACAACACACATACTCACAAGTACATGTTCAACGGTGCAGTGACGTTTAGACTTCTAAGTAGGTCGTGTATATCACGATCTACTAGAATAATAAGACCAGTGGGTCACGGTGAAACATTGACTCGTTTGATTACACCACGACTGTTTTCAACGATGCCTCGCCGTTCATTGCATCAATCGTGGATCAACTTGAACAAGCAATTACGCGACGACAAGAATGAGGATGATTTAGAGAAAACTAGACGGGAATACGAAGCCAAGTTGAACAAGAACTCTGAAAATAAAGAGGAATCAAAGCCACAGGTGGGAGAGGAATCCAATGAAAAGAATAAAGAGAAGGAAGAAGAGAAACCCAAAGAAAAGAGTAAAGATAAGGAAGAGGAAGAGCAAATACGAGAGGAGTTGAGAAGGAAGTTTATGGAGAAACATCCTGGTGCAGAACCTAAAGATTTCAAGATTTACAAGATTGAATGGAAACAAATTGCCAATGTAATGTTTCTTACAACTGCATCATTATTGCTTTGGCTCTACATTATTTCATCAATGCAAGATCAAAGAGGACAACAAGAATTATCAATGCAAAGCTTTATAACCAATTACTTGGAAAAGGGGCTAGTGACAAAATTAACCGTCGTTAACAAGTATGTTGTTGAAGCTCTGTTAATTCCTGGTGCCGTTAGCAGTGCTACTTTTACCAAACCCGACGGATCGCCAGCTGTACTGTTTACTATTGGATCAATAGAGTATTTTGAAGATGAGATTAATAAAGTTCAAGATAGGTTGGCAATACCTATGGATGAGAGAATACCAATTGTTTATGAAGAAAAAGGATCGTGGATGAGTTATATCTTACCCATTTTACCAACTGTCTTGTTGATTGGTGGGTTGTATTATTTAACAATGAGACGTATGCCAGGGGGTGGCGGTTCTGGTGGTCCAGGCGGTGGTGCCGGTGGTGGTCCAGGTGGTATCTTCAAGATTGGTAAATCAAAAGCCAAGTTATTTAACCAAGAAACCGACGTCAAGATCAAATTTAAAGATGTTGCTGGATGCGACGAATCGAAGGAAGAGATTATGGAATTTGTCAAGTTTTTGCAAGACCCCAAAAAGTATGAGAAATTGGGTGCCAAGATCCCTCGTGGTGCAATTTTGTCGGGGCCTCCTGGTACAGGTAAGACCTTGTTGGCAAAAGCAACTGCTGGTGAAGCAGGTGTACCTTTTCTCAGTGTTTCCGGATCGGAATTTGTTGAGATGTTTGTTGGTGTTGGTGCATCGCGTGTACGTGATTTATTCAAAACGGCAAGGGATATGGCCCCAGCAATCATTTTTGTTGATGAGATTGATGCTATTGGTAAAGAAAGAGGTAATGGTCGTATGGGTGGCAATGATGAGCGTGAAAACACCTTGAATCAATTATTGGTTGAAATGGACGGGTTTGATACTACTGATCATGTTGTTGTTTTGGCCGGTACCAATCGTCCTGACATTTTGGATAAGGCATTATTGAGACCAGGTAGATTTGATAGACATATTTCCATTGATGTTCCTGATGTCGAAGGTAGGAAAGAAATTTTCAAAGTGCATTTGAACAAGTTGAAATTGCAAGCAGTTGAAGATATCGATATTAAACAAAAAGATGTTGATTTTGCCAAATTTCAACAATTGAAAAACAATGCTATTGAGCAATTGGCTGGAAGATTGGCTGCTTTGACCCCTGGTTTTGCCGGTGCTGATATTGCCAATTGTGCCAATGAAGGAGCTTTGATTGCTGCTAGGGAAAATGCTCTGGCTGTTGATGTGCACCATTTTGAACAAGCTATTGAACGAGTTGTTGCTGGATTGGAAAAGAAATCAAGAATTTTGGCACCCGAGGAAAAAAAGACTGTTGCTTATCATGAAGCTGGGCATGCCATTTGTGGATGGTTTTTAGAGTATGCTGACCCATTGGTTAAGGTATCCATCATCCCTCGTGGACAAGGTGCTTTAGGATACGCCCAGTATTTACCAAAAGATCAATACCTCACCTCGGAAGAACAATTTAAACATCGAATGATTATGACTCTTGGTGGAAGAGTTAGCGAAGAGTTACATTTCGATACTGTAACCAGTGGTGCATCTGATGATTTCAAAAAGATTACCCAAATGGCCCAACAAATGATTTTGAACTTGGGAATGTCGGATAAACTTGGTCAAATTTGCTATGATACTGGTGATAATGGCAATGGGTTTAAAGTGCACAATAATTACTCTGAGGAAACTGCTCGAGTAATCGATCAAGAAGTGAAACGATTAATTGATGAAGCATACGTGGCTTGTCATAAGTTGTTGAAGGAGAAGATTGATTTGGTTGATCAAGTGGCTGAAGAGTTGTTCAAGAAGGAAGTGTTGACGAGGGAGGATATGATTAGAATCTGTGGCAAGAGACCATTTTTGGAAAGAAATGATGCGTTTGATAAGTATATTCAAGGCCAGGATGCATTCAAAGGTAGACCCAAAACTACTGATGATGCTCCACCTGCTGCACCAGCATAAATGATATCATGTTGTGAACAGTGGAAAGTACATATCATTACATCTTGAGCTTTGATGACGGATGATTTCTTTTTCTTGTATAGTCTTGTATATAAAGTATAAATTACATTTTTACTAAACCATTTTGTCATTGAAAGAGCCCTTTAATTGATTCCTAGCCATCTCCATCATGAGGACGAACTGGCTTTTTTGTAGCAAATCGATCCTTTTGAGCGTGAGAAGTCAAGACTCTGATGTCCTTGAGCAAAAGCTATATAATTGTGTGATTTTTGGGATTAGACGATGGTGGATTGTGATTTTGACTTGCAATTGAGGTTGAATCTCGCGTACTGTTGTTGCTACTTGCATCATCCAGAAATGCAGTCAGTGTTCTCACTTCCACAATCTCAATATCACTATCATCGTCACGATCATCAGCGTCAGCGGCACTTGATCCATTGTGGCCCTTTGCGGCATCAACATCATTCAGTTCACTTCTCCTCTTGTCATCCCGTGTATGTTCAATTTGACAATGACCAGCATCGATTAAATGATTGCGCCATTCTTCATACCCGCCATCAGTCATATATCCACACCCCAAGATGGGACAAAAGATAATCTGCGTTTGGCAATTACATTCCCCACGTTGTTGATGTTTGATCAAGTCTTCAAAATGTAAGAAAAACATTTGACATGGTGAAGTGTCACCCTTATTGACTAATTTGCCACATTTATAAACACTAGTTGCGGAAACGGGGATTTCGAATCGCAAGGGGAACTCATTGAGCAAGGTTCTTTTCTCGGATGGGGTAACTTGTCTCTCTACATCTTCTGCAGTTGCCATCGAGTCGCGTCTAGTGTCCAACTCCACTGGGTATCCCAATTGGTAAAGTATATCTGAATGATGCTTGATTAGGTGTGATGCGTACATCTTTCGATTCATTGTACAGAATGAGCAGCCGGTAACACAACAATTGAAAATCTTGAGTGTCAGTAACGATGCAGGAGAAGGCAGAATATTTCCCATAAAATAGTATGGTTCTTCGACAATGCTAATTTGCTCTTCAAATGATTCACATGATGCTCTATTAGTTAATGGTGGCAACGTCTGCAATTTTAGCAAACTCAATACATTTTTATCGAGGTGCTTGTCATCGTTTTTAGCTGGAGAATTCAATGGCAGCGACTGATCAAGAAATGGCGAAGGTTCAATTTCGTCTCGTTCTCGCTGATCTTGATTGTGAACCTTATTTGGTTTGGGCAGGGAATGCTCCAAAAACAAATGACTAAGGTTGTGAATGGAGTTGTCGTTGTCACTGGAGTCGTTTCTACTTTGCTGGAAACGCTTCGATTTCACTTTCGATGGCTGTGGTTTGTGTTTCATTGGAATCAAGCCAAACTCAATTCCCGATCTCTTCTTCATTGGCAGGCTCGCTCTTTTGTTTTCTGACGGTAAGTCTGGCTCTGGCGTGGATCGTGAAAGCGGACCCTCATCCAAGCCCAATCTAGGCGCATTCAATATAGATGAACTAAATTGGCTAAAATAATTTCCCTTCCGCAGCAGCAGCAGCAGCAGCAGCACCGCCTCCTGTCTCTCTTCATTATCAGAGCTTTCCTCTTCGTTGTCTCCCTCGGAACCGTCACTAGACTCTTCATACAGCTCATCTTCCTCAACTGTATTGTCAGCTTCGCTTCCATTATCGACTGAATAGTCACTAGACATATTGGTTTCAGTCTCGCTATACTCGGAATTGGAGATCTCAGAATCTTGTTGAATGAATATTTTGCGCTTCTTGGTGGGTGATTCGTCAGTATCAACTCCAATGGGGACTTGTCCTTTAGTGGGAGATACATGACGCAAGGAATCTGCGCTCGTTAAAACTGAGTTGCTACTCGATTTCAGTGGTGATGGGATCCTCATGCGTCTCATGTTTCTTTCTCGTTCTTTTTTAATAGCAGCTTTTTCGTCAAGTTGTTTCCGTAGTCTATTTCGAACAGTTGCATTATCATGTCTTGTATCCTCGTGTTGTTTCCACAATTTGAAAGTGGTTAGCCGTCGTCTTCTTTTGCCATCATCATCGCCACTCCGAAGTCGATGCAAATGGCCATTGTTGGTGATAATGTCTCCAGTCACCAAATCAATCTCATCACTTTCACGTTCATCATTTATATTCAGGTACTTTGATATTATCCCCGTCCATTTGTTTTCAAATCGGCGTAAACTTTCCTTCTCTAATCGCTTCAATTTGGCATGAAAAAGCCCCTTATCTGATGATTCTTCAATGAGTTGTTCGATATTTCGTGTTGCTTCTTCTGGGTATTTTTCATCCTGATCGAGCTCTTCATCGGTTGATATTTCAATCAGAACCTCTTCTTCTTTTGGAGTGTAGTACTGGTTAGGCCGTAGCGATGGTGGGTATAATGTAAGCTGGAACGGTACAGGTGGCCGAGGTTGATTCGTTGCCTGTAGACTGTCTGATTGCTTTGATGGTGACATAGGGTTACGCCAGTCGGTGTTAAGAGTAAAATATCTTGTGGTTTTTGTCATATGGAAAAACGCAATTTTCGGGAATCCAAAACGCGTAAAAGCTCAAAGTACGGCGAGAGATCATTGGCGTCAAAGCACTGGGAACTAAACTTGACTCGCCTATGAAATGGAACCACGTGAGTAATGCATTACTCTTATATCAACTATGTGAAACGATTGGTCTATATTCAAGCTATATACAAAGATTGCGTAATTTTTCCTATCCCCTAATCTCACTTCACTTCTGGATTATCGACAGTTGATGTTCTCTGATTGTTCTTGTTCTTTTCCCAACAGGCTCTGAATGCTTGCATTTCTTTCAAACATTTTCTCCAATCACCAGTATCGGCATGACATAGTTGTAAGTTCAAATTTTCTTGGTGGCAGCCTGTATCCATAATTCTTTTGTCCCACTCGTCAGGCTCATCATCATCAACATCATCGGCCACATTGTTGGACATGGAGTTGTTTATTAGTGTATTGCTAGGTTTCATTTGTGATGCTTGTTGGGTGATGCAGAAGGATTAAGGTGGATTGAATTGGATTTTTAATTGAGCAAATTCTATTCTATAACCCAATTATCGCTACCAAGGTGCCAAATATCACCGCCGCCACCGCCACCACTACCACCACCACCACCAGGACCTTTCCATACATAAGTCGTCTATTGTATCATATCTAATGATAGTCTAAATATTATCTACAAATTAGCCTTCTTGCACTTTAAAATCCAAATCCACCTTTGGAATAAGCCATTGGTTTGATATCAGGATGCGGACTAGCTTTAAATGTCTCTTTAGTCAAAGTCCAAGGACAATTATCATCATCCAATTTTCTATACCCTTCGCCATCATCCTTTTCTGGATCATATGCCTCGTTCTCAGTAAAGTGAACCACACCTCCTAAGTTACCAGTAGAATCACAATAATCGGGTGCACTAAACACGGTGATTAATCTCCCCTTTTGTTCTTCTTCAACACCACTCATTCTTACTTCATGTGATCGCAACACTTTTCGTATCTTGTTTGAAAGGCAGAATCGTTCAGTTATATCAGGTCCAAACTGCATTCCAATACCACGTTTTGAGGGTGATCGTCCATTTTCTTCTTGTGGGTCAGTCCATAAGAGCTCCATGGCCACTCCTTCTTTTGGTGGTTGTGTCGATCCATTCTTGGGGAATCGGTTCAAAGATTTGATGTCTTGTAATGTCACTTTATCGTCAGAGAATAATCCTCCATGCATACACAAGTACTCTCGATTGATTAAAGTGGCCAAAGGCAATGCTCCGAACGATTCAGTAAATGCATCGAAAATTTTCTTGGAATACTTGGCCTCACATTCATCAGTAAATCCATATGTTTTGTTCATGTCACTTGTTTCATGATTACCACGATTGATAAAAATTGATTTTGGATAAAGAATCTTCAATACGTACAAATATAATGCCACTTCACAAGACCATGAACCACGATCAACAAAATCACCATTGAATAAGTAGATATGATCTTTTGAAACATAGCCGAATTTTTGAAACAAATTTAACACATCGTAAAATTGTCCATGCGTGTCACCCACAACGGTCAATTTCAGGCCACCATGGATCTCATCCTTGTTATCGGGAGCTTTCAATTTGGAATGATTGATGGAAATTTCAGTCATTGTTTGCTCCTTTTCCAATATCTCATGAACCTTGGAAATAATGGCAAACACATGCTTTTTAGGTAACTTGCCTCCTTTTTTGAACAATTGAATCATATATTTGAGATAATTCTCATCCAATCCTTCAATATTCACCACAACCTTTTCCTTTTGATTCTTATCTCTGGTTTTGGTTGTGGATATTTGCAATTCAGGTCCCTCCCACGATTTTTCCACTTGAATTCCTTCATAATCAATGGTGTTCAATATGGAAATATGATCTGCACCAGCAATGGCCTTTTCAAAAGCTTGTCTTTTCAAGTAGTTGGTACACTGTTTGTAATTTTCCAAAGTCAAGGCGTCGTTTGGCAACTTTTTCAATATAATTTGAAAATTTTGTTGAGCCTTCTTGTGTTGTAATATTGCCATTTGAGCAACACCTTTCCTGTAATAAGCTTTGAGAAAGTTTGGGTTCACAGCAAGAGCAGAATCACAATCTTGAATGGCCAAACCGTAATTTTCCATCTTGATATGTACTTGAGCTCTATTGGAGTAAAACACAGCATTGGTTGGATCAAGCTCAATGGCTTTGGTGTACAGGTTGACAGCTTCATCAAACTTGTGTTCTTTCAAGTATTGATTCCCTTCATCTTTGACCTTAATGGCCTCTTCTTTGCTTTGGGTCATTTATCACTGTGTGAATAGAGAGTTGTTGCGTTATTTTCCTGTCTATGATCTTCCCATCTATGCAATGAAATGGGGAAACTTTTTTGACATTTTTTTTTTTTTTCAAAATCGGTCGTGTGAAGGGAACAAGTTGAGTGTAGGACTTTAAGAGAAAAGCACAGGTAGAAGTTGCATGGATAACGGCCCAATTTCGATTCAAACAAACTGGAGGGCTAGAGTATAGAGATCATATGGAGTATATAGAGACACAAGAGACCATTCTACAGTCCCAAATGGGTTTGTATATAACACACACCCCTTTTTACGTTTATTAGATAAAGAAGAAACATCCTTGAGTGAGTTGGGGCTCATTAAAGCTTATACGTACCATTTGTGAAAACAATGAAATCTCCAATTTGTGATATCGACGTCTCCAAAATGATTAGATAATCTCTCCAAAATTGGCATAAGTTCAAAATGTATAACTGAACAAACAGAATTTGCGTACTCAGAGTTTTCTTATCACATCACGGCCTACAATATTCATCTTTCAGCCAAAGACGAGTACCCTGAATTGTAAATATACGCAAAAGAGTTCCATTATCCTAACACAAAAAGTCTCATAAGATTTGCAACAATAAAAGACAAACTTCTTTTATGAATCTTCATCGGAAAAGATCTAAACCCATAAGAACGTCCACCAGGGTGCCATTCAAAAAGAATGGTATTTTCTGTTTGTTTTGCAATGCAAAATAATAATTCCCACCACCACCCATTCTTCAACGCAAAATAATTTTAAGAAAGGGGCTTCTGAAGTAATCAAGCGCCCTATAAATAGAGTGCATAGTAGTTGTTTTTCCTCCTTCTCCACTTGTTTACTCTCCATTGAGGGACTGATGTAACCAAAACCGGCAGAAAACAAAGTCACGCAATCATTGTCAAAGACTTTTGTGCAACCACAAATGGACCAAAGAGGTACAGCATAGTGATGGGTTATGCAATCTGGCTCCATTCATGATCACTACTAAGCTCCCACATACTCTCAAGAACTGTTTATGGCCATTCCTTTTGTCATGTTGAGAGTCCACCGTGCTCGAAACTGCCCACTCACGCACTCTATGAGTTCTGGAACTTACCATTAATGGCACCGCAATACCTTACTTATGCCCCGACCCATCCAGAAATGCACTGGTCCAAAAGTGGTGCAATAAGTGGTTACAATCTTTGCCTCTTGATATACTTTTGTACTTGACCATGTTTTGGTTGTTGATATAGGATAAAAGGGTAATGATATGATAAATGAAGAGAAGTACAATTTGCAAAGGGGAATAGATGGTGTATGAAAGATGTGAAAGGAAGAATTTTTTAAAAAAAAGGGGGACAAACTGTAGCTTTATATAGCTTTCTGTACAAGTTGGTTGTAAAAGTAGAAAAGTATTTGTTGCAAAAAATCATATCAAAAAAGAAAGAAAAATTACAAAAAGGTAGGTAAAGAGGGGAAAATAAATAACGTATATGGTATGTGGATTTCCTTTGAGATCGTGCAAGTTGAGATCCACCAATGGATATGTATATATAGTCACTGTAGTAAGCAGTAGTGCTCCATATGACGTCAGGTGTTTAGACCCCCTTTTCCAAAAAAGCCAAAAACGTCTCATTTCTTTTTGCTGGTGAGATGGAATTCATGAAGGCTACAATTCCAAAAAACTGTACGGAAAAATGGCTCTATTGTTTACTGAATCTATTGTTGTACCCAGGTATTGACTCCATAAACTCTCCATTTGGTACGTCTCTGATCAAACAAGATATTTTGAACAATCTCCTTTCGTTTGACATAACGAAGAGTATCTTCGGAGATGTTTAATCCGTTTAAATCCAACTTCTCTAACCGTACGCCAGTGCTGAGAAATCGCATCAAATCTACTCCATCAAATTGGTTGAAACTAAGATCCAAAGATTGTAAATTAATCAGTTGGAGCGGTATTGATTGAATTTGTTTCGTTATATTCAACATTGATACAGTATCAATATTCATATCTGGCAATGCTAGATGCTGCAAGTTGGGGCACATTGTGAGGAGTTTGGATAGATCAAGCTGTTTCCTGCCATGAATATGAAATGATAAATAAGTAGGGCATCCTATATTCAAATTCTTGAGCGATTTGCCACATCTACCCAAGAGTTTTTCGAAACCTGTCACTGACACAGAAGTCTTGTATAGATCTAGCAGCTCCAATTGAGACAATTGAGTAATCAAGGGAAAGTAAACTTCTTGTAATGACATTGTTGAACAAACTCCATATTCTCTAAACGTGAAATGAATCAATTTGAAACTTGGTCTATAGTTTAACAAGATTTGTAGAATGATGAGCAAATTCAACCCGGGATTATTCTCAAGGTAAATTTTAGTCAAGTTGTGATGCTGGGCTAAAAATTCACCAAATGTAGGCAAATGATTGCCAAAATTGAATGAGCACATGGTAAGCTCACTCAAGTTGGGGAAATAATAATCAAGCAAAACAGGGAATGGACTGTACGTAATGGCTGATACACTCATTGACTCATTCGTAAGTAGCTTTACATGATTAGCCAAAAACAATGTTTCCAATGTATACGACTCGAGCTTCATTTGCTTAAACTTTTTAAACATTTTATCCTGTAATGGTACCATACTCATTGCGCTCTTGTCAGCTATTAAGATGGAGATTTGCAAATTTTTCAATTGTGGAAACATGTTTAGCAATATTTGAGGATACTTGATACTACAATTTATGCCTAATGACAATGATTGCAAATGATGAAAGTTGTTTAGTCTCCATGAGTTCTTGGCTAGTATGGCACAAATGAGTTGTAAGTTCATTGTTGGGTCCATTACTTCCAACGATCGTAGCGGAAATTGCGGCTCCTTGATCATTACTGCCAACACATGCAGTAGCTTTTTGTTGTAAACTTGATTGATTTTGAGTTTCTTTATTTGTTTGGAGTAGGTATATGCTGCACTCTTTTTGAAGAATTTGACACCAAGGATGAACTCGTCCAACGTGATGACTGGTTTACAATCAAACTGGAACAAATTTAACTGGACAAGCATGTTGTACCATGATTTTGAGACCAACAAACATCTGAAAGTGGCCCTTGGTGGCAACATTTGAAACACTAGTTTTAAGCACTCCAATGGAAGGTACTTTATTGGATCAATATTCTTATCCACTTTTCTTCTCTTTATTAAGCTCTGAGATGTGCTCTGTGATTCACTCCTACCAAAACTAGAGCTTCCCCTGGAGCTTTCATTGTCGGATATTTTCCTCTCAGCTTTCAACTCTTGATTCAATGATCTATACTGACATTTCAATCTCTCATACAACTGTGTATTTGGTGTATGCATGCATTTTTTGATCAAACTATCAATGACATAAAGACCTCGCTGGAAAGCTTTGTAAGCTTCATACTTGGCACCATTCATTACATGCAATTTCCCGATTCTTAAATACCCTTTATAATCAGCAGGATCCAAGTCAATCAGTCTTTTAGAATCTCGCAAAGCCGAGTCAAATCTGCCAAGTTTCTCCAATGTAGCTGCTCTTTGATCGAAGTATGTTGTTAATTTAGGATGTATTAGTTTCCCAACATCTGGCACCTCTTTTAACCCATACTGAAGTCGTATTGCTTTGATGGCATGTGCTGGAAGTTGCCTAACATTGTATATTAGCTTGTCGTAGATGCTTAATGCTTTAGCATAGTCACCTGATTTGAAATATAGTACAGCTAGTTTGCTCTTGTCTCGTATCAATTGTTCATCAACAACCATCTACTTGTTCAGTTGTGTGTTGGAAGCTCTTGGTGGATTGTCTTCCTTGTAGATCAAGAGTAAACATGAAAAAAGTAAAAAAAAAAAAAAAAAACACAACCTCTCACGCGCGTCGTGTGAAATTCCGCTCTGACCGGCTTCCCCAGCCACATAACCATCTCCGACCTGTTTGTGTGACGCTTTTACATGATAGAGCATATCCTACATAGCAGACAGCAAGACAGATCTCGATGTTTGTAACTAAATCGGTTGAGTTACTAGCTGTCACGTTGGTGATGACAGCCACTACATTTGTTTCCAGCATAGCTCCTATAAAATTGTTCACATTGTCGAGTACAAGCTTAACGTACTTAACTGTGTTTAGTATAGGTATGTTAGTTGGAACTGCTTTGCTAATTGTTTTGCCCGAGGGTATAGAGCTATTGAATGAAGTGAAATACAACTTGACCTCCTTTACAGTAGGTTTACCCATTTTGGTCGGATTTGTGCTCATGTTCACTATCGATAAAGTCATATCTCGTAAAGACGAAGTTTCTTACACCACGCCAGAAACTACATCATCATTCCATCAGGCCAAAGTTGCTTCGACCTTGAATTCGGTGTTGCAATCATCAATAACCCTAGGGCTTCTTGTGCATGCCGGAGTGGATGGTATTTCATTGGGCTCTTCTTTTGCCGATGAAGATTCCACATTGCAGTTTGTCATGGTCATTGCTTTAATTGTTCACAAGATCCCCACTGCGTTTAGTCTTGGTACAATATTGAGTAAAGAAGGTTTGGAAGATAAGTTGGTTCTAGTGCATCTCGTTTTATTTGCAGTGATGACACCAGTAATGACTTGGATTACCTTCACAATTCTTGGACTCTTTAACACAAGCATACAGTTACTTACTGGAGAATTGTTATTGTTCTCATCGGGTACATTCTTGTATGTGGTGTTTCATGTTATCAACGAATTTGAGGATAGTTTGTTTGAAGAAAATTCAAGTAGTGCTGGTGGATCAAGCGGTAGTGAAAGCAATACCTTTGTTGATGAGCAAACAAAGAAGAAGAATGTATTTGTAGGAATAGTGGGGCTAGTGATTCCTCTCTTACTTAGTTTAGTTAAAGAGTAGAGTAGATTTGGGCCAAGTATACTGAAAAAGTATGTCTTGTGAATACAAGTGATCTCATTGAGTGGCAATTCTAATGTTCTTATGGTTCCGAGAGACTCTATTCATCAATTTCAATGGTTTTGCTCTTGCCTTTTGCTGGACGAATAGGAAGTGATATACCCGAGGGCCAGTGTGAAAGCCGTGCAACGCTACCTCATGGCACAAAAAAAATCTTGTCGGCATTGAGGAAATTTATCTCCGATTCCGAGGAAGATGAAATCGACCTTGATAAACGGCACAGTATAGACAAGCAAAAGCTAAGTTGCAAATGAAAGTAAAACATAGCAAATAGGGTCTTTCCTTTTCTTTAGCAATTTTTAACATTAAAGCTGTGAATTGAGCTGTTTTTCGACATTTCCATTCAATTTTATGCCAAAAAGTAAAAAAAAAAACACACTTTCATGGGACTTAAGATATAAGACTATTAACAGATTGTTCCAGCATTGTAGTCAGGAACTGGAAGGGTGATTACTGTCATTAGCCCTTAACGATGTTACCATATACTTCTCTTCCCTAAATATAGTAATTGGTAGCAGCAAATACAAAGTTGCACAAAATGTCGATCGTCACCCAATCCTCGCGCCGATCTCCTCCTCCTCCTCAACCATTGGAGATAATCCTTTATAAGCCAGCATCAAACAGCCCACTATTGAAACCACTTAATAGTAAATAAAGGAGGTGAATTTAGGGGCTGCTATTGTTTACTACTGCTACTGGTACCATTTTTTCCCAGATTGCGCCACAACTTGAACAACTCACATACATATTCATACATATACGTATTTGCTATACATCACAACGAAAGACATACCCCTTGAACTGACAAAAAAAGAAACAAAATAAGAAAGCTCGCCACAATATGTCAGCATCACTTGACAATAGTGCATTGTCATCACACAACAAGGAGGAGGAGCAGGAGAATCATGCAAGTCCTGATACGACTTCCACTACAGGATCATCCGTATTTGACACTACTAACAACGCATTAAGGCAAAAGAAGAAGAGATCAGCTACACAGGATTCTACGTCATCGCAGATGAGTTCCATTTCAACCGAATCAGAACTGTCTACTGCATCAACAACCCTGTCTGTTGGAGGAAGAGGTAGTGGTCGCAAACGCAAACAAAAGAAAGGGCCATACTTGAATGTGGCACCAATAAACACTCCATTGAAACATCGACTTGAGACACTTGCAGTTGTTTGGCTTTGCATTAGTATTCCTGCTTTTATAACTATTTTCTTAATTTGCATTTCATTAGGCTGGATTGTTTGGCTTACTGTTATTTTACCATATTTCATTTGGTGGTATGGATTTGATTTGCATACGCCAACAAATGGTAAAGTTGCGTATCGTGTTCGCAATTCAATGAAAAATTTTATCAATTGGGAATGGTTTGTCAACTATTTTCCCATTAGAGCTCACAAGACTGTTGATTTGGAGCCCACATTTACTAAAGTCCTTGTTGAACAGAACGGAGCTAGCACTGAAAATGATGATGAATTGGATTTGGTTTCTGAAGATTCAACCACTGTCTTGGACAACGTGTTTAAATTCATTGGGTTGAAAAAGAGATTGAATCGAAGCGATGATAATGTTCTGATCAAATCTAGCAGTTCCAGCTCTCGCAGATCATCATCGCCACCAACAGCTGTTTATAAACGGGTCCTGACTGGACCTAGATACATTTTTGGCTACCATCCTCACGGTGTTATATCAATGGGTGCAATTGGACTTTTTGGAACAAATGCATTACGAAATGAACCTTATGAGCCTTTGCATAAATGGTTGAAACCATTCTTTCACGATCCATCTAAATTTGAGCCATTGTTTCCTGGAATTGGACAAATTTTCGCTCTTACATTAACGACTCAATTTACAATTCCATTTTATCGTGATTACTTGATGAGTTTGGGGTTATCTAGTGCGTCAGCAAAGAATATCAAGAGTTTGATCAACAATGGTGACAATTCAGTTTGCTTAGTTATTGGAGGAGCCAAGGAGTCATTGTTGAACACAACTGTAGCCAAGAATGCTCGAGTTGGTTATGGCTATAAAGGGGGAGAAGAAGAAGAAGAAGCAGATGAAAATGAAAATAAGGATCGCGCGAAGGAAAAGAGCAATGAAAACATTAACCAAGGGGACTCCAAAGACGTTACTACGCCAAAAGATGCGGCAGAAATGCAAAATGCCCCACCTAAGAAACAAATCAAACTAGTCTTGAACAACCGTAAAGGGTTTGTCAAATTGGCGCTTGAGTTGGGGAACATCAACTTGGTGCCCACATTTGCATTTGGTGAAGCTGACGTGTATGACATTTCAATCCCCGAACCAGGCTCATTGGGTTACAAGTTCCAACAATGGATAAAGAGGACATTTGCATTCACTATACCATTCTTCAGTGCTCGTGGTGTTTTCATTTATGATTTTGGGTTATTGCCTTATCGAAACCCCATTGATATTGTCCTTGGTCGTCCTATTCATGTGCCAGCCGGTGCGTTGCAAGAGTTTCGTGCTCAGCATCCAGAGGAATTCGAAGATGAAGTGAAGGAACAACAACAAGAGGGAGATGCAAAGGGCAAGGAATCAGACTCAGCTTCTTCAGCTATGCTGAGATCGAGCTCATTTACTGATTTCTTGAAATTGTCTACAAAGAAGAGCTCTTCTGTCAAGACAAAAATACCTCAGAAATTATTGGACAAGTATCATAAACTATACGTGGATGAATTGAGACGAGTGTATGAGGAGAACAAAGATCGGTTCGGGTATGGTGATGTCGAGTTGTGTATAATTGATTAGAAAGAAAAAGAAAAGCTACGTACTGTATAACAATTAATTTGTGTATTTACAATGTATCTATAATCTCGTCATCTTTCTCTTCTTCATTGAGTTTCCTCTTTTTAGAATTAACTTCAAACATATTCTGAAGTAATGACCATTTCTCCTCCTGGGTATTGAAATCACCATATCTGATATTCATCAAATCGTACGCAAAAACAATATCTATATTGGCCAATTGATCAACATTAACATTTCGGAAAATATCAAAAACTTTCTTTTCAATTAATTGCAGCTCCAACTCTTTTGCTTCTTCGCTCAAGTCTGATTTCGGCACACAGTTATTACTCATGCCATAACGAGTACTAAAATGAGTCAAAAGTAGCTTAGGACACTGCATCAATTGACACACACCGACAGCTTCAATCATAGCAGTATGCTTTTTGGCAATTGCCTCATCAATCCAAAATGAGTCTAATGAAGCTTCATGGATTAGTAAATCGGATTTATGACCAATGGAGCAGAATTTTGGGTTGGGTCGCGTGTCACCGGAAAAGGAGATTGTGAAATGTTGGTCACGGTTGGAATCAAGAATGAACTTGAATGTTGATGAGTAAGCCCAAGCACAATGTAAAGCGCGTACAGTCGAGATAGACACAAGACCAATGGCTTCGTACATCTGAGCAATAGCATCGTTGTCGACTGGTTGTAACGGGGCCTTATTTATGGAACGATGTCTGTCTCCACAATCATAGGCTTGTTCAAATTCATCAATAGTGAGCTTTTGGTACTCAGGCAACCTTCCTTCTTTTAAAAAATCCTCACAACTAAACATTTGCAACCGGGTCAAATCAACAGCGTGATTATACTGCGTTTCTAAGCTGTACCAGTCGTTAACAAAGGTTATAAACTGCCAAGGAATTATCAAATACAATTTTTTATCGCTTCCACTATTCAATTCAAACCATTTGTTGATTATTGAAATCATACCTAAGTGATGATCAGCATGTAGGTGGGATAAGTGAATCAAAGTCAATTCACTGTATATTTGTTTCAAGTCGGATTCATCTTTATGGCCGAAATTACGCAACATGCTACCAATGGTGTTTTCACCAGCATCTAAGATGATTGATCGATATGTAATTGAGCCGTCTCTGTGTTGATATGGGATTCGGATGAGATTGGAGAGAACATTGCGCGATATGCTAGGGAGAGCAGATCCAGTACCGAGGGTACTAACGTGCACCAAATCTTTCAAATCAGCTGCACTGTCTTTCAATAAGTTGAATCTTGTTTGTAAAGTTTCAAACGGTGGTGCTATATCACTCAGGTGTGTCATCTCGTCATATAATGACAAATTCGAACTCCGCAATACATTTGTATTGTCACCATGAACTCCTGTATCATCAACACCCATACATTGTAAGGCATGTAAACGACCCACTTTATCACTACCAGATAATGGCCTGAACGGATCCAGATTCATCAATTGAAAATTGTCAGGTAAAATCAGTTTCAACTTTAAGTGGCCCGAGGCAAATTTCTCATTTACAATTATGTTGTTCGTAATTGATTTGTGACTAATGAGGTGTTTGGTAGTGGCGGGAAATTTATCAAGAAACAGTTGCTGATAATCTTGCATGTCAAACTTGACATCATCGCCAATGAAATGATACACAAGACCAACATTTTCTATTTCCTGCAACTGATAGCTAGTCACTGTCGGCTCGTAATACGCTTCACTTGGTATATCAATGATTAAAACCTTAGGCAAGATGCGATCAGGGCCAACTACCTGACTAGGCAATATCGTTTCTCCAGCCTCATTGACTGCTGATTTACCAGCCACCAATTCTTTGAAAACTGGACCTGGTTTCAAACCCAACTCTTTTGCCTTTTTAGCATCAAACTTTCCTGGAATTGGTACAAATTCAATGCAATATGATATGGAGTCTTGTTGAGTAATCAATTTGGAAGCTTCTGGTAATTGAACATGAGTGTGAATATCCTTCAGTGACGGGTCGGATTTGTATGACTCGGGGTTACGACTATTGACTTCGCCGGTGTCTAATGGAAACATGAGTGATGCCAATTTTCGTATCTGAGTTAATACTTTATCAGCTTTAGTTACTACTGGGACATCAGACTTCGCTGAATTCTTTGGCGCTATTTTGATCGATTTAACAACAATCTCCTCGTTGGAAATCACGGGGTTCTGATCAACATTAATAATCTCCAAATCGATTCCCAAACGAAACACAAACTGTCTCCAAGTGGCAACAATATATGACAACAAATTACACTCGCCAACAACTCTAATCCCCTTTTTGGTAGCATCACTAATGGTTAGGAACAAGCCTGGTAATCCACCAATATCGCTCCATGTAAAAATTGTCCCTGTTAGGAATATACTTTGCAACTTGGGGAATCTAACTTCAGATCCAACGGCATTGATCACACGTTGTGCACCTTCGGGTATTTTACCAAACAAATATCTATTGCCCTGCCGAGTAGTTAATGCAACCAATGGTCTTGTAGTATCATTATTTATATGAGCAATAGTGGTGAATTTAAACATTCCTGGAAACAAGTTGGGCAACTGAGAAGAGTCGTTATTGTTGTTGTTGTTATTGTTGTTGTTGAAAGGTGGTGATGTCTGTGTGGTTTTGGATCCCCTTTTTTGCGCCTTTCTCCGTTTAACTTTGACTCTATTGCGTGGTTTATATAATACCGATGTACTAGACAATTGTCGTTGTTGCTGCTTGGTTAATGCAAGTGCAGATCTATTAAACAACCAGGAAAACAAACCGAAAGTAGAAACTTCTTGTAAAGGAGAAAAAAATGAATGACTGTATTGATATAAGCTTTAGATGTATACGTTATAGTATGTAAGCCATAGGATATCTCTCGACTAAAAGGTGTAGCACAAATCTGTTCCGGAGGATACAGAGCAGCCCATTCAATTTTTCAAAGGACGATGCAATGAATCATCTTTTGCGCCCATTTGGTAGCGTTATGCTAACATGTTACAAATAGCGAAATCCCCCCCCCCCCCCCATTGAAAGTGAACACACTTGAACTTCTCTTCTCTTCCTTCCTTCTTCTCCACCCTAGTAACATCTAAGGATCATCTGTGCCTCAGGGCCAGTTTGAATTGCCGTAGCACGTGGAGGTCAAGAAGGGGCAGAAAATCACAACCCCCAGATGATTCTCGTGATTTGAATGTTACGATCTCAGGTTACAGCCACTTGCACACTCCTATAGATGAAGTCATTCCCACCACAAATGGCTTGCTTCCACCAGAGGGGACAAGATCACCACTATTGTCTCTAATCACCCAACCACCACACATCACCACTAACACATTGACCACTTTGTTGAAAATATTGTCACCACCAATATTGCAAACACTTCAGTCAATGAAGACACTAATGAAGCTTTAATTTTGAATAGGAGACATGTCAGTGATTGGAGAACCCGTCCTCATGCCAGAATGTTAACTCAAGCTGTCAATTGAAACTGGATACATACCATCAAGGAGAGCTGGGAACCCCTGAATTGGAATAGGGAAAATGCCCATTTGTCACCTCAATTGAGTCAAGCTAAAGAGTCTGATTGGAAAGGTAGAGCTCTGGAATTGTATGCTGTTGATCAAAGAATTGAAATAGCTGATGCAAATTTTGTAAGAAGTTGTATATACACTTCTATTGCGAACTCTACAAAACTTGTGTCGGTAAAATTCCCGATACTTGCTAAGAATTGTAGCATTCGTTGTAGTTGCTCAACGACTTGGTATAACAACGTTGCTTGGTATTTTCGAGATACGAGTAACAAATTTGTTCCCAATTTCAGCCAGCTGTACCTTCGTCTCACGGTTGGTGGGTCCGAGCAGAGCTGCCCTAAACTCACACAATAACAATCAACATGCGGCACTCAACTTGCTCATTTCATTGTTCCTTTTGTCAGTCATAGAAACACATACGAAGAATAGACGTGGGGCTATGCTTCTTTTGACACATCCCGTGAAGGGCAAACTGCTTGCGTCTGATCCAAGCACCACAACCAACAAGATATCATCCACAACAGTATCAGTCATTGCAAAATTTCCTCTTGTTAAGATCTGCTATTGCTCTCAATGTGCACCAATTGCCTTGTCATCATGTATTATAAACCGTTACACACACAAACTGTGCCGTTTTTCTCAACCTTCAAGTAGTTTATCGTAGCTACCCTCAATGGGGTTATCCAGTATCTCCATCAGTCCTCATTGTATCCGTCAGTGATACTCTCAGTTGTATTTGCATCATTATAAATCTATTTGCATAGTTTTTTCATGTGACATTTTTCTTTGAAAATCTTGACCAGCCGAAACTAGGACCAACTTTTTTGACCTAAATTTAGCAAAATCCACTAAAAAAGAACCCACAGTTTGAGAGTACTCTTGTTTTCTCATTGTGGTGTGATAACTAAAGACATTCAAGTACACTCTGTACATACAACCAAAGAGGGAAGTAGTTCATATCGTGCAACTTACTGTTACTCTGGCCTTTCATATATATACTCCACATTATTTTGCTTTACCCATTTTTTGCTTTCAAGCTAACCACACACCGCCTCAATACTTGTTATGAGTTTAATAGCGCTGACACCAGCAGCAAGAGTCGATGATGTTATTCGACAGTTGTTTGACCAATACATACAGATACACCCTATAAATAACCAATACTTGCTTAAATCATCCAATGGCAGCAGTAGCAGCGGCAACAACAAGAGCCACATCCAGCAATGGTTCAACTTACGTAATCTACCCATTGTGGGGAGATTTGTTCCTGAGATCGACGAAAAGACAAAGCTTATTAATGAACTACTTGAGTATCAAAAGACAACAACAACATATCGAGATTGGTACACCATTTCCTTGAGGTTGGATGAATTATTGGGGAATAATGCCTGGAAATCCGATCCTCAGTCGGATATTTACGACTATAATTTAATTTACAAACATTTGAATGCAATGAAACAAGCACGAATGAACAATAATTACAAGTTGTTGTTGTATTACATCCGTACTACATGGGTGCGAAACTTGGGAAATATGGGTGATTCAAATCTATATCGACATTCCTATGTTGGAACCAAAAAGTTGATTGAAGAGTATATACAAGAATGTCAAGTTTCACTAGGTTATCTTGTTGAAGAACATCATGATCAGTTTGATTTTGATGATCGGTACTTATTGGGGATGTTGATACAAACGAGGAAAAATATAGGTCGAACTGCGCTAGTGCTATCGGGTGGTAGCACATTTGGTATTTTCCATATTGGAGTATTGGCCACTCTATTTGAAGCTAATTTGTTGCCGAGAATTATTAGTGGCTCCTCAGCAGGATCGATTATGGCCAGTATTATATGTTCACATACCAATGAAGAGACAATTGAGTTGTTGCAAACCATATCGCAACGCGATTTCAACATTTTCGACATAACCGACAAGGTGGAAACTTCAAGCAAGTTTAAAAAGGTGCTTTTATTTTTGGGCCATTGGATTAAATTTGGAACCGTTTATGATATTGAAGGATTACAAGAGACAATGATTGGGTTTCTTGGGGAATTGACCTTTAGAGAAGCTTATAACCGTACAGGCAAGATTTTAAACATTACTGTTTCGCCTGCATCAATACATGAACAAACAAGGTTATTGAATTATATAACTGCTCCCAATTGTTTAATTTGGTCAGCTGTTTGCGCTAGTTGCTCATTGCCAGGAGTGTTTCCCTCGAGTTCAGTTTATGAAAAGAATCCCAAGACAAATGAAGTACATGAATGGAATAATGACGAGTCAATGAAGTTTATGGATGGATCGGTGGACAATGATTTACCAATCACTAGATTACTGGAGATGTTTAATGTTGATCATATAATTGCCGTACAAGTGAATCCGCATGTTGTCCCAGTTTTAAAAGTATCGATAAGTAACGTGGGTGGTGATGTTGAAAATGAGTTGAGCTATAAATTAAAACAAAGCTTGAATAACGTTTACGATTTCGTGGTTTCGGAAGCTATTCACTATTTGCAGTTACTTAACGAGATGGATATTTACAAGAACTTGGCCAACAAGACAGTTTCTTTGTTATCACAACGGTATTCAGGAGATATCACTATATTACCTGAGTATAAATGGCAAGATTTTACCAAGATTTTGACTAATCCAAGTCATGAGTTTCTATTGGAGTTTATATGTCGTGGTGCTAAAGCATCTTGGCCCAAGATGAGCTTAATTGAAAACCATTGTCGGGTTGAATTTGCTCTTGATAAGGCGATTTCGGTATTGCGAGGCAGAATAGTAACGTCAGGTAATTACCGTTTGACTAATTCGCCAACAGCAATGACTAGTGGAACCGCTAAAGCGAAAGTCAATGGAAGTGGAAGTGGAAATGGAAATGGTAACAATGGCAGTGGAAGTAGTATGGCGATAACTTTAGGATCTCAAGGTAATGGAAGCACTACCAAAATTGGTTCCCCTAATGGGGACACTGATGGAGACGATGCTGATTTAGACATTGATATGGATGACGATGCTGATGCTGACGCATCAGTTGTAACCACACCCTTGGCAACAGCGACAAGAACACCACCACGAATGTTGAAATCACTGGAAGAACGGCAAATTAGACAAGGTATACGTAAATCTAAATCGTCAAACTTGATCAATTCAGTAAGGTATCATAGGGAGAGGAATAGTGATGGGAATAATAGCAGTGGTGGTAATGGTGGTGCTGATACTGGTGGTGGATATAGTCATGAAGAAAGAGCTAATTTACCATCAAGATCCAGATCGTTGAAGAATTCATATATAGGGTTAAATCGGTTGAATGATGATGATCCATAAAATGAAGGAGACGACATATAAAAGAAAGAAGATTACCCATAAAGTTATCAATTGGCTGCAAATATTGACAAAAAGTAGATATAGTGTCAAATTGGTAGCTTAATGTATTTCCCCCTTTTTTATCCGAGGTTAGCTTTTACACCAATACTTTTTGTAACCGACAAGAATAAAATAAAATCTAGCCGCTAACGGAAAGGGAACTAAAACTGAAAAAAATAACAAAATATGAATAAACTATCCGGGGAAAAAGGTAAAAGGGGTACAGGAATAGTAAGGTGGAGTAAGAGAAAAAGAAAGAAAGAGAGGGGTGAGCAAAGCTTAATAGATCTAGAAGCATAAGCCACATCTATCCTGCGTCTGTATATAAAGTTGGAGAGAAGAGGGACTTGTAAACCCTCGTATTAACAGGAGTAGTGAATGAACCGTCTCCTTCTTATAAATCCGCTTTCTGTCTGAAAGTCCGTTTTATAATTGTGTCGCTAAAAAACCTTTTTGACGAAACCTTTTTTACGACATTCGGATTTAGACGTTGATAGAACGTCATATAACCGATATGCCTTCACCTTTTGGATTGTGTCATTGAATTTCTAAGGCCAGTTCAGGTCATCAGATTTGTGTGAGTGAGTGTGTGTGTGTGTATGTGTATGTGTCGATATTGTTGGGCCGTTGTGAACTTGTGTGATTATTGTACCCTTGGTCCTCGGTTCCATTAATTATTTTTCAATTTGAGTTAAAGTGCACGACCTTCTGGAGCCACAGTAAACCCTTAGATAGTGAACGTGGTAAGTGGATAGAGGGACACACACACACACACACACCTACCTAAAACTATAGAATTTAGAGTTTGAGATACTATGCTGTAGGTACCACGAGTTATAAACAAAATCCGTTCTCTAATGCTATATCCATTAGAGCTCGTTATGTTCTATGAGATTACTTAAATTATCTCCGTTCAAATGTGCTCTTCTCTAGTTCTTATAATGAATTCATGGGATCGCCCCGCATTTTTCTATGTTTTTATTATTTTTCTCACACATGGTTTTTGTGCATCCAAACACACATACAAAAAAAAGCAACCAGTTCATACTCGGTTAATTAAATTTTTGACTTTCACACAGTAGGGGATTGCCAGTTGACGTATACCTCTTTCTCTTCACATCCAGAAACTATAGATTAATACTAAAACGTAGAACGAGCTGTAATTGAATTAGAGAGCATTCAACTACTGTTAGATGTCTCAATTGACTAATCTTATTGAGTGTTGTTCCCCTAGTTTAGAAAGCTCTTTTAAGTGTGTATCACTTTATGCCGACGATAACCTTTTAAAAATAATTTGTGTTGTGCACTTGTACACTACCTCGGATTTTGATTCCTTTGCCCTCCTCCCTCCCTCCCAAATATTACAAAAACTAAATTCCCCACATATTTTATCACAAGCGCAGACAGAATACAGAGACAGACGCAAGACAGTGAAAGAAGTAAAGGAAAAAAAATTTGATTTTTATAAATACCAATCAATATTTCCCTCATATAAAATCTGTAGTTTTTGCTCTTCTTTTCTTTTCCTTTCTTTTGACACCCTAACGTATAATTTATCCTTTACTTGAATTTCAAAGAGACTTTCATTGATTGAAAACCTACTGCAAATTGAGAAATAACGTTATAATTTTTTTTTTTACGAGTTTACGAATAATAAGGGAATAAATTTACATAAATTACAGAAGGAAGAAATAATGTCACAATTGGATTTTAAAGACAAGGTAGTTATCATCACTGGTGCAGGTGGTGGTTTAGGTAGATACTACTCACTCGAATTTGCCAAAAGAGGTGCCAAGGTTGTTGTTAACGACTTGGGTGGTGCTTTAGATGGTCAAGGTGGAAACTCCAAGGCTGCTGATCTTGTTGTTGACGAAATCAAAAAGAATGGTGGTGTTGCCGTTGCCGACTACAATAATGTTCTTGATGGTGACAAGATTGTTGAAACTGCTGTCAAAAATTTCGGTACAGTCCACATTGTTATCAACAATGCCGGTATTTTGAGAGATGCTTCATTCAAGAAGATGACTGAAGCCAATTTCAAATTGGTTATAGATGTCCACTTGAATGGTGCTTTTGCCGTTACCAAGGCTGCTTGGCCATATTTCCAAAAACAAAATTATGGTAGAATTGTTAATACCGCTTCTCCAGCCGGTTTGTACGGTAACTTTGGTCAAACCAACTATTCTGCTGCCAAGTCTGGTTTGGTTGGTTTTGCTGAAACTTTGGCTAAAGAAGGTGTCAAGTATAATATTATTGCCAACACCATTGCTCCATTGGCCAAGTCAAGAATGACTGAATCTATTATGCCACCATCAATTTTGGAAAAATTGGGCCCTGAAAAGGTTGCCCCATTGGTTTTGTACTTGTCACATGCTGATACTGAAATTACTGGTCAAATATTTGAAGTTGCTGCTGGTTTCTTTGGTCAAATTAGATGGGAAAGATCAGGTGGTATCTTGGTTAAACCAGATCAATCTTTTACTGCCGAAGTTGTTGCTAAGAGATTTAGTGAAATTCTTGATTTTGATGATTCAAAGAAGCCAGAATTGTTGAAGAACCAACACCCATTTATGTTGAATGACTACTTGTCATTGACCGAAGAGGCTAGAAAATTGCCACCAAATGATGCATCTGGTGCTCCAGCTGTCTCCTTGAAGGATAGAGTTGTTTTGATTACTGGTGCTGGTGCCGGTTTGGGTAAAGAGTATGCCAAATGGTTTGCCAGATATGGTGCCAAGGTTGTTGTCAATGATTTCAAAGACGCTTCCAAAACTGTTGAAGAAATTAAAGCTGCTGGTGGTGAAGCCCATGCTGATCAACACGATGTCGCCACTCAGGCTGATGCCATTATCAAGAATGTTTTAGACAAGTATGGTACTATTGATGTCTTGGTTAACAATGCTGGTATCTTGAGAGACAGATCATTTGCTAAGATGACTAAACAAGAATGGGACCAAGTCTTGGCCGTTCACTTGCTTGGTACTTTTAACTTGTCTAGATTGGCATTCCCAATTATGAGTGAAAAGAAGTATGGTAGAATTGTCAATATTACCTCCACTTCAGGTATCTATGGTAACTTTGGTCAAGCCAACTACTCATCAGCCAAGAGTGCCATCTTGGGATTGTCCAAGACGATTGCTATTGAAGGTGCCAAGAACAATGTCAAGGTTAACATTGTTGCTCCACATGCTGAAACTGCCATGACTTTGACCATTTTCAGAGAAGAGGACAAGAACTTGTACCACGCTGATCAAGTTGCTCCATTGTTGGTTTACTTGGGTTCAGAAGATGTTCCAGTTACTGGTGAAACATTTGAGATTGGTGGTGGATGGATTGGTAACACTAGATGGCAAAGAGCTAAAGGTGCTGTTTCCAAAGACGCTCACACTGCTGTCGAATTTGTTAGAGACCACTTGTCAGAAATTACTGATTTCAGCAAGGATACTGAAAATCCAAAATCCACTCAAGAATCATCAATGGCCATCTTGTCTGCTGTTGGAGGCGATGACGATGATGATGAGGAAGAGGAAGATGAAGGCGATGAAGAAGAAGACGAGGAAGAGGTTGAAGAAAATGACCCAGTTTGGAGATTCAATGACAGAGATGTCATTTTGTACAATATCTCCCTTGGTGCCACTACTAAGCAATTGAAATATGTTTATGAAAACGATAGTGATTTCCAAGTTATCCCAACTTTCGGTCACTTGATTACTTTCAACTCGGGTCAATCACAAAGTTCATTTGCCAAGTATTTGAGAAATTTCAACCCAATGCTTTTGTTGCACGGTGAACATTACTTGAGAGTCCACAAATGGCCACCACCAACTGAAGGTGAATTGAGAACTACTTTCCACCCAGTGCAAACCACTCAAAAGGGATCTAATGTCGTTATCGTTCATGGATCACAATCTCTTGACAACAAGACCCAAGAACCAATCTATTCCAATGAAGCCACTTATTTCATTAGACAATGTCAAGCTGATAACAAGGTTTACAAGGACAGAAGATCATTTGCCACTAATCCATGGACTCCACCAAAGAGAGACCCAGATTACCAAGTTGATGTCCCAATATCTGAAGATTTGGCTGCTTTGTACAGATTGAATGGTGATCGTAACCCATTGCACATTGACCCCAACTTTGCCAAAGGTGCCAAGTTCCCTAAACCAATCTTGCATGGTATGTGCACTTATGGTTTGAGTGCCAAGGTTTTGATTGACAAGTTTGGTATGTTTGATGAAATCAAGGCTAGATTTACCGGTATTGTGTTCCCTGGTGAAACTTTGAGAGTACTTGCTTGGAAAGAAGGTGAAAATGTCATTTTCCAAACTCACGTTGTTGATAGAGGTACTATTGCTATTAACAATGCTGCTATCAAGTTGATTGGTGACAAACCAAGCTTGTAAAGAATTTGCCCTTGGGTTTTATAGTATAGTTTTTATATAAATATATGTTTTCGAATTTTGAAGATTCAAGTTATTGGTAGAGAGTGAGAGTTGTATTTTTACCTGGATGCAAACATTTGTATTAATATTACCTATAAATCCTCTTCATCATCTTCAGTTATATCATCAACTGAAGAAACATTAGCGTACCCATACCCACCACCACCTCCAACTACTTCATTATTCATGCCATCAAGTACAATGGTGTCATTACTACTGTGGCCAATACTGTGACTTCGCCCATGATGATGATGATGATGATGATGATGATGATGATGATCACCACTGCCAGGTCCACTTCCACCACCGCCGTTTGACCAAGTATTCAACCCTGATTTAGTTGCCAATTGATGATAATGGTGTTTCTTATTATACGGGTATTGAGTGCGACCGCGTGATGTAGCAGCATATTGATGTTGAAGTGGTACTCCAACGTTGAAATCAACCGGTGAAGCATTGATGGGATCATTGTCATTGTCATTGTCGTTGACATCGTCATCATCTTCTTCGACGTAATCATCAATCAGGGATGAGAATGGAGTGGAGGAAGAAGTGAAGGAGCCAATACTATTTTCTCTTGCTCTTGATCTTGACCTTGATCTCGACCTTGAGGATGCACGCATAGTTGTGCCCACTGCTGTGGTTGAGTTCAATGGCGATGGAATAGTAGGCGATGCCAGAGTTGTGCCAATGACATTGGACGTTGACATTGATTTCTTTTGTCGTGGTGGGAACTGAAATGAAGAACTAGGTTGAAGAAAAGGTGATCGAGACGGTGATCGAGAATGTGTTGGTGAATGCGAATGCGAATTAGCATGCGAAGCAGGCGATGATGCAATAATTGTGTCATTTCTTTGTATGACTGATGTTGGAGCTAGTGCCGCCAATGAGGTTTGCAATGAGCTTGGTTTGCGTGATACTGGTTTCATCATCGAAGAAGCAACAGTAGGCAATGTTGGTGTTGAAGTCGAAGATAACCTTTTGGCATCAAAGATATCTGCTCCCGCTGCTGATCCTGTTACTGATGTTCCAGGTGGTCGAGAAAACATATCTGATCCCACATATGCATCATCATTCAAGGAATCAGTAGACAGGGAAATATTTTCCGACACAATCGACGACGCTGATGAATGTATTGATATCGAGGAGGATGAGTAGTTGGAGAAACTCGAGTAATTTGACATATTCGAAGAAAATGAACGACGATGACGATACAGCAGCAACAGCAGTAACGACAGTGACAGTTGCGCTTTGTGGTGTTGGTGATGCAGTTGTTGTTGATTATGGTGGTGCGAGTTACGGAAGGATGTAGAGGGTGGTAAAAAGCTCCGCAATTGGTGCTGTTGTTGTTGTTGTTGTTGTTGTTGTGGATGGTGTTGCGTGTGAATATGTTGCTGTTGTTGTTGTTGCAAATGCAGTGGGTTCTCCTTTTCAACTTCTTCACTAAAATCAAAATTACTAAACAAGGGAGAAGTTAACGGTGACGAAGTTGACGCAATTGATGAAGACGATGATGATAATTGATGCAGATTATTAGTAAAAATTGGTTGATCAAAAGTAAAAGTATTAGCTCGTGTTAATTTGGTGTTTAAATTGGTGCTAATTGACTTGACTTTGGAATGTGATCGTTGACGTTTAATCACTTTACCACTGTTCAAAGTGGTTGATGAACTCGAGGATAATGAGCGACTATGAGATGACATACTCCAAAAGTCATTTGTACTTGCTGATGTCAATGCTGATGGTCTGTTTGGTAAATGGTCACCATTTCCACCACTACCAATACCACCACTGTTACCACCACCAAATTGATTAAACGATTTCGCCCTAGTTAACAACTTGTTATCTTTTCGAACTCGACTTAAATTGGCCTCACAAGAAACTTCATGCTTGATATCCTTCATTTCAACATAATTTTGTGGGAAACAAAAGGACTTGTACTTGGTGAAAAATCTTTTGTACCCACCTTCCAATATAACAACATCTGGCCACGATAAGAATGGGTACGAATTTTGATTCATCATTCGATCACATTTACGAAGATGCTTGGCCATGGTTGGACCTCTGAAAATACTAAACTCACAATGGAAAATAAGCAACTTTTTCTTACTCTTGTTGCTGTTGTGATTGTTGTTATTGTTTGTTGCCGGAGAGGATCCCTGTTGATGGCTTTCGTGAATTTGCTTGATAAATGCATTTTCCAATGCTTCCTTAGAGGATATATTCATGGCATTAATTATATGACCGCCATGATATTCATAATCAAATCGACAATCAACAATGATGTATTCATCAAATTCGTGCTTGTGTTCCCCACAAAGAATCTTGTATAATTGATCTTCATTAATACGGGGCAACACATCATTTCCCAGAGTGAATGTGTGTATATTGGTGTGCTTTAATTGAGAATTATCTTCATGTAGTTGGAAATTATCAATCTCACGTTGGGTTTCGCAAACTGAATGAATACGTCTAATAGTTTTAGGTCGGGTTGTAATTGGAGGGCCCCTTGTGTGGGTACTGCGAGTAGGCAGTTGTAACAATGTTTCATGATTGTAATTTTCTTCTTGTTGTTGATTTATTTGTATGCTATTGGTTTTTCTATGCATTATAGGGGACTCTATGTTGATAGTGTCAAAGGTAGCATCACCCTCGTCTTCAGAATCTATTTCGTCCTCGTCGTTTTCGTGCTCCTCATGTGTCCCCTTTTTGTCATTGTAATTACCAGAATCACAATCAGTGGGTATATCCTCATCCTCATCCGCATCGTCATAGTCGTATGTCGAAGTGCACTCGGTTAACTTTGGAGTCATGTGTAAATTGGCAAAGAAGCTATGTGACGATTTGGATACTACTTCAGTCATTGATTTAGTGAATGCCTTGGTTTTCTCCTTGACATTTAAGGGAAAATTAGTCAAGCTCTTGAGTGGTGTTCGATTGAGCATTGGTGGTGAGTCAGATGAGCATGAATATGATGAAGATGATGATGATGCTGATGCTGATGAGTTTGAAGTCTTTTGTTGCAAGAATAGTCTTCTAGAGGAAGAAGTTGAAGATGATGCTTTGGTTGGTGTGGTGGCAGAAGTAGTGGACATAGTAGACGCGGACGCCCATTGGTTCAACTTATCGGAGTATATCAGTTTGGCGCTATTCAGATCAAAGTAGTTTTCCTTCTCGATTTCCATTTGATCACTACCACCACTAGTGGATGCACTTTGACGATGATTATTCTTGTTTCGTAATCGCTGCAAATGTGATGTGCTTGACTCGCTCGTCAAGTAGGATGATGATGCTTTCCTCAAAGTATGGGTGAAGGAGGAGTGGGACTTGTCATTTGGATATTGCATCTTCTTTTTATCTGTTTTGGGAAGGGCAATTGTAGTAACTCGATGTTCCCCCGCGTAGTATATCTGTGACTCTCTATAAATCCGCCTGGAACGTTCTCCTTATCTAATGTACTATAATAATAATGTTGTTACTGTTATTATTATTATTATTATTATTATTATTATGATTGTTATTATTATTGTTGTTGCTGTTGACAATGTTGATAAATATTATTATTTAGCCCAAGTTGGGTTGTTAATTAATGTGAGATACACTTTGTGATGATGATAATAATGTACAACTCTGATTCTGATGCACAGTACTCAAGGCGAAAAGAATGAATTTAGAAAAAGGCAATGGCACAGATGAAGCTTCGTATTTTCGAAGTGGTAAATAATGATGATGATGATGATGATGGGGGAGTTTTGGTTCTGGTTCTTGGTTTTTGATTTTTGATTTTTGGTTCTTGGTTCTTGGTTCTTGATTCTTGGTTCTTGATTCTGTTTGGCTGTCAAAAATCAGGTGGGAGAACCAAGGAAGAAAAAATATTAAAGCCAACAGCAGCAGAAGCAGCGGTAGCAGTCAATGACTATTTAATTGTGATTGGAAGTAGATTGTTGGTGGTGGTGATATAGTCTAAGGGAATGAGTGTGGTAGTATAGTGTAGTATAGTAATATGTATTACCCAATTAGTTAGTTGGTTGGTTGGTTGGTTGGTGGGTTGGTTGGTTGGTTGGTTAGGTGTAGGGAATATATTATGCTTGGACTTGTAACAACAAAAGATTGTTTCGTTATTATTTACTTCTTCAACTTTAACCATAAACAAAGTGTCTGTGTGTGTGTGTCTGTGTGTGTGTGTTGTTTACATGTACATTGTGTTTTTGTGTTTTTGTGTTTACACACGCACAATCTCATGTTTTGGATAAAATGTTGCAATACTACGAGTACTACCACTACCCCTACCCCCGACCCCCGTTTACTACTTACTATTTTGCTTTTCTGCTATTTGCTTGTGCTATGTCTTCAAGAAACCTGTTATTTATCCAGTTGCACAGTTGCTAATGAAATAAAGCTGTGCTCTCATGAATTGAGTTCGTGGGTAGACTAACGGTTGTTGCGTGTCTTTGACATTTTTTTTTTTTTTTGGGAATTGGGAATTGGTGTCTTTGTGTCAAAAGAAGGAGGTATAGAGGATGAAATTCTGTATTGCTACCAGTTGTTTAAGAACTCATACCAACTTGTGTAACTCAAACCAATACTATTGCCACTACACTATAATGTACAGCTCTTCACTTTGGCTTTCAGCCCAAAATCATTCTCATTTTGATGCGCTACTTTCAGGTTTCGATAAACCAGCTTTACATCTTCTTTACTTTTTACACTTTTTAGTTATGTATTGGTGCAAATATAATGTATCAACTATTTTCAAGCGCAAGAGAAATGTTTTCATTCAAGTATAAAACTAAGAGAACCGTATGTCAATCATTGTGCATTATTCTGGATTTTTCGCAAGTTGACTCTGGCCAGATTGGTGATTTTCAAGATTATTTATTGCTATTGGGCCAAGTTTACTGGGTGCAATTATCGTACAATAGTTACAGTTGTTTCTTCCACGTGATTATCCCGTGACTTTAACATTTGTGACATTTTTCTGTTTATGAAAGAATATAGCCGAGAGAGGGAGAATAACATGCACACACACACACACCAACCGGTTTCATAGTCCAAGGTTGAAGCGGCAGCTAATAAATCCCACCTTCAACGTACGTCTCCGAAGCTTACATTTGTTTGTGTCCATCACTTAAGGAGAGTGGTCCCAACTAATTTCATCTTTAGCACATCAAATGAAGTTCATGAGATAGCCATCAACTGCCAGGCGTATAAGAAAGAAACAAAACCAAAAAACCCGTCCTTCACAATGGACCAAGACAAACTACTGATCGTACTAGATATAAAAACAGGAAAGAAAGTCATCAACAATAAATACAGAATTCTTAAAAAGATTGGACAAGGTCAATATGGTAAAGTGCTATTAGGACAAGTATTGGATGATACAAAACCTACAGTGAGAAAACAATCTATATTGAATGATAGTGCCACAATCACGTCATCATCATCACCATCATCATCATCAACAACTCCCATTACTTATGTTGCTATAAAAACCATTAACCGAGTTGATAAAGCAAAGCTAATAACAAAGTCGTACATCAGTAATGTCACCAAGATCAAGAAGGAGATTAAAATTTTGAAACAATGCAATCATCCCAATGTTGTCAAGCTATATTCAGTTATTGATGATACCCATTTCGACAAGATTCTTCTAATATTGGAATACTGTAAGTATGGGGAGATTGATTGGAAACATTATAACCATTATTACGAAAAATACACCACACATAAACATAGGCTACCACTCAATCTAAACAAGATATTACGAGATATAGTCAATGGGTTGGAATACCTTCATCTGTATAAACACATTATCCATCGAGACTTGAAACCACTGAACTTGCTAATCGATGAATACAATAATATCAAGATATCTGACTTTGGAGTTAGTCTAATCTTGGAAAATACCATTCAAGACTCAAAAGAATTGGCAAATACTATGGGCACACCAGCATTTTATGCTCCAGAACTATGTCAGTTTGTGAAGAATAGGTTTTCAATGATTACTAATGAACATCACCAATTAAACAAGATCAAAGTAGATTTTAGAATAGATATTTGGAGTTTGGGGGTTACACTATATTGCCTAATGTTTAATAATTTGCCATTCAATGGGATAAATGAGTTTGATATATGCAAAAAGATTGTTGATTCGGAATTGAAATTCCCTCAAATAAAGCATACTTCAAGAGTCACTGATTCTGATGTGGAAGAATTGCAATTGGTTAAAGATTTGATTAAACATTTGCTACAAAAAGATCCCGATAAGAGAATAACCTTGGATGGCGTTAAACATCATAGATTTACTACATTTGACCTAAATGCCTCACAGCGAGAGAAGTTTTTCAATTTTAACCAAGCCATTTTCAAAGATGCTGATTGCAAACGGAAATTGAGTGAAGGTAATGGAAATGGAGACCCAATACTTAATAACAATGGTCTTTCAACAAAAATACGAAACTTTTTCAAAGGAACAAGCTCCACAACACCAACTCCTCCTGCAAAAGATACCATATCATCAGTGTCGAATCTGAAAGAACCGCTTGCACACGACTCTGAAACCAAACGACCTAACTTGCCTGATTTACAACACGTTGATGATTTGCTAGACTCATACTTTGATGACTCTTCTTCATTGGGTAGTAGCATAGGAGACATGGATGAAGATCCTATTGACACTTCCAATATCCTTGGTGATATGATCAACAATAACAACAATGGCAGCAGCGGTTCCGTCTTGAAGCATACACCACAACCATTGGTTTTGAAACCATTAGCTTTGAAGGGACCCTTTACTGCTGATGCAACATCCACAGATGCAGAAACTAAAGGCGCGCTAAATAATGGCTCTGCTCCCATCACACCAAGCTCCAGTCATCATCATTCGTTAACTCCGACAAATGACTTGTTTGCAACAATAGGTCAAAGCTCACCCAACCAGATCGATACCAACGGACCTGTGTTTAGTCCAAGCAAACGGTTTTTTGATAAACAGCAGCAACAGAATAAAGAAGCACAGCAACAATGGCAACAACAACAACCATCCATAAAATCTTTATCGACTGATAATGATTATGTTATGGAACCTCCATTCGTCTTCAATAGGAAATATGGGTCCAGCAATACCATCAACACCAACAACACCAACACCAGCAATAACAATACCAATACCAACACCAACACCAACAACTCCAATGGCGATAGAAGAAATAGTGCTGAACGACCAAAACCACCATACGCACTATCACGTATCCCCAGCTCATCAAGCTCATTGAACTTGCATGCATACTTCACTGACGATTGTGAGTCAATAGAATCACTACGTTCCACTCATTCAAATCATTCGTCGTCGGTAAAGTACAATTTGAAAAAGGGGAGAGACAGTGTGGATGTACACGATAAAAACTCCAACTCGAGTGAAATCAAATCCATGGGAGTTATCGATGGCAATGCCGCTGATAGTGGTGGCGGTGGTGGTAGTGAAGGAAAAGAAGAAGAAGAAGAAGAAGAAGAAGAAGAAGGTGATTCAACGTTCTATTTAGGCGATGAAACTGCTGGCGTATTTGAGAAATATCACGATTTGACCAGCTATTTGGACAGTCTCGAATAGATATGAAAATGAAGTAATTTTATTTGGGAATAAGATTATTGAAACTTTGTTTGCTATTTAGTTATTTAAGCATTTACGCAGTGTGGTTGCAAAAAAATTTTTAAATGGCTTGATTTACCGTAGAAGATAATACAATAGATAAAAATTTAAAAGCAAGATAATTTATTAATATTTCACACTTCAATAGAAATCTTTAGAACGGCGACTCTTCAATAGAAATCTTAAAAAAGCAAGCAAGGCAATGGCTTCATTCATTTTTCTTCCGCTTATTCATCGACCAAGATCCATTTCTATTATTCGGTCCTCTTTGCCGCCTGCTCTTATTTAGCCACAAATTGTGCAATCAAAACCATCCGTTTCTTCATCAGTTGAATCTTTGGATCTTGTCCGATTTTGCGACTCAATTTTTTCCTCCTGAGCCTGAAATCTTGTTAAAGATTTGTCAGTATCAAAAGTACTTTCGAATGCGACGACATCCATCCTTGGGGACAATCTTATCGCTTCATTATTAGCTAGTGGATCCACATCTCTCACCGCAGTTTCTTGAGTTTGATCCAACTTTAGCTCGAAGGACTCCGATGCTGGCACATTCTTCGCGACATTAACCACCGACTTTGATGTATTTTTGTTTGGCATTTTATTAGCCGTCAGCCCAGCTTTTTTATCTCTGGATTGAACCGGAGAGGCATCAGGAGGTCCAGGTGCCCTATAATTGGAGAACTGCGTAAATTGCGTTTTTAAATCACTCAAGATCCCTTAATGCTCTTCCGAGGCGTTCGATTCCTTGGTTTTTGATCTCCAATAGTCTCGTCAATCTGGTAATATCGTGAGCCAGCTTATGTTTCACTTCATTGCACTCTTTAATAACCTTGGTCAACTCCAAATTTTCGGCTCTCAATAAGTCAGCAAAGGTTGCAGCTTGATTTACCAATAACAGTTGATCATTAGAAGATTCAAATTTGAGCACCAGCAATTCATATTTCAGATTCGCCACTTCCTCTAAATGCTGCCAAGTTTGCTGCAATTCAAAAGTATGCTTTTTTTCCATGATAAGTGAGATTTTTGTTCCAACAATTGCCGTTGAAACAACCTTTTTTGTTGTTGTGGTTGGTGGCAATGTTTTTTGCAATGGTAGTGAAGTTTCATTCTCTTACTTTGTAAGAGCTGCTCCACCTCTGAGCAATGGCTTTCAGTTACGACTCCTTGGCCATCCAAAAGCTCTTCCACCTCCAAACGATGACGTTGGATCTTCATTCTTTTTGTTTCTAAAGCTTCTTACAATTGAGCAATATAGTCACCTATTTGTTGAGCCGAGGTTTGATTGGTTGAAAAGAAAGAGGGTATATCAGAGCGGTTGTTGCTGATTGACCTTGTTCTTGATTTTTGTTGACCACTTCATTGAGCTGCAACATTTGTAAGTCTTGCCTCTTGATTAATATCAGACTCAAGATCACTCTCTTGCTGGCCACGAACGAAAGCCCTGTGTAACCACTTTCCAGGATGAGTACCAATATGGAATTTCTTGTATGCTAGACGTTGGGTAGCAAGCTTCTTCACGATAAACCTCCACTAATCGGATTGCTCTCCCTTCCCTTGAACAACACTCATCAAGTGGATTGACAGTGTGTGAATATTATGCGACTCGAAAATTAAAGTTTTAAGGGCAGCCAGTTTTTCCTTTCGACAATTTGCAACCGAAACAAACTTTTTAATTTGGTCGTGTAAATGCAACATACATTTTATCCTCCGAATAGCATCTTTTGTGGACTCTTCTTCAAATTTGCTCTATTCATTTCAATTGAGTCAATTCAGATGATCATCTGCCACCCCTACGCATAGTATCTCAAATCCTCATGCATTCATCGGTACAAATTTGTAACAATATCTCAAAGATCCGGAGGTATTTCATACATTTGAACCGATGGAGCATAATCCAAGTACCGTAGATGCTCGAGACTGTTTTGTAGCACACTCTCCAAATACCTCTTTGTGTTTTTGTTTTCAATTTTGCCCGTCAATTCAGGATGAAGCCCTTCATCACCAAACCATTGATACGTACCACCATAATTTGGTATTTTCCCATTCAATGTTGTATCAGTTAAAACTGCAGTTTCGTAGCACCACAAACGTGAAACGTTCTTTGGTGTATATCCACCACCTCCCAATACCACCATTGGTATTTCAAAACTTTTCAAGAAATTTAAGCAACTCCCGTGTCCCTTCAACGATAGATTGAATCTTCCCAAACGGTCACCACCTAGTGAATCTGCACCACATTGTGCAACAATGATGGATGGTTGAAATTTGGGTATCACACCTTGCATAATCAGCTTGAACAAAGCCACATATGATTCATCATCAACACCATCTCTCAAGGGCACATTTATGGAAAAGTTTTTACCTTTACCTATCCCGACTTCATCACCTGACCCTGTACCAGGAAAAAACTCACCATCATATTTGTGGAAACTGACCGTCATAACTCTATCAGTTGTGTAAAATGCCTCCTGAACTCCATCCCCATGATGTAGATCAATATCCACGTACAACACTCTTGGATATATTCTCAATAGGTTGATAATACACAAGACTATATCATTTATGTAGCAGAATCCACTTGGTTCAAACTTTTTAGCGTGATGTAGTCCTCCTGACCAATTGATCGCTATATCGCTCATACCGGCTATTATTTTCCTCGATGCATCCAATGACGCTCCGGCATAAATCGAAGAGTAATCAAACATGCCATCAAAAACAGGGCAGTCATCTCCTATATTGAACTTTGCTAACGTTTGATCACTTAATCTCTTGACCGTTTCTGGAGTCACTGATTGGAGAAAATCGATGTAATCTTCAGAATGAAATTGTAACAACTCGTCCTTTGTGGCTCTTCTTGGGGTGTACAAATCCATTTTTTCGTGAAGTTTGTATGTGCTCACTAAGTGATCGGTCAACATTAGCCGAAAAGGCTTCATTGGGTGTAGAGTTCCATAGTGGTAGTTCGCTACCTCAGGATTGTAATGATATGATACTTTGGTTTTGGAGGATTTGTTGGGGTGGTATAACGGTGTGTGCTTTTTGGTCTGCTTGTCGACAGCAAATGTTTCTGTCTCGTCTGTAGGTACTTCCATACTTGGGTAAGGGGGGGGCGTGCTTCCGTATTTTAAGGCGTGGAGGCTTGATTGTTCCTATGAAGCTGCTGGTTGATACTTTTAAAAAGTTTCAGAACAAAAAAAAAGAGAAAACCGTTCAGGAAAAAGTTATTACTTTGCCACCAAATCATTTAGTTACCCACTTCGCACTGCACCCGCAATAATGTCAGGATCAGCTGGATTTGATAGACATATCACTATATTCTCCCCAGAGGGAAGGTTATACCAAGTTGAGTACGCTTTCAAAGCCATCAATTCGTCAAACATCACCTCAATTGGTGTCACGGGACAAGATTCAGCAGTTATTATTTCGCAAAAGAAGATTCCTGATAAATTGTTGGATGCAAAGACTATATCCTACATTTTCAAAATCACTCCTAGCATAGGTATGGTTGCCACTGGATCGATAGCCGATGCCAGGGCTCAAGCAATGCGAGCACGTGGCGAGGCTACTGAATTTAGGTACAAATATGGTTATGAAATGCCCGTTGAAAGTTTGAGCAAAAGAATGGCCAACTTGTCACAGTTGTATACTCAAAGAGCTTATATGAGACCATTGGGTGTAGCGTTAACTTTTGTTCAAGTCGATTTTGAAGATGAGGGGAGGGGACCACAAGTTTTCAAATGTGATCCTGCTGGATACTACACCAGCGTTAAAGCTGTAGCTACTGGTCCAAAACAACAAGAAGCAACAACTTATTTGGAAAAAAAGTTTAAAAAGACTGATTATGTTAAAGGTGATTGGAAGGAAACTGTTGATTTTGCCATCACCGCATTGAGTTCAGTATTGGGAACAGATTTTAGAAAAAATGATATTGAAATTGGTGTTGCTACTGAAGGGGAATTTAGGATCTTGACGCCGGATGAAATAGACGAGAGACTTGTTGCTATAGCTGAACAAGATTGAGTACCGAGCTATATATAAGATATCAATACAATACTTTTTTTTCTTTCCTTTTTTTTAATGTGAGAAACAACACAATCAATCGCCTCTCTTCAACTTTACCAAACATAAGGGATAAACATATAAGGACAAGCTTCCAAATACCTGTCCCAGTCTTTGCCATACTTCTTTTCACATTTTCTTTGATCACGGTAACCTCTGTGAACCAAAACGATGAAAAAGAAAACAGGGAAGAACCATGGGAAAGGGGAACTAAATCCACACATTAATGCCCACGTCAATGTTTGAATATAATCAGCAGTGTAGTGCATTTTTCTGGCATAAACATACCATCCATCAGTCAACAATACTGATCCGTTTTGACACTTGATGTACTTTGGATTCTCGATATCAGAATATGGCAAATATGGGAAAGTTTTACGGATGTGGGTGTTTCCTGCCATTGTTCTTCTAAAGCTATTCTTTTGACGATTACCGGTGTCGAAAAAGTAATAAGCAACTGTAATCAAAACAAACAAAAACACATTGTAAGCTATGGACCACTGATATTCTTGTGGATCATGATAGGCCAAGTATAATGTACATTGACAATAAGTAAATGGCACACCAGCAATATTCCAAAATAATAACATGAAACCAAACTTTTCATAAGCCATATCCCAAGTGGGGACAATCAACTCTTCACCTTTAGCACAAGCATTAGCATAAAGCCAATGAGCATAAAGCAAAAAGGCAGCTTGTGGAGTGACATACCCATAATTGTCGTATTGCTTAAAACACAAACCTAAACTCAAAAAGAACAAAATGAACCAAGGAATTCTAACCTCAAAAAACATCTTCAAGTCAAGGTATTTACCAATTCTTGGGTTCAATGGTGCACCCATAAACATATCGTAAATATGATTACCAGTCATTCTATGATAGTCCCCAGTAACAAAAAGACAAATCAAATACAAGATAATCGACAATGAAATGCCATAAGTAATGGCAACCGTCATGATTCTGCCAAAATTATCCAACATGTAGTAAGCTGGTAAGATTCCCGTGAAATGTAAAACCAACCACGCAGCTAAAGTGGTGTAAAATGACCAAATGGCATTACAGAAATAGGGCAACTGTTTACCATTCAAATGAGCCAATGGCTGACCTTTGGTCCAAACACCGGGTAAAGTCAAATAAAACACCCCTTGAATGACAATAAAACAAGTGAAGAACAACCAAGTGCCAAATGTGGGTAATCCATTCAATTTAAATAATTCCCACAACAACAACAAGAAATACGACCATGATTGATCTTGTTCTGGCCAAGGGAATTTACCATTGTAAAACTCAGCACCGATCCACATATACCACATCAATAATGGGAATCCAATAATCATTCCCAATGCACCAATGGGGCCACCAAACTCCCATTCAATTTGATCCTTGGGTGTGTAGCCTCTTGGGGTAGATTCAGAATCACCGGATGAGACCAATGGAGTAGTTTCTTCAGCCATGTTTACTGTGGATTAGCTCTTGTTGTGATTTGAATAACAGAAAAGAAGCAGTGGTGAATACAAGTGAAGAAGAATTTCAATTGTTTTGATTTTGAATTTTGACATTTCGTAAAGAGTGGAAAACACACACACACACACACACACAAAACGCGGGCCAATGTGTGTTTTGGTGTTACTTTTTTTTGTCTGTCTTTTTTTTTTTTTTCGGGGCGGGGAAAGAAGACGGACCCGCCGAAAATGGTTTTATTGCAAGAGAAAAAATTTTCATTCCATCGTTTTATGCCCTCCTCCCTCACTTGCACCACGAGATTGACCGATACGACATGCGTCGGAGCGAGAACGAGAAAGAACGAGATTTGGTACGAGAGGTGAGTCGTATATCGTATATATATAAACACAGCACGACATAACACGAATGGACGTAATCTGAGGCTTGCTTTCTATTTGTTCTATGTGTTTGTACCACCAAACTCTTTTTTATAGTTTGATGTAATACAATATATGTATATCCCCTGATGATTGAGACAATCAGGGTTTAAGTTTATACCTGAAATTTCAATTAAAGTTGCTACAATACAAACGCAAAGAAGATGTCCATGCTAAACATTGGATACCGCTTATATAAGTAGTAGAATGAGCTAGGTTCTGGTTACAAATGATTCTTTGCTTCAACCTCGAGGTGGCTTACTCACACACACCCAAACTTTTTTTTAGCCTCTGTTACAACGTGAAATAACAAGACTATAACTCATACACCTTATGCAGCTAGTATCCCGTTTGCAAAGTTGGCAACCCATACATTGAAAGCCAACTAGCTTGCCATGGATACACTTTCAAATTTGAACTCCCCATAATACGAAAAGACTTGAGATATAAGCAATGGCCGTATTATCTTGTTACAGGTACCAAAATTTTCAAATAGCGAGGCTTGATATCTTCAGATACATCACCATTCGTTGCAATAGCTATATCAGTCAAAAAATGACACGTAGCTTTCTCCACATGAAAAAGAGCTGTATCCACCAATGTTATAGAGTGGATAAGCTCAATACAGAAAAGTGATATAGGGCCAACAAGTGTATTTTCCAATGTCCAGCCTAGTACCGCATATGAACATGATTATGTTCTCAACATTACCATCTGGAAGCTAATAGGCTTGGTAAACTTTAACACTAGCGAGGAAAAACAGCAATCAGCAGCTGTTGAATGTATCTGAAAACACTATATTATTCGAAGCTTATCACATGAACTTAGGTAACAGGGATATTAGAGAGATATGGGACAACTATTTGAGCAGAAAATGACAACTTTCAGCAACAGCTTGCTTCATCTGTCATTAATTTGAGCAGCTTAGTGCTTCCATTATATCAAGTACAGAAAAGCAATTCAAGGTGTGAAGCATTAAGGATCTGGTGTTTGATTTCGACTGAATGTATCCTGAAAGTTTGCACATGTTTTTTGAATGAAGCGAAAAAGGACAACAATACGTCGATATCACGATGAAGGGTGGCAAAGATAATATATTACTCCTTGGATTTATTTCTTGAAGGTATTTGGTAGAATTGAAAGCATAACAAGAATGGTGGTAAAAAGGTGAATTCCATACCGAGAAAAAAAAAAGTGGTGCAGTGGGTTGCAAAACTGCTTTCCATCAATACGCTGATAGTATCAACATGATGTGTCAAACAGATATGCTTAAACTACAAGCATCGTAAAGCTACAACCCACAAATGTTATTCGATGTATTCATAAAGACAAGTAGAGCTGTCATCTTCCTATTTGAAGCAGCTGTATTAATACCATACTAGTGTCTGCAAAAACCCAAATTTTCTTTTACAACCAATTTGGAAGCATATCAACAAATCTTCACTAACAAAATCAGTTAAGGCGGCTTTTTTTGATATTCTTAATGGACGGAGTATAAAACGAACCAAATGGATCCCAAACTTTGGTGAACTTTCTTCATCCTTTTTCCCACCACCATCATCCTCCCACCTAATTTTGATTTGAAAGCAGTTAATTTTTGAATCACAGATAAAGCATTTCGAATTAGAATTATCCCAGTCTTCATCCTTTGTACAGATCCGTATTTGTACACACTTAAGCTCCACAACAGTTTATTTCAACCAGTTTCAAACACACTTTTATCTACTGACCCACAATACACCACTGAATTTTATCAAATAACAACTAGAGAAAAAGTCCAATCAACCCGTTAATCCCCACCTGAGTTAAAGGTTTTAGTTGTTGGTGTTTCACCTCCCCCATTCCCATCGGTTTCCCCCCTTTTTGGTTGAAAGTTTTACTGTTCAGCATGAGTTCTGAGCACAGTTTTGTGTTTAGCGCACAGGCAGATTTTGAAAAGGTTTTCAAGATTACATTGAACAATCCAAATGAATTTGCATCCTTGTTGACTACTACTGGACGCACTACAGTCAAGTTTGTTTTGAATTGCCCCATTGTATTTCTGGTATCACGTGAACTGAATGAATTTGAACCCCCAGAGAAGAGAGAAGAAGGAGAGCTGCAAGCGGATGTGAATGTGACGAGAATCCCGCAATGTTGTCGTACAGCTCCGAGACCTTCATGGGCAAGAAATTGGAATGGTTTGAACCCGTATGCCAGAAAACCAGAAACTCCAGAGAATCCACAAGCGTCAAATGAAACAAAGAGGCAATCTGAATCGAAACCAGTTGTAAATGTTGAAAGTGATGATGATACTGCAAATGAGAACGAGAATCCATGGCTCAAACCCACTGTTTTCAGCAGAAGAGAAGGTATTCATCAGCGGAACTCTTCAATTGGTGTTGGAAGAAGAGATAAAGAAGTAACTGGAAGAAGATCCGTTGTGCAAACTGTTTCGGGTTTAAAAAGTGTTAGAGCAACGATGAGTGCCATACAACAGTTGATTACTTCTCCAGTTCCACCACCAGTTCCACCGGTTTCATTAACTCAGTCACTTGCTCAATCCCTGCTTGTTGTTCAATCCCTACCTGTCGTCCCACTCCACCCTATTGTCCAGCCCCTGCCTATTGTCCAGCCCCTGCCTATTGTCCAGCCCCTGCCTATTGTCCAGCCCCTGCCTATTGTCCAGCCCCTGTCAAACACACTGATTCCTGATATCCCCGTCAATCATTCCAAGCCAGTTTCGAAGTTGAAGACTTGGTTCAGACGGAAGGTCCTGAAGATGAAAAGAACGGTTTCCAAGGTCAAATTGAGAAAAAAACCAGCGGAACCAGTTACCTGTGAGGAACTGCCAGAAGAGGAACCAATGTATTCGGTTGGTGTTGCCAATAGGAATCCTTATGAAAACATGATTGTGTATCCAAGGTACAATCCGTACAGTACCGAGAGAATTTTACAGGAGTACTCTAGTGAACCACTTGGACCAATCATTGACAATCGACCCGACACTAGTGAATTCCAATTTTGAAGAATATTAAAAGGTCAATCTTTTTATTCCTGACGGTCGCGTTTACGTGGCTGAGTGATTAACGTCACTCGTTGGGAATTATGTTCAGTGAAAATAAAGGAGATGAGGAATTGAAACATGAATGTTGTATTTTGTTGAGAATTATAGTTGGCAAATAATTGAAAAATGATTAACAATCGACTAGACACAAGTGAAATTCCAATTTTAAAGAAGAATAATACAATGTCAATCCCCTTATTCCTGACGGTCACGTCCCCCACGTGGCTGAGTGATTAACGTCACTCGTTGGGAATTATTTTCAGTGAAGATAAAAAAGATGAAAAAGTAAAACATAAATGTAATTGAAAAACGACCGAGAAATGAGTGTCAATGAGGATAATGAAGCTAGATTGGTGTTGTTTGCTGTTGTTCAATACTTTGTTGAATTTGTTTCCGATGGATGCAGGGGAATGGTGGATTTGCGATTTTATGATCTGGCCAGTCTGATTTCGTAATGAAGCTGTTTGTCTGTTGAAGTTGGGGACTGAGAATGGATAGAAAAGAGGAACACGGATACAATACCATTGGACTACTTTGATGTTTGTGTTACTATTACGACTGCCGCTGCTGATATATCGCTGATACCTTTAAATGTTGAATCACTGCTACTGACACTACTACTATACTATTTTCAGAAAATCATAAAACCCCCAAAAAAAATTATTGCATTGCAACTTTATCAAAAAAAAGGTATAGATTCAACAATATATTTCCGATGTTATGGATTTTCCTCTGTAGGTTTCTCTAATTTCTGTGATCTGATAAAATAATGTGTTCACGTTATATCGTTATACGTCTATCAAAGTGTCTATGAGAACGATATAAACGCCATATTTGTTTGATCGTCATCATCATCAGAGCTTTCGATTAGCTCCAGTCCATTGCCATCTCTACTCCTTTCGTTGTCTTCTTTTAACTTGTACTTCAGCCATAACTTTTCAACAACCTCCAAACCAATCAATGCACTCCCATTGCCTAACTTAACCAACGCCTTAAAATACAATGACAACTTTTCGAAATCGTCCTCATTTAAAGATACTTTTAAACACTGACGAAACGTACTTTGTGCCATGAGAGCTCTTTCGTCAAACAAGGTTTTCGACACATAATAGTGATCCAGTTCAAGGAAAATGTCATCTTGATAGTTTCTGATAACATCCTGGCTTTTTTTCTTTATGAAAAACATCGAGCTAATGATCCTGATCTTCAACTCTTTCACAATGGGATGAGTTCGAGGAAGTTTGAGTAGCCCCTTAGTTATGTACACTTTCAAAGCTAGTGATTCAATTTGCATTTGTTCACTCCAATCAAACCACGAGTAGCACACCAATCTCCCATCAGGCAAAGTTTCTTTACCATAACATGACGCAGGAAATGAAATACGATCAAGTTTGTGATACTTTGGATGTCCAATCGATTCAATAGGGATCACGAAGCTTGATTTATCAACCAAGGGAACAATAAAACTATCTCTTCCCTGAGCTATTAGTGACATTACTTTGGCTACCCTGAAACCCGATACTTGGACATTATTGTGTTCTCGTAACAAGTCTAAACATTTGGTTAATTCGTCAATAATGCAAACAACATTTATGCTGTACCCATTGAATAAGTTAAACTGAACTAGGTTAGGATATTGTGCTGTTAGCAAATTGATTTTGAGTAATGCATCATGGTATTCAGCGTTCCTTTCTCGACTGAAATAACCCGTTTGTAACCAAATACGACTCAATTCGGAATGGTCGTGTTCTGCGTCAGTTTCAATGATATCAACAACTTGCGATATATTCTCCTTCAGATAATGTAAAGTCCCACCAAGCGGATCATTCAACTCGGCCAATGCTTCGATAGCAAAAAACCAACTTTTCGCCAAAGCTAGACCATCGGAAATGTACGCCCGACTCGACGATTTAGTAAGCTCAGTGTATTTCAATAACAAATCCTTGACTCCACGCAAATGGGTTTTCCAGGAAAGCATCTTGCTGTCTGATTGCTTTTGGAAAAACGCCATTGCTGTAAAGCAGGATGTTAAAATCAAAATTGTGAGAAGAAGCTTCTCAATATCGTTGGCCATTGTGGTTGCTTTTTCGTTTGGTTTGGGGAATGCTTCACTTAGAAGCTTCAAGCAAGTGGACGTATATTTTGACCTGTTCTGCTCATGGACTTGTTTCCTGTTCTGAATAAACTGAAATGTGACTGATGATGACAACAATGCAGCTAGCAAGTAGGGACATCCCTGCAGGTACTTCAATAGAAGTTTCAACACTGCATTTGCATCTATACCGTGAGCAAATGGAAATAAATGGTACCCTAACTCAGTTTCGGTCAATCTGTTGAGATATATTTCATGTGGCCCAGCCAAATCCAAACCACTGAACGCTGAATCAATTAATTCTTTGTTTGATATATAGCCTGAATTAATAATTGGTTGTGATTCAGACTTGTAGGAGAGTTCTCTCATGGGGAATTCCGGGATCGACAGTAACTCCTCCGAGCTTTGCACGCTGGGAGGGTAGTTGCCATCACCACTACCACCGCGATTAAACAGTCCATAATCATCATCATCATCCATATTGATACCAAAGATTTCCAAAGAGTCGTGAACAAGCAGGTTTGCGTCACCAAAGAGATCCTGAACCTCATGGGGAGCAATACTTCCCCAGTTGTAGTCATTCAAGAAGTCAATTTCTGGTGAAAGTACATCGGAAATCTTGTACTTTTTGCAATCGGATGGTGATGGACCTTGTGACTCGCGTTGTAGATGTAGCATTTGTTGTGGCGGATGCTGGAGTTGGTGGGGCTGGTGGGGTTGTTGTTGTTGTTGTTGTTGTTGTTGTTGTTGTTCCTGCTGCTGTTGCTGTTGCTGTTGATGTTGATGTTGCTGCGGGTTAGGATCAAATTCACCACTACCAAAGTTGACATCGACGCTGGACATAGAACTACCTTGTAGTAGTGATCTTGAGGACGATGTAGGTGTTCTGATGTCACTGTGATTGACTAGGTAAAACTTGCATGGGCTAGGTTGTGTATGCAGAGGTGGTTCTTGCTGCTGTTGTACCAAAGATTTCAGCAGATTATTCCATGAACCAACATGGTTGTTCGATTGTGGGTAGCCACAGACTTTGTTCAATCGAGTGCAATTGTGACAAAAGGGTTTACCTTCGTCACATTTGATTTTTCTTCTTTTGCATTCCTTACACCCACCTCTGCTATATTTTCGTTTTTTTATCACCTTTTTGGTGGTTGACAATATCGTTGAATCCATTTTTAGAACATTGAGATAAAGTAAGGTGTGTGTTGTTAGAGCTATTACTCGATTATTAAAAGTTTCAATTAGTTTTTACAGTTTTCGAGGTTTGGAAGAAAAATGAGAGCGGCTTATCGGACCAGAAAGAGTTGGTGCAATGTATTAGCCGCTGGTGGGAGAGAACAATGGTTCATTAGAAGTTTGCATATACGTTACTGACCTCTATGGTATTTGCGAGGCTCTTGGATCGCGTTTTACCAAATCCACTCTTGTGAACTATGGAGTTTACCATTTTGATGCAAAAAGATCACCATTTGACTTCCCCACCACAGAAAAATTAACCTCAAATGTATTGCGCTAAAAACTGAAGCTGCATTAAGCTTCATAATAAGGGTCAATTACCTCCTGACCTTCACATTGCGAAACGCAGAACAGTTCTAATGCGACAAATTATGTGCACACATATCTAACGCTTCAACTCGCAAACCCTTCACCACCACTACAAAAAGACCAAAAAAATGGTTTTTCAAATTCTAAATATTATTCTATTAATAAAACGTATAAAACAAATAAAAAAAAAGATATAAAACTAAAATAAATATACCTATAATACCTTTGTAAAACAAAAAAGAAAAATGAGCGTTATAAAAAAATGTGTAGTGGGGAATGTAGTTGTGAATCATGGGGGAGGGGATTGGAATACAACCAACACGTTGAAATAACGTAAATATTTGTGGAGTTAGTTAGTCAATGAGGATATTGATTTGAATCCGTATCGTCATCATGAAGAATGAGTTAGTGATTTAATGATTAATAAACGACGGAGGGGGAGTGGGGTGGGGGAAGTGGGCCTGAGGTCTGTCTGTGAAGTTTTTTGGTATAACAAGAATGGACAAAAGTTTTGGGGAAAAAACTGCCATCCATCCTCTATTCTATTATTAATTATGACTTCTTCGTAAACAAAAACAGGACACCTCACAGGATCGATGAATATATATGAATGGGATGGTTAAAAGAAACTCAAATGAAAAAGCATCAACAACAAGGGCAAAGTGACATAACAGATTCGAGGTCAATATATGGCAAATGTCCATCACCAGCATTGGGGACTACCAGCGAGGACAAAAAAAACAAAAAGCTTCCATGAATTAGGGAAAAAATATCAATGGAAACTAAAGGACCTCTTTTATTTCAAAAACAAATGACACCTACCCAAATCAACACTAAACCCAAATGAATCTCTCTCAATGTAAATGGGGTGATATTATTAAAAAAATGGACAGATTAAGGAAAATAAAAAAAGAAACACAGATGAAAACAAACGAAAACTCTCTTGACTATGCAATCAAAAGCTCTTTGCAAGAATAAGCTTAGGTTGATTTTTCGTGTTGAGTAGAAACTCTTTGCATAGAAACAAGGAAATCTTCCAATGATCTGTGGTCCTTTTGTGGTTTTCTTGGTCTACCGTTACAAAGGTTGTCAAATGATTCGGATGAAGACATAATGTAGTAAGCACCACCCATAACACAGAAGACACCAAATGACCAAACCCAAACTCTGACAACGGTAACAATATCAGTCCAGTTTTGTGACCACCAACCAAACAAGGTAAACATGGTGGCAATGATATCAACAATCAAGACGGCACCAGATAATTGCCATGATGGGATAGATGACCAGAATGGACCTTGAGCTCTGGTAATGAAAATCAACCAGTTTTCAGTCAAGGAGATTTGCAAAAACAAGATACCATCAAGACCACCGAAGTTTTGAACGATACCACCTCTTGGCAAAAACATAGTGGTCAAGGTAATCCAAGTACCGATGGCCAAGATAATACCCAAAACGATAGACATACCCCACAATCTTGGAGTGTTCCACTTTACTGGTTTTGGATCGTATGGAGCATTATCATAAGCGATAGCCAAGGTAGCAACATCAGCGAAAATAGCAATAAAGACAACCAAATCAATGTTCAAGGAGTGGTTCAAGATAGCAATCCACAAACCAAGGAACAATTCCAAGTGCAATGACAAAGCGATACGGTAAACAACATATGAGTACATACGGTGGAAAATTTGTCTCGAGGTCTTCAAAGCATCAATAATGGCAGACAAACCTGGAGCCAAGAAAACAATATCGGCAGCTGAACGAGCAGCATCAGTAGCACCTTCGACAGCAATACCAGTATCAGCCTTCTTCAAAGATGGGGCATCGTTAACACCATCACCAGTCATGGCAACCAAGTAACCTCTGGATTGCAAGATTTCAACAGCGTTATACTTGTGTTGTGGGAAAACTTCAGCGAAACCATCGGCATTTTCAACGAAATCAGCAATTTCAGAACCAGCCATGTCACCACCTCCAGACAAACCCAATCTGTCGGCATCGTAAATGTTGGTACCAAGACCCAATTGACGACAAGTTTCCTTAGCAATACCAACGGCATCACCAGTCAACATCTTGACTCTCAAACCCAATCTTCTAGCTTCGTTAACAGTGGCAGCAGTATCGTCTCTTGGAGGATCCATACATGGCATGATACCCAAGATTTCCCAGTGACCTTCACCTCTCTTTCTGGCAACACCAAGAGATCTGAAACCTCTTGAAGCAAATTCAGCAACAGTGTTTTGGTAGTTTTCATGGACATCTTCTGGAATTGGGTGGTCATCTTCAACAGTCTTCAAGACGAATAATGGAGCACCTTTAACACAAATAATACGTTCACCTTCTGGAGATTCAACAATGGCGGTAACCTTCTTGGAGACTGGGTCAAAAGGTTGAAACTCAATAACCTTGTATTTTGGCAAAGCAGCTTTAGCTCTTGGGTAGTTAATCAATGATTTCAAGAAAGCCTTATCAATAGCATCCAAACCCTTCTTCTTTCTAGAAGCAGCCAAACAAGCAGTCAACATCAAGTCATCTGGTTCAACACCTTCAACAGTGTATGGCTCGTGCAATGACAACTTGTTCTTGGTCAAGGTACCGGTCTTGTCTGAACACAAGATTTCAACACCAGCCAAAGATTCAATAGCAGACAATTTTTGGACAATAGCTTGCTTCTTAGCCAAGTAAGCAGCACCGACAGCCATAGTGGTGGTAACAACAGCTGGCAAACCAACTGGAACACCAATAATGGTGATAGCCAAAGTGTATCTCAAGATTGGAACAATTCTAACAGTTCTGTAGAAACAAGCAACCCAGACAACCAAAAGGGTAACAATGACGAAAACCAACAAAGTAGTACCAATACCATTCAAAACTTCAGTGAAATGACCTGAACCACCTGAAGCCTTGTTAACCAAAGAGGCAGCTCTACCAACGAAAGTAGAGTCACCAGTAGCAGTAACAAGCATAAAAGCTTCACCAGTCTTGACAGTAGATGAAGAGTAACAGTTGTCACCATGTCTCTTGTCAACAGCCAAAGATTCACCAGTGATGGCGGATTGATCAACTTGCAACAAGCAATCTTCAGAAACAATTCTACCATCACATGGAATAACAACACCATCTTCCAATTGCAAGATATCACCAGGAACAACTTCGTTGGCGGCAACTTCAGACAATTGACCATTTCTAACAACCAAAGCAGTGTTGGCCAAGGACTTTTTCAATTCTTCGACAATTGAACCAGCTTGGTATTCTTGGATGAAACCAACAAAAGCATTCAACAAAAGCAAGGCACAGATAACACCGAAATCGACCCAATCTTCCAAACCAGCAGCCAAAACAGCAGCGGCTTCCATAACGAATTGAATTGGACCAACGAAAAACATGACAAATTTCAAAACCATATTTTCGTTTTCTTCAGCCAATTGATTCAAACCATATCTTTTTCTTCTCTTGTGGACCTCGTCATCGGTTAAACCGGTTCTTGGGTCAGTTTGCAACAATTCTTCAGGAACGGCCTTGAATGAAGCTCCGTCATCCTCTTCCTCTTCCTCTTCATCGTCACCTAATCCCTTGTGAGATTGCAATTCTTCCACCAATTGATCAATATCGGCGTCATCATCATCAGATGCGTTGGCTTTGTCAACCTTTTCATTAGTTGGTTCTGTAGCACTCATTTTTTTCTCTGTAACTAACTAACTTTGTAAAATTAGAAAAAAAGAAAACAAAAAGATGAAAGGGTATAGGTAGTGGGAAAAATGAGTGAAATAGATACTAAAGTAGTAGAAGTAAAAAGGGGAAAAGAGAAAAGGGAAAAGAAAAAGGGAAGAAATTGGGAATTAAAAAAATTGAAAGTGAAATTGATGCAATATATATCTCTTGGTTCAAAAGAGAAAATGGAAAGGAATGGACGGCATTAGAGGAGGAGAGACGAAAAAAAAAAAAAAAAAAAAAAAAAATCTCTCAATGTTTTTTTTGAACAAACAAAGAACTAAATACAACAAAACAAAGTAAAGTATAAAGTTATTATAATAATAATAATAATAATAACAACTATTGGTAGAAGAGGAAGAAGAAGAGATGCAAAGTAGGTTATATTACTTGAAAAAACAAAAGAAAAAGAAAAGAAACGGTGGGTAGTAGTATTTGTGACACTTTGAAGCTAGGTTTAACAGGCAAGTAATCGGGTATTAGCAACATTTTTGAGTAACATAACTTCTGCACAATGTATTATTTTGCTATAACTACATCGGCTTAATAATGGTTTTATTATTGGGTAATAATTACACAAACAAAGCTCAACAAACAAGCCCGACATCAGTACACATAGATATACAAATGTTACAATAATATTGAGACGATTTGATAAAACAAAAGAGGCTCGCTCTTATTGGTTGATAAACACAGGGTATAAAACACAATGGTGTAATATGGCCTGGTGCCCGTAATATGGATGAATGGATACATTGCATCTAATACTTCAGTTGCTATTGCATATAATTTGGTTAGAAAGAGGGAAGGAAAGGAAGAAAATATATGGGCGGCTAACTCCACCCGGCCTACACTCATTTCTTTTTCTTCTTTATGTGCATCTTTTGTTTATACTTTCTCTTAATCTAGAAAAACAAATATTCACAACAGTCTAGCTATTATTATTGTTAATATTATTATTACGTGTGTATTTGTTTTGAATTCCTGCCAAACGAGTAACAAGAGGGCTGCTTTGTGCAGCGTCTGTTAGTTGCTTATACAAGAAAAAATCAAAACAAAACAAGCAAGCAAAAAAGCAATACAGAACGATACTAAGCTCATCTTTAGCCGCTGAATAGAAATGCAACAGCACTAAAGCATACAAAGAAGTTACAAAATACTGAAAACAGTTTACTTTTAAGTAAATGTTGTACTTTCCACAAAAGAATATAGACTAAAGAAAGGAAAAAAACTGGACGAAACGTATTAAAGAAACAGCAATGATGAATAATAAAATGTGGTATGAGATGAGCTCATATTGTGGTGTGTTGTGTGCTACTCAGGATCTTTACAATCGATTATAAAATTCCATCTCGTCCTCTTTTACCTCCTCAAAATCCACGATTTTGTTCAAGATCAATTCTGCTCTTTTTTCCCAAATCTAAACGATGTTTCATTGAGAAATCCTCAGTTCGTATGGTGTTTTGTTTGTTATTGTTTGAATGGAGGGAAGTGTACCTGTGCACAAAATTAAAGCAAAAAAATAAAATATAAATTCCCTCAAATTAATTACACAAACACAAAAAAAAACAATTTTGTATCTCAGTACACTACTTTCTACTTTCAAATAACTAATAACCGATCAATACAAATTTTTACGAATAGAGTCAAGTTAGCTTGTCTCTTTCTGTCTCATTAAACGCCGATCTCTATATAATACAAAACCCAGTTGGAAGTAAGTAAAAGGCGGGATATTTGAGTCACAAAACAAATGTCAAAAAAAAAAAGCAGGGTTACTCCGGTTATATCTCCGATCGGCCAAACTGTTCCAAAATAGAAAATATCTTATTAGTAAGGAATGGACCACTTTTGTATCCTTGCCCTGGCGTAAAGCCGAACATCGTTGTTCCTTAATGAATTACCGAAATACAAATCATGTTGTCTACTTTCCATAAAGGACTAATTTGGCCCTTCCTTGCCACCCGAAGGCAGCGTATATGTAAATGAATGAGCCACAGTTTTCTTTTGTACAGGCATACAGTCTTTCTGCGCTTTACTAAGTAATGGTTAGGTCTATATGTGCCTTTTCGTCGTCTATGTAAGGTGTAAAACTCCTCTTTTACCAGTTGCTACTACGTCACACGAGTAATTCAGAAATGATTATGATGCAATATTTATGGCGATCCTCGTTTTCCTTTGGCACACAAGTTTCATACTTTGTACTCTCTCATGAATGCTTGTTTTATTTTCTTCATGTTTCGCTTAAGCCTTGATGAGGAAGTTACAAGACATTAGCAACGGCTGTAACGATAAACTCGTCCTCTTTTTACATTATTGTCTGGATATTATCAGAAATATCGATCCGAAATTGCAAGCTTGAGACCCGACAAACTGATTCGTCACTCAATAACACATTGACCAAAAATTCCCATTACTTTTCAACCTGGCGTTAATTATGTGATAGCTGTCTTTTGTCCTACGACCCAGCAATGAGCATCTCGTCTAAATTTCATTGTGTTTTGCTCATCATTTTCCAATTGCTGGTTGTTTGCTCAAATCAGATTAGGGTTTTAGCCAGCCCTATCCTGTTGCCATTGCTACCAAATTGAGTTTTACAAATTTCTTTTTTTTGGAATGCATCACGTGATGCTATTATTACATACACTGTTGAACGTTAGCCGTTTTTCCTAAACTTTTTGTGACTTGTGTAGTTCAAGTAGTAGTTCAAATTTGTCTCTCTCTCTCTCTCTCTGATCATTGTCCGTCTTACTCCGTCTCCCTTATTTCACCAATTAAATTGCGGATTACAAACTTTTTGAAACTAAAACACCACTGAGAGCGTCTAGAACACTCGAATGCTCAATCTTAGTAGTTCCCATCTACAGAATTTTGGACCTGGCACCAGCTTTACACATTATTTAAGAAGCACTCAAATCGTTGACGTAATCTAACAATAAAGAGATGTTACATCTCCATTCCCCCTTGTGTAACCTCTAAAAACAACCAACAGCTATATTTTCTTGGTTTACTGAATTAGAGTAACAACTAAATCTCTCTAATTCTGTCTCTTATTTTCGTTTATTTTTCTTTGCAATGAGGTGGGGGGACAGAGTGGAGCGATGGGGGGAGGGGAAGACCACAATAAAAAGTGGAGGAGAAGGAGATGTACACTGTTGCAATTTACTTACAAGATTGTCTATACCATACCCAATGGCACAATGTATCTACTCTTGTGTATACACACACTATTTCTCTCTCTCTCTTACCAAATGATCTACACTTTATTCGCCTCTTACTTGTTCGGGACTATATGTACCTTGCATTTCTCAATCCACTCTTTGCCATCTTTGCGGTATCTCTATACCTCTGAGATTTCACCCATTTCATCTCTATCGTCCAATTAACATGCGTTAAAGGTTCTTATATCACTCCGGATCCACAATGGCCGATGTGAAACTCTCAAGCAAAAACGTACGAGCTTCTTTTTCCTCCTCATCACCATCCCCTCTTTGCTCTTTATAAAAGTTTGTGTAGATTTATACAACCTCCCTTCAACGGTGTAACTTAGTGCTTTTGTGTGTTTTAATAAAAGCAAACGTTTTGATCTTCCTTGCACGACCAATTTTTATTTTTGTTTTTTTTGTAGTCTTAACGTCGGTTATAGCAACAGAAGTAGTGTACATATTGCTAAACTTTTCCTTTATTTTGTCGGCCGTAAGAGCCACAAGAAGTACTTTTATTTTTCTCTCTTTCACATCGGAGTTAAACTACTATCTCTATGTTTTCCTCGGATATATATAATTCGCAGAATTCCACTTTCAAAGTAAACCCGCTTAAATCCATACCAACACGGTTGATTCCCGAGATCATGCGGGTCCGAAGACGAGACTTTATTCCCTTGTCATTTGTCGGCGCATCTGCAAGTTGCGAATCTCGAATTGGTCATCAAATATGATCTTGTTAAGTACACAATGCTCTTATAGAGTGAAGGGCTCTTGAGAGAAGAGGTGATGAGACTAAGATTCAGTTTCCATAGTTTACGTTTTGTTCCTACCAGAGTAATCACTGTATATCCTGTCTTCTTATTGTTTCTGACCACACTTAAACGTATGATTGAGTTTGCAAAAAACAACTCGTTTAAAAAATTTGGCATCATTTTCAGACAAAAATTTTACCAGATTGCAAAGTACACCAAACTCAACGTTTACTTGCGCCACCTTTTCGTTTCAATTCCTGTATATTTACACAATCTATCTGCTACTCTTGACTTCTCATTCGTTTGTTTTCCCTCAGAGCTCTCCATTTCCATTTCAATGGTCTAAACTCCTTTAAAATCAAGTAAATCACTGCACCAATAAATCTAAATGCTGCCATTCCAGCAACAATCCACAAGATAATCGTTAAAAACACCTCAGAGTTACCTGAGATAGACCCGTCTGGGTTTGTCGATGACCTATTTGAAAGCAAGTCAACTCCAGCAGCATCCAAAACAATGGCAATCAATATGGCATTGGTAAGCATCCACACCAACACGGTAATTGTACGAACAAATGCATAATAAGAGTCATCTTTAATCAGTCTTGATTTGACAATGTCAACTTCTTCTGGGGGCATGCTTCGAAGTTGTTCAACTTTATCTAAATATGTATCATTGAGACCTTCAGTAGTATCGGGAGCAATCAACAAGATATTATCCTTGTCTTCACCCACGGATTTGGCTGAGCCCAAGTCTTTTGCTCTCTCGACACCCTTTGTACCCCATGAAACATCATGAATATTGCAAAATGAATAGATATTGAGTACATTGACATAGGTTGGGGACAACAAAACGTATTGAACAAATGACGTAAACATAAAGCTTGGCTCACCATACATAAAAGCACCGACAAAATACAATGTGTATGTAGAAACCACTGACACAACAAGATCTCTAAACTTGGTATTGGTGAATACCATCGACGCTGTGAAATCATGCTTGTGATCCTTGATGATTGCTTGTGCAGTATGAACAGCGAGAAAGATGGCTGCAAATATCAAATACGCCATCATAACTGCAAACAAGTAGGCAATCACCTGATAAAACTTTCTTGTCCCACGTGGGGTGTTTCCAAATGCCAAAACAAATGTACAAACAACGGACCCAACATATATCCATAGGAAAATTATTGCCAAATACTTACCAGTCTCGAAATGCATATCCTTTGCCCCCAAATTGGCAGTCAAAATTCTAAACACAAGAAAGAATGAAGCCAATGAAAACCACGACACTAAAAGTGTAACCAACTGATAATAAAACTCCAATTGCATAAACAATTTCCGTAAAAGTGAATGATTTGATCGCCAGAGTTTTGTCCAATGAAACACGGCATAAGCTGCGGCAAACAATGATCCATTCAACCATCTTCTTCTTTGTAAAACAAACTCGTCAATGCTTTCGGGAACATCAGTCTCGGCTTTTGCTTCCTTGACGTATCTCAACATGTACTTGTGATTCCTCTTGGCAACCAATTCAAAACAAAGAATCCTATCCTCGGCTAAATACATGTTGGACGTAAAGATACCGGCTTCTTGGAAGTTGCGTTCTTTAATCTCTTTTTCATCATCTTCAGGGTCATTAATTTGACTGTTTAAATCCAAATACTCCCCCTTGAAATATTTCTCCAAGGGACCTTTCCCATTAATGTTCAAAAGAGCCTCGTATCGATAAGCACTGAAGGCGCCCGGTAATACCGAGATGAAACCAAACACGCTTTCCATTGGTTTATCCAAAATATTTGATATCTTGTATTCAAAGTTTTGTGCTGCAACCAATGGGTTTGCCAACAATCGTTTACCAGTTCCCAACGAGGCTCTCATTTCACCACAAGCGCCAGCAACATTGGGGTCCTTGAATGCACGCCAAAGATAATAAAATGCATCTTTTGATGGTTTGGTACCACAATCTAACAACATCACCACCTTGGGGTTCAATATGGGTGCAAAAGCTTGAAAACACCAACGATGCGAGTTAATCTTTCTAGCGTTTTTTTCCTTGAGACAAAATAAGAATTGTACCGGCATTGAGTTGGGAGTTAAGTGAACATGATCATTAATGGTGTCTATCCCAACAGTGGATGTATACTCATAAATATGTGCTTTCACTGGTTTATCATTGATTTTTGATTTAGCATAACCATCTTGAAACAAGCCAAGTGCCGATAAAAGAATTTGCGTTCTCTTGTTCAAGTGGATTCTTCCATCACTAACAATACAAACAACAACTTTTTTCCAAGAATCATCCCCCCAAGTTGAATCAGACCGCTTTTTCAAATCTGCTATATTGTCAAATATACCCTTTAATGTCCTCGCCAAAAGGATTTCATCCTCGTTATACATGGTGATACAAACCATAATTTCAGTTTCTCGACGTGGTTCATAAAGTGCTTGACGCAAGTTGTATTTGTATTTGATGTAATTGGATGGTCCACAAGTGGCGGCAGTATACCTCAAAAAGGACATTTCTCTTCCAATATCGCCCACTTTTTTACAATAGGTATCGAGTAAAGCCTTTGGAGCTGGTGCATCAATAATATAGTTACCATTGATGAGTCTAGCCTTTTTGATGGTCTTGGTATATTTTAAATTATAACCTTTTTCATCAATATCATCATCAAATGTAATTGTTGATCCTCGGCTTTTGGTCTTTTTGATTGAGTTACCAATTCTTCCTCTGTTTAAAGTGGTGTTTCTTCTCAAAATGTCATCGCCGTCTCGTGAAAACAAACTATCGTCATCACCACAGAAGTCAAAATCCTCATCATCTTCATATTCCGCATCAACAAGTGGATTGATAAGGTAATCTTCGCCGGTAGAGAATGAAGGGTGGTTCATATTGTAAACCAAGCCGTCATGATCTGTACCATAGTCTTCATAATTTTCATAAAATGGATTATCCAAGCCTGGATTGTATGCGAGGGGTGGGTATTTCAAATCATTCTTGAAGGATACTGTCTTTTCCCTCTTGGGAGCATCATAGTCAAACATATTGTTGTCGTTATCACCATCATCATCATCATCATCATCATCATCGTGATATTTGTTATTGTGGTATTTCTCATCGAAGGTATTACTTACAATTGTTCCAAATGATGAGCCTGTTGGGTATCTCAAACCTTTGGGTCTTTGAGTACTGAAATGTCCTCGCCTAGAGTTACCCAGAAGCAGACTTCCACCACTCAGTGAAGCCAGTCTTCCAGTAGGTATGGTTGAGTGGTAACTTTGGTTCACTTCTGATGTAGTTGGATTTACCGTATCTACATCGTCAAATAAGTCGTCATCTGACACATAATCAAACGGGTTGTGCGACATCTCACTGTGGCTTTGGGAGGGGGTATATTGCTATTAAAAGACTGTCGTGGCTTTCAATGTTATACGAATAACTAAATGCAAGGGCTTTTAAAGAATGGGTATGTTGAAAAAAAAATGGGCTTGTGGTGGCTTTTGTTTGCGTAAAATCCAGGGGGGGAAGGGGTGGCCAGCGGTAAATGTTGCTTCTTTTTCCGTAATGAGCTTCGATACAGGCAATCGTCCTGCAGTTGTGATCAATGATGGTTGAATATAGATCCAATACTCAATGCTTTCGATAATAATAATTCTTTTCAAACTCAGCAAGATAAATTGAATTTTTTTAAAAAAAGCCACCCATCCTGCTCTTTTACCTGTACCTTAGATCACTGGTATCTCGCCATTATTACTATTATTATAACCACAAGCTAAGTCCCAATTGAGTAACATAATTGGTGTAAACAAAACAAATAAAACTCCATATCTTTTGTGTTGTATATGTTACATTAATCTATTTAAAGTATGTTTTTTTTTTTTTTTTTGTTTACAAAATGTCTCAATTGGGTAATGCAACAGAAACAAAAAACAAAAGGGGTTTATAATTTGTATATGCAGTAATAGTGTTAGGATACAGATTTACATATACAGATACGAAGTGTCACAGCCACACTATGATCCACCATCACTTTACCCAAAAAACTTTGCATACTTCGACTTTTCCTTTTGCTTCTCTCTTTCCAATGCAGATTCCACATCTTGCAACTTCTTCAGTATAAGATCATCATTGGGAACAAGATTTTGTGCCTCCCTCAAATCAACAAGTGATGATTCCAATTTATGCGACTCAAAGTAAGCAAGACCTCTTCTGAAATAAGCTTTAGCTCTTTCCTGGTCAGAAACATCTTCCAACTCCAAGAGAAAAGTACAATATTTGATTGTATCGCCAAACTGTTTCAATTGTAAAGTTACCAAACTCAAATTCAAATAAACCTTTTTTTTCAATTCTCTAAACTTTTTGAAATACTCAGGATTTTGATCCTGATCTGGATCAAACTCAACAATATAACGCAAACACTTTCTCCATTTCAAATGAGCTTGCTTCTTGTCACCCCTTTTAAACAAGATTGTCCCACTCTCTTTGATACGCTCAACAGCCGTGAAAGCAGATTCTGTAGAGTCTTCCTCAATTGTTTTGTCATCATCTGGATACTCTTCATAAATATCGCCACCCGCTTGGTCATAGCTAGCATTAAAGACTGGGACATCCATGGACTCATCCCAAACGCCACAAGAATCAATAACGACGGGCACAGTAGGTTCGTATTGTGAAGTAACACCAACCCTCTCGATTTCCCTTACCACTGATTTTCCATGTATCACACATCCAAATACTGTATGTTTTTTTGCCAAATGAGGCTGAGGATAAGTGGTGATGAAGAATTGATCACTGGTTTGTTGCAGTTCACTATTGGCCCAACAGAGACTAAATGTGGGGCAACTTTCACATAAATTTTCTTCTTGAAGAAGCTTGGTGTTGTCATTCTTGTTTTCCGGTTGGCCAATACTATTCTTTTGTGCTTGTATGATAAAGTTTTTAATCACCTTATTGAAATGGGCGCCTTTATAAGTTTGACAACTTTCATCTATGGCTCCACCACGACATAACGTGAGGAAACGTGCAGTTGATTTTGGAGCTTGTTGATCATATAGTTCTAGTACAATACGCCCAATTGACTCTGAATTGATACTGATGTCAAAGTAAGCTTTGGGTTGAATTGATTCTATTTTCATGGGGGGGAGGGGTAGTGTAAGTTTGGTGGGAGGGTCTCAGAGATGAGCCAAACGTCTTCGACTGCAAATTGTGTGGAAAAAATAAAAAGAAAAAAGTAGAATTGCTCAAGTGGGATATACTTGCCAGTGCATGGCTCCCAACACTACGAATCCCACACAATGCTAGCCAATAGAGTGACAATTCCTATTAAAACAGCACCAATTAGCTCAATTTTCATCAGGTACTCCAGTACAAGCTACGAGTCGCTCCTTCACAACTCAGTGGAAAGTGTCAGCCAAATATTGGAAAAAAGTGATCGATCGTCATACATCTTGGCTCAATATATCCCCGAGCCAGCCAGAAATACATTCCTAGCCATAAGAGCTTTCAATCTTGAAATTAACAAGATCAATGAAGGTGGGAAGAATGTCCAATCTCGAGCATCTATGGCATCAAGGCAAATGACGCAAACATTGGGAGTGTCGACTGGTGATTTGAAATTTAAATTTTGGAGTGATTTACTACTACGAGTATTTACTGAAGATTCCGATAGTCTGAAAGATTTGGGCGAGCCGATTGCAATTTTACTCAGAGATGGATTAAAGAATAATATGAATATAGATTTATCATTTTTGCAAAAATTCCTACAAACAAAACGTTCATTTATAAAGAATAACGCATCGTTTAGCACCATTAATGAAATTTGCAGCTATGGAGAAGGAACATATTCACAATTGAATTATTTGACTCAACAAGTTTTGCTATCTCCATCCATTTCGCCATCTTCGATTCAACTTTTGCAATATTCCCCCACTCTACAATCACTCCTTACTGACATTGCCGCTCATATTGGTCAAGCAACAGCAATAGCATCAATGATTACTGGTGTGAGGTACTACGCCTCAACAAGAAACCAAGTGCCCCTTCCAATTGATGTGATGAGTAAACATGATTTATCACAAGAGGATGTTTTGAGATTATTTCAGGGGCACACAGCCGACGCAAAGAATGATCAAGATGTGCGTCACAAAATCAACCTGGTGGTTTATGACACGGCAGTTGTTGCAAATGACCATATGTTGACAGCAAATAAAAAACTTGGCGATTTTAAAAAGGAAGTGGCTCAAGTCATTACCTTGCATTCAGATGACAAAAGTTTTCAAAATTTTGCTAGAAAATGGAGAGGGAAAATCCCTGATGCCATTTTTACCCCCTTGATGGTTGGTATACCCACTAGTTTATACTTGAAAAAATTGGAGAAACACGATTTTGATATTTTAAACACCAACTTACAACAACCAGAGTGGAGACTTGCTTGGACATCGTTCAAGGATTATTACTTGCGGAAAATATAGTGGTCGTTGGGGTGGGGAGGGGGCCCTGCCGTATATACAATCTAGCATTTGGCATTTCTTTCCCCCGTTAGTTTTCAGATAAGTCTTTTTTAGTCAATATCTTGATAGGTTTGAAATCAATTGGTGTAGTGGATGCATTATTTTCTCCCTTTGGTGTATCACCTTCCTTCTTTTCGCCTCTCTTTTTGCGATTACGGTGCCTTCGACGAGACTTTGATACACCAGATACTTCGTTCTTGTTGTTTTCCAGCTTAGAAGCAGGAGTTGTTTCGTTGCTTTTGTTATTATCCTTGCCATTGCTTGCAACAGTTGCTACCTTGCTTCCTGGTTCATGAGCCTGTGGTTTCCTATTCCTATTCTTCTTCTTTTGTTCCTGGTTCTCCTTCCCTTTTTCTATACCATTATCAACACCTTTAACATTCTCTTTCTCCTTGGCCTTACCGTCCTGCATTTTTTTCTCTTTAGCCTTTTTTTCCTTCCCCTTCTCTTTCTCCCCTTTCCCCTTCCCCTTTCCCTTTTCCTTTCCCTTCTGCAAGTCCTTGTCCTTTTTTTCTTTGTTTTCCTTCTTTTCCTTCTTTTCCTTCTTTTCCTTCTCTTCCTTGCTTACCTTCTTGCGCTTGCTGCTTTTTGAAACCAGAGCTGATTGATTCTTTTTCGGTTTCTCTTTCAGTTTCTTGTTCAACGCTTTATGAATCTTTTTCAAATCAAATTCATTCACACCCTTGTCCAAATATAAAAGAAACTTTTTGTAAATCTCATCGTCTTCCAAATTGTCCAATTTCTTATCCTTTTGTGGCTCTCTCTTTGAATCAACAATGTAATCAGAAGTGATCATTTTTGGGAAAACTGCTTTTTCAACAATAGGAATAATAGAGTCCTTCTCATCATGGAAAGGTTTGTTCTTTACAAATGAGCAGAACTCGGATGAGTCTTTGGCATTCTTGAAAGTAACGTAGGCCCTACTGTAAACGGGAACTTCAAATGGCGTCAGTGGATATGACCCTTGAACAAAGTAATGAAGCTGTATTTTCGAGGCATGGTGAGGATAAATATTTGCCAATTGGTTTAAAAACTCGTCCTCTTTGAGTCCCGGTGGTAGCAACCTTAAGGAAAGTTTAACATTTTGTTCTAGTTCATCCTGTGACGTCCTTTTGGAGCTTAACTTTGTAGTAGATGTACCCTCGAGATTATGGTTTGTGCGGTTGTTACGCTTCGGTGCTGCAGAGGATATGGCTGTTTCTGGGGCTCTTGAGGGTGCAATAGACGTCATCACTCTATAAGGAAGTAGTGAATCACTAACGCTATTGGATTTGTTTCAGCTAATTTTATATTCTTTCTGATTGGAATATGGTAATGAAGTGTATAATCACAATTTGGCTTGTCGCGTTCATTGCTTTTGCTTGTGTCCTTTTTTTTTTTTTTTTTCAACATTTTTTTTGTTTTTTATTCAACGTCAACAACAACTTTATCACCTTTCATATTCAACCAGGTATCGAACACAAACATTGGTTACATCTTTAGTGTTGACAACCAACTTTTTTCTCCTCTTAGACTTAGAGACGTGCATAAACGCCAAGCTTTTTGTCAACTTGGAGTTGGGATACTTCTCAGAATTGAGATAATAGAAATATGGACTCAGATCACCATGCCATTTCGAATGGCAATTGGAATTCAAAATGGAGGGACGGCTACGCCATAAGTATTGATCCCATTACTCTCACCGTGAACGAGTGCATGGTGATGGTATCGGCAATGAGACGATCAAATAGGTGGGCCTCAGGTGGGGTTTCTTCGTTGTTCAATGCGGGTGATTTTTTTGGAAGCAGAGAAGATGATGAGACGTTTTCTGACAGCTTAGACATATCTTCCATTCTTAATAACCACAGTTCCAGTTACGAAAAGAGTGTTGACGCAAACAGCGTTGGTGGGAGCACAACCAAGCACCTGCAAGGCAATCCATTACTTTCGTCATTTTTGCAACTACGCACGATTTTGTTGGAATCTGAAAGCATATTTGATATAGACAGCTTGACCATTCTTCAACCGTTTTTGCTAGTTATTAAATCATCCTCGACGTCTGGGTTTGTCACGGGGCTTGCGTTGAACTCAGTATCAAAGTTCATCACCTATGGGGTCATATCTACTAAATCAAAAAATTTACAAAATTCTTTAATACAAATTGTGTCATCACTTACTCATTGCCGTTTTGAAGCTGCGGAGCAAAGCTCTGACGACGCTGTTTTGTTGCGAGTGTTGCGATTGTTGGAGAAACTCATGGAGAGTCCCCTCGCCATTTTACTCCCCGATGATAGCGTGTCTGAGATTGTTCAAACATCCTTGTCTTTGGCATGCAACAAAAAAAGAAGTGAGGTGTTGAGAAGAGGAGCAGAGATGTCGTTGGCCTCAATCACGGTAGTGATATTTGCTAGGCTAAGAGACATTGAACCAGACAAGGAGATTGCCGTTGATCTCCAAACAAACTTTTCAAACACACAACTACCTGAGGATACTATTGGTGGGACAGTAGCCGAAAATATTCAAGCCAATGTTTCACAAGAGCAAATAAGTGTTCACAAAGATGATCAACAGCAACAACAACATGTGCAAGACAATTTGGAGCCTCCATTTGGAATCAAATGCATCAATGAATTTCTTGGGATACTAGTATCAATAATATCCCCATCAAATCAATATCAGCACATGGAGAGTACTCGAGTGTTTGCTTTATCGTTGATAAACACTGCGGTCGAAGTTGCAGGATCACAAATATCGAGACATTTGTCTTTATTGACAATGATAGCGGACCCGGTATCGAAGCACATATTGCAGATAATAACCACCACCGAATCGTCAGCATTGTTGAAACCTGCACTTCAATTATTTTCCACGGTGTCTATTGTATTAGGAAGGGAATTGAAACCGCAATTCGAGCTCTCGATGATGTTGATTTCGAGATCCATTTTGCCAAAACAAAAAAAGGATAACAAGAATGACCGCACAAGTAGTGGAAACTTACAAAACAGATCTCCCATTGCGAAAGAGCTTCTTTTGGAGTCTTTGAGTTTGTTATGGTCTCGAAGTCCCACGTTTTTCACTGAACTTTTTGTTGAGTATGATTGCGATTTTGATAAATCCAACCTATCGATTGATACAATCAAATTTTTGTGTCAGTTGTCATTGCCAGAGTCAGCACTCAATACCACAGTGAACGTTCCGCCTTTATGTTTGGAAGGGATCTTGCATTTCCTAAATGGTGTAAATGAAAGATCAAAGACGTTCAGTTCGAATGAAAAAGTTTCAGCAGCCAATGAGTATATCAAGAACAAGTTAAAAAAAAGCGCCTTCATCAAGTGTACTGAGGTGATCAATAAAAAACCCAAAGACGGGATCAAACTTTTAGCATCGGAGAACTTCATCGCTGATGAGAAAGATGTTGCTGAGGTTGCTAATTTTTTCTTCACCAAAGCAGGCAGATTGGACAAGAAGATGCTAGGGGAGTTTTTAGCCAAGCCATCAAACTTTGAGATCCTCCAGCATTTCATCAAGTTGTTTGATTTTGAAGGACTAAGAGTTGATGAGGCCCTTAGGGTTTTGTTGAAAACGTTTAGACTTCCTGGGGAGTCTCAACAAATTGAGCGAATCGTTGAAACGTTTGCTCAAATCTACGTTTCTTGCCAGAAAGATGGTTTGCGTGAGAACAAGCCAGTCTCATCCACTAATCATGATGATTCTGAATTGGAGGATGACGAATCAGATGTTGTGAAGCCGGATAAGGACTCCGTGTTTATATTATCCTATTCTATCATCATGCTCAACACTGATTTGCACAATCCACAAGTCAAACGCCAGATGCTTTTGGATGACTATAAACGGAATTTGAGGGGTACATACAATGGGAAGGATTTCCCCGATTGGTATCTTGCGAAAATTTACCTGTCGATAAAAGATCGCGAAATCATTATGCCGGAAGAGCATCATGGAACTGAAAAGTGGTTTGATGATGTGTGGCATAATTTAATTTCAACCCAGGATTTTACGCAAAGAGGGCATGTAAATTTAGAGAATGATTCAACTTGCGAGTTTGACAGGGAATTGTTCAAGTCCGTCTTTCACGATATCGTCGACATGATTATGATGATATATAAGGAAGCATCAGATGACCATGTGTTGACGAGGTTGATGTCATCCTTGGACAAGATTTTTAATATATGCTTGACTTACGATATGGAGGTGGAAATTGATGACCTAACATGCAGGTTAGTCGAGTCAAGTAACTTGTTGAAAACAACCTTGCAAAAAGTGCACGTTGATGATAACATTCGTCCTGAGATTCCTATCACTCAAATCAAAATTGAGGGCAGAAAAGGTGAGTTGTATGTAAGTGACTTGGCAGTATGGTTTGGACGCAATTTCAAGGCACAGTTGGCCGCTGTGATGTTATTCAGATTGATCAAGAAGACAAGTTGCAAGGTAACCAAGTCGTGGTACAAGGTAATTGAAGTTTTAACTAACTTGTTTGAGAATTGTTTGATTGAACCCAACATATTCCTAGAGTTTCAAAAAAAGATTCAACTCGGACCACTACCAAAAGTTCCTCCCATTTATGTGATCAAAAGGGCAAAAGCTTTGAATAACTCGGGCCTTTTGTCAACTTTCTCGTCATTCCTTAAAGGCTACTCGGATGAGCCACCAGAGCCCACTGACATTGAGGTTGAGTCAACCATTTCAACAATGGACTGTTTGAAGTCATTGAACGTCCCTAATATATTTTCGATCATTTCCAAGAGTGAGCCGACGAATCTACTAAGGTTTATACACTTGTTACTTGCAGCGCTTCCTGATTATTCTGAGGAACGAAAGAGGGTATACGAGTCAGAGACCTTGTTCATTTTGGAGACTTGTGTTTGCTTTTGCTTATTGTTGAATGATGAGCATCTGTTGCAAGATGTCTTGCGCGAACTCAGCAATCGCAATTTGAGCGGACATGGCGAATTGAGGCTAATTGCTTACAAGTTGCTTTTGTTGCGCTACTGCAAAGATGAATCTGAGTTGATTGCCACTGTGAAACAAGCTGCCTTGGTGGACAGGGATATTGCAAGCAAGCATGGAACGCAAATTGTGCAACCATTGATGTCTTTAACAGATGAGGACTCTTGGTGTTGTAAGATCTTGCTCAGAGACGAGTCCTATTGGAACACAATGAGATATTATGGATCCTTACAAGCTTATGCCTTTGACATGGTTCCTTTTCTTGAAGCCCTCATCAAGAGCTCTCAGCAAGAAGTTACACCAGATAACTTCCTTCCAATTTTGGGACTCTTAGATGAAATTTCTTCTTTGGGTGCTATCGGATCGCAATATGAATGTGAAAGTGCAAATGCTGCTGTCAAAAATGCGGATGATCTGTATTATAGAGAGGTTGTTGCGCTTTCTAAAAAATCAATTGACTTGACGTCGACTCTAGCACTGACGCTGAAAGCAGATGATTTTCAGAAGCAAGATTTGTTCTACTCTACAGTACAAGCATTGGCTCATCAATGCTTCAATCCATGCAGAGAAGTTAGAGAGTACTCTGTCAAGGCCCTTTCCGCAACAGTTTTGTCTTTTGAAACTAATGAAGAAGTCACCTTTGATGGCATTTTTGAGTTCAGTCTCTTTCCATTGTTAACCGAGTTGACCAAACCTGAGGTTTTTCAAGGGGGTGTAAACGGATTCGATAAAACGTACAATGAGATATTTAGTCTCTTATGCAAAGTGGTTTTGAAGCAGATGGATAAATCGGATGTTGGTACAATCGCCAAAGTGTGGACCGAGCTCTTAAATTCTGTTGAAAGATTTCATTCCGCGAATGAGAAGTTCTTAACTCCAGAAATGAAAGAATCAAGTTCTGAGAGTTTGAAAAATTTGTTGTTGGTATTGCAAACAAACGGGTTCTTGTCTGAAGAAAATCCTGATATCTTAAAAACCACTCGAGAGAAAGTGGGAAGATTATTTCCTCATTTGAACAAGGAATTGGGTTCGCAACCAGAGGAAATCAACCAGTCTGGAGAGTAAATAACTTATATAGATAATGATAAAAGTAGACTTGGGTATTACGTTGTGTCGTGAATTTTTCGCTTCCACATCAACGAAGAGAGATGAGAGAACAAAAAAAAAAAAAAAATTTTGGCTCAGAACCCCCATTGCCGTCTTCATACAATGGTGACTAACAAATCATATCGTGAGAGGTCTGACACAAGTTCCTCCCCCGTCACTAGGCGCTTGTTTCATTTAATGGAACAGAAACAATCAAATTTGTGTGCGTCAGTGGATGTTAGAACCACCAAGGAACTATTATCATTGGTTGACAAGCTTGGACCTTACATATGCTTGGTCAAAACACATATCGACATCATCGATGACTTCTCGTACGAGGAAACTATTCTTCCCCTACTCGAGCTATCGAAGAAGCACAAATTCATGATATTTGAGGACAGGAAGTTTGCAGATATTGGAAACACAGTGAAGCATCAATACACTGGTGGAGTCTATAAGATTGCCAAATGGGCAGATTTGACAAATGCACATGGCGTCACTGGTGAGGGGGTGGTTAAAGGATTGAAAGAAGGAGCTCAAGAAACCACTGATGAAGCTAGAGGATTGTTGATGTTGGCTGAACTTTCGTCAAAGGGCTCTTTAGCATACGGGGAGTATTCTAAGAAAACAATAGATATTGCCAAAACCGACAAGGATTTTGTCATGGGATTTATTGCTCAAAACTATATGGGAGGCACCGATGAAGGTTTTGATTGGGTAATCATGACTCCTGGGGTTGGTTTGGACGACAAAGGCGACAATTTGGGTCAGCAATATAGAACAGTTGATGAGGTTATATCCAAGGGCACGGATGTGATAATTGTTGGTCGCGGCTTGTTTGGAAAAGGAAGAGACCCTGTTGTTGAAGGTAAAAGATACAAAGAGGCTGGCTGGAATGCATACTTGAAAAGGGTAGCAGCCGGCAGGTAAGAATATTTAATCATGCTATTTACAAAAGTTATATATAGTTTGTCATGGAGCTAGTATCTCGGACTCATCTATGTTAATGGCTAGTCTTGTTCTTGTGATTTCAAAAACAAGCAAAGCCACCGAAGTAGCAGGAATCGTTGTCACTGCATTTCTGAAGAATCCACTATATGCAGCTTTGAACCAAGTGACTTTGGCTTTCTGCTTCATTCTCAATACTTGATTGAATGTGTCGACATATGAATTGTAGTACAATTTAATAAACGGCTTTTCTTTTCGAGTTGATGCATTGAATATATCCAACGCTTCCAATCTTGACAAGTGGATCTTTTGAACTTTAGTCACGGGATACTGGATTGCGAGTAAAGCAAAAGCGGCAGATGCGCCCGCAATCAATATGAATGATGTCTTTAGAAGTCGTTCCAGTTTGTACCTCTCTAATCGCTGCATTTTTTCGTCAACCTTGATCTCATCCCAATTGAAAATTGACTGTAGCTTTCTCTTGATCGTTTCCTCTTGATTGCGAAGAAATTCAAAAACCTTAAAAGTGATTGTGTATCCTTGCGTTTTAATGGTTTCGAAAGTTGAAAAGTAAAATGCAAACCCGAAACTTTCCTTAATCAAAGAAAAGCTGTACCCTGCAAACACTCCTACTAGTCCAATCTCTTTCAACTTGTTGATCCCAAACTGCCACAAATTTTGATGCGAACCTTCGATCATTTCGGACACCGACAGTCTTGTGTAGATTGCGTCCACAGGAGCTGCAGCAAGAGACTGCACGACACCGGCAACAAATCCGGCACGCCATGTATCAATCGGTGAGTACCAGTGAAATTCAGCATTGTGAACTGTTTCCCTTTTTGAAGTTAAGCGATCCAATGTATTCAAATACGTCGCGTATAAGATAATCCCCGTGGCTGAGTTGGCAATAAGTGGTGGCATTACTTGATCTGGTATAAATTTCCATCCTTCTTTTCGGATAACGCTAATGAGCATACCAATCGAAGAGTGTGTTCGAAATTTATAGGGTTTCTCGTTGATGTTGTTGTGTTGATTCGCAAGTGCCCGCACGTAGGCCAAGTAGTCGAATCTTGATGGGCGAAATAGCTTTACGGGTGATCTTAGATACAAGCTCTGTATTTGGTAGGCTATAGCTCGTATACCAGCAGTCAAGACTGATACTGCTTGATTACTTCTCTTATGCTCCAAAGCGCTATCTTCCACACCCATCTTACCAGTATCATTGTATACGAACCCCCTAATAGGAATCATCGAGTAAACTTCTTGACATTGTGAATTTTTCAGCTGAATATAACAATCATCGCCCATCATATAATCGTTAACAAATCTAAGCTCAGCTTATGTCGGAGCATTTATTGTGAATACTAGTGCCAATCTTTTGATAATCGAGCTCAAAAAAAAAAAAAAAATTCAAACCGTTTGCATATTGCGCGATCAAATACAAGTTGTTTAATAAAGCACACCTAACAAACAGAAGCGGCAGTGCTTCACATAGCAAAGCGCCTTGAGTCAGAGTGTGGTATGCCAATACGGCAACCATCTAAGCTTTCACGACAAAGCTATTCCGCTTTTCGTAGGGGTAGCACCGAGACCCTCAAGTCTAACTTACAAGCGCACCAAAACATAAAACTGTAAATCCAGAAGCAGCAAACCCGCTGTACCGGTTTTGTTGAGGTGCCAGTAATGCATCATATAGTAGCCAAACTGACAAATTCAGCATTCACCTAGTTTGGGAAGCTCCCACATATCAGTTCGGGCTCAAAACGCGGATTTCGGTGTTAGTGCACGTGCCTACACTATATTAACTACAAATTAACTCCGTACCTCTAAAAATTTTGACCGAGCTTCGCCGTCTTGGGGCACCCAAAAAATTCTATTTGCGATTCAGGGGGTGCAAAAACTGTAATTATCTAGAAGCTGAAGCTCTACTGCACTAGTGTTGAACCGTTGCCGGTTTCCGCTTTCCTGGCAAAATGCTTATTTTATGAGACTTTTTTCTGTAATGCGCTATAACTTTGCTTAGAACAGCCTGAGACGGCGCTGGAAACACCCATTGTAACCCTGAACCCTGCTGATAGCAGCCACAAGAAGGAAAAGGGACCCTAGATGTCTGTAGCATAACATGTGCTTGGAAGTGAAACGTATAGCTGCAAAAAAGATGTTCGATCAGGTTTCGATTAGGTGCAATATTTTTGGTGAGAGTGGTTTGTATAGCGCACCACTTTTAGGGGGGAAGAAAGATTGTGTGTGCACTTTGTTTTTGTGCATAAACAAATTCCCACACAAGATTGCAGTAATTGAACACAACCTCCTCTTCAAAGGATAACTTGTGAACGTGCTATCTTCCAATACGGGACGTCACAATCATTATAGAAATTACTGTAATCACTAGAGGATGGTGAATACTATGCCTGATGCCTGCCAATTACGACTAAGTTTCGAGACACGGGTTCAGTAATACTGATGTGCCAATTTTAGACACCAAATGGCGATCTATCATCAAATCGAGTCTCTGGATGACAATCGATCATTCAAGCTGGAGTATCATCAAATGAATGAAGAGGATGGAGGTTACAGTTGACAGAGATCAATGGCTACGGTAACTATGTCGGTCACAGGGGAGGTGTAACAGAGGTACACCAATTGATTGTGCAGTCAGTATTTAGTGTATTTGTCTGGGTCACAACCGTTTGATGAAGTTGATGAAGTTGATGAAGTTGCAAGAGGCGGACGTTTCAGACATGATGGATACTGATACTGATATCTTGGCCCACAACCAAAGTGCACATTGCCCAATTTTGAAATGAACCGAGCGCGTCCTTGGACTAGAATGAGTAGTGTGTGTGGAATACACTCTCTCGAATGGTTGACATTATAGACACAATAGAGATGATGGACTATATGCGAGCTCACTCAGGGAGCAGGTAAGTGCAAATGCCTTGATACTAGATGTTTTGTACCAGAACAAACACAGTTTCTGGAATCCACGATTGGAGGCTGGCACGTCAATTGGTTCGGCTAAAGCATGATTTCATGCTAGTCAACTTGAAGGACCGATCTTGTCCTCAACTTGCTGCAAGGGTCGCTGATTGTGGTCGCAACCAAACTTCTGTCAATGAAAGAACCTGGCACCAAGATAACTTATTCTAAAGTCAGTTGGTGGATGAGGGAAACCATACGAGATCCAATCATGAGCACTGTGGTGATCGTCATCCAAGTGGACCCCCAACCCTGTCTAGTCATGGACCTGCCCAAAAGCATTGAAGAGTCATGCAGCCACATTCGATGAATAGCATCATAAAGAAAAAGGGAGACCATCTCATTGAAACGGAAGTAGACTCGTTGCGTAATGTCTTTCAATGGAAATACTGGCGAGCCCAATATGTTTATAGATACTATCTGATACACACCTGCCACTTCCTGATGGTAGTTACAGATTCTCAGAAACCTGAGTGGAGCGAACGTGAGGTGCTATTTAGGAATATCCTCCACTGGTGATGACTTGGCAATTACATAATGGGACATGCTATATCAAGTAAATTGTGTAATATCGATTATGGTACACAAACCAAGCAGTAGAACTCAATGTGAAATCAGTCACAAGACTCTGCCAGCCAGTAAGAACATAAACCCTATGGTAACACCTACTAAGGAAGCAGACGGAAATAGAATGAACGAAGCTGGAGGACGCAAAGTAGCTGCAACAGAACAAAAAAGGAGAATGTTAACCAACGAGGATGGGTGTTTTCGTGCGCCCCGGTCCTAACGGAGACGGACATGGGAACACCCCCATGTAAAATAAGCATCGACTTGTACAAAGGAGCCTACACCAAAATACGAAACAGAGACCCCGCGCCCACATTGCAAAAGAATAACTATTGGAAACTGTTACGTATGCATAACATGGTGATTGCCTCTATGGTCAACGAGATTCAACTTGACGACGCCACTTACTCAATAGATTCAGATTCGGCACTATTTCTTTTCTTTAACATCTCTACGTTCTGTATAATGTATTGAATGAACAATGGGAATCAATCTCGGTTCTGAGTGCATCAACACGCTAGTATAGGTTGCCTCAAGACATCAAAGAGAAGTGGTCTCTGCGCACCACCCAAAGCTGTGCCCATAACGCAGTCTTTTGACACTATCACTGCACACTTACTCCGAAGAATTTGGACCACGATACCAAGGCTATTGCACCAGTACATCAAGGATTTTGCACCCGTACATCAACGATTTTACACTAACCCACCAAGAATGAATACATCCACACACCTATTTTGAACATTTTCATCAAAAACGAAAGACATCCATGCAGTAACTGCAGGCCCACCCAGAGACCTATAGTAGTAACCTAGTCATATTAAGTTAATGCCGCAGATCCTTTACACGAGACTGCTTACTTCGCTAGGAGAAACAGACCAGCGTCGAAATCGCAAAATTCGAGCTGATCTGACTACAATATGGGACAAGACTATAACAAAAACTCACGATAACCACACCCAGTGTTGAACTTGTAGCATAACAAAACTGGCGACTTTTTACATAGCGAAACAAACTTCCTTAAGATACCAATCAACACTTATGTAACAAACCAAGTTGTACGGAGGGAGCATCGACATAGATTTGTAGCACTTAGAGCGACCAATTCAAGAAGAAGCACAAGGTGATTATTTCCTGGAATACACTCTTGCGCGGCGTACAAATTTTGTGAAAGAAATTTGATGAAACTTTGTTCCCAGATAATCCGCAGTTCAAAGGGGACTTCCTAATGAATACTTTTTTAAACGTAGAGACCCTCCTGAAAACACACGCAATTATGCCAGTGCAAATGGTTTTCCTGGATTTATTGAGGGCCTAACCCACAAGATTGCACTGGTCTTTCACGGCGTGAACAAAAAGATATTCATATATAATGATACTAAGAGTTCGAAAATTCGTTGCCTTAAGCCTCAACTCTAGAAGAAAGTTTTGTTGGCACTAATGCTCTTGTATGATTTGAACAGAGCCATATGTTAAAAAACTTCAACAATAAGTTTCTGGCACAACTAGGGTGATGATATTGAGCTAAAATTGAGAGTCATAACATATGAATAAAGGGGGCTCAGCAGTAGGCAAATAGGCCAAACGGCGGAATAATAACACGAAGCGTTCGAAGAAAATTTCAAGTACAACTAAAACACGGGCAGGACAAAAATCTCAAAAAAAAAGATTTCCCGTAACATGAACTGCTATATCTGCAAAGCAAACTGAACAATCGGGATTGGGTTTCAGGGCATTCTCCATGTAATTGGGGATTCGCGTTGTTTAATATTTGAGAGATCAAGACTCCGAGTTGTAACTTACTGTGTAAACTCAATATCTAAGTTGGGACGCTTTACCTCCTCTCAACATATGTTCACTTGAGTGAATCTCAAAATGTGATAAGTTATTCAGGAATTCGTATTTATATTACTCCCTTGGGGATCTGTTAAACAAAACTTGATTGCACGTTTACCCTTGATATTTTTAGACGACTCGTAATAACGAAGTGTAATCTGATGTTTGGGTAGTCTGTCTTTGCCTTGCAAAATTTAAGAATGACCCAAATTCATTTGTGTAAATTTAGAAGCTACTCAGTAACTGGTATTTAACATACATGGAGAGCATTATCCCATTATGCAAACAATCGAGATTTTTGTTATACCATAATTCCAATTTTTTTTCCCGAAATTGAGATCCCTGTTATCAGTATACATTCAATCGGTTGTTGATACGCGCAAAATCTGTAATTCCAGCCCCGAACATTATCTTCGAAAACCAAGTGTTAGTTCTGTGCGATACTCCCTAAAGGCGGTCACTTTTCTTTTTCCTAGCGTTTGGATCAGTATCGCAGGTGCATGGATGTGTCAAGTCCTTAATGAGAAAAGGTGCAAAATTTATGTGCGAATACAATTCAGCCTATTCTATTCACGTTGTGAAAATAGTTGGTGTGTGGGTGTAAAAATATTGGATGTGTGGTTGTAAAAACATTTCAAAAAACTTGAGGTAAGGGTGCAAATACTTTGTCAATAGGTTGCGGTGAGAATGTAATATATGGGCGGCACCTGTGCAACTTGTACTGGTGCAGGGGGTGCACTCTGCGCAAAATTGATTATATGTGTATGTACTATACACAAGTCGCAGAGGTATTACATCGTTGAATTAGGGTCGAATTTACGTGAAGCGGAACTGACGATCATCAAGTGGGTTAGCTCTTGAAGATGTAGGCGTTTATCATACATTGAGCCCTCAGTACTGACCAACAATAGTATTGTCAAGCATTAGAGGGAGCTCCCTGTTCGGCATGTGTTGGACAAACTCTTACAAATGTTTGGAGGGGTTCTTATATTCACCCACCTTTTCTTCGGGTTGAGCTCTTTGTTTTGGGCAGCGAGCCGTGTTCCCCACCTCAAAATGTCTCATAGTGCTAACAAACTTTAAATTCAGCCTTCTCTGACAGTGCTAACAAATTATTGCGTCAGCACAATCAATCGATCACACGCTCTGTATTGAATGCTTGTTATTGAGGTGCACACACCTCATTAGCGTTGTCCACTTGGAAGGAGTGATAAGCGCTACAATTGTATTGGCCGGTCTTCAGCTTACAGGTCTGTGTTGCGTTTATCAAGCATCGACTGCAAAGCACTAGCACACCTGCTTGCTCGAAAATGAATTTTCATACAGAGCAATTCGAGTCCAGGGAGTCAAAAACACCAGCAATCCTTGACATAGAGGTTTTGACAGACCCTTTCAGGCAAAGGTCGAGTCGAGCATTCATCTTTGCCTATGATACTTGTTCACTGAACGAAGACGATACAGCGGCTCCTCTATACTTAGGTTTTCGCCAATGAAGATGTAACAGCTGTATGATTCTCCCCTAATTAAATTCGTGTTTTGGGACTCAGCAAACCCTTGATCCACATCCATATGCAGCAACATGTATGTGGTAATGGATCTGTCTGGGCTGAATATTTGCGCATTCTTTCTCCAGGAGGTTTGTAAAATAAATACGTCTTCTTTTATTGTAACACCCCTTTGATGTCGTTCAGGATTTAGTCTCAACTCGCAATTTTCATTGCATTGACATTGGAAAGTTTTGATTTTATTTGTGGCGATCGGAGTAGAATAGACTGACGAAGAGCCGCCGAGACACACTTAAGTGAGGACTCCCCAGAAGGCATTCCGCTGTGCCACCTTTGTTAGCGGTGTTGGACTTCTTCAACTCAAATCAAGGTTTCAATGGTGCACCTTTGCAGCCTACCCCTCCAAGTTCTTCCCAATCAATGAGCTAATGGCACTCCAATATATCCTTTGCATCACTCTCGGAAAGGTCTCGTGTACCCGACATCTTTGTACACCTGACGTCTTTGTACACATTGTAACTGCGTAAGCAATCGATGCACCTCTGCTACAAGTCACTCTGTGACTATTGTAGCTACCGTAGCCATTGATCCTTGTCTGTTACGAGATCTATCCTCTTCATTGAGCTTCCCATTTTGTGATACTCCAGCTTGAATGATTGATTGCTATCTAGAGACTCAATTGGATGATAGATCACTACTTGGTGTCTAAAACTGACACAATATCACCACTGAACCTGTGTCTCGAAACTCAACCTTGAATGGCATCAGACGTAGTATTCACCATCCTCTAATGATTTCAGTAATTTCTATAATGATTGTGACGTCCCGTATTGGAAGATAGCACGTTCACAAGTTATCCTTTGAAGAGGAGGTTGTGTTCAATTACTGCAATCTTGTGTGGGAACTTGTTTATGCACAAAAACAAAGTGCACACACATTCTTTCTTCCCCCCTAAAAGTGGTGCACTATACAAACCACTCTCACCAAAAATATTGCACCTAATCGAAACCTGATCAAAACATCTTTTTTGCAGCCATACGTTTCACTTCCAAGCACAGGTTATGCTACAGACATCTAGGGTCCCTTTTCCTTCTTGTGGCTGCTATTAGCAGGGTTCAGGGTTACAATGGGTGTTTCCAGCGCTGTCCCAGACTCTTTTAGGCAAAGTTATAGCGCATTTTAGTGCGCATTACAGAAGTCTCATAAAATTGGCATTTTGCCAGGAAAGCAGAAACTGACGAAGTTTCAACGCTAGTACAATAAAGCTACAGCTCCTAAAGATCTACTGCTCCTCCACCCTTTAAATCCATAAAAAATGAAAGTTTTTCGATGCCCCAGGCCGATGAAGCACGGTCAAAAATCTTGAGGTGTACGGAGTTAATTTGTAGTTAATATAGTGTAGACACGTGCGTTAACACCGAAAACCGCATTTTGAGCCCGAACTGACATGTGGGAACTTCCCAAACTAGGTGGGTGCTATACCTTCCTCCCTAGTCGTGGTTGAATTAGCGGTCTCGTGATGTGAAGTTCACTTCTGATATTTTCTCGAAATTAAATTTGTCTGAGTCAAGATCAATTGACACGAAAATCTTACTCATCATTCTTGATGATGCTACCGACAAAATTTGTCTTCTATTCACGATGTTTGTGTGCCTACTCGTCAGTGTTGCATTGAATGGAATCCCTCGAGGAAGGGGGCTCTAATAAGAGTGCAATGGTTTAGAACTTTTGGTATAAAAGAGAGGGAAGATTTAGCATTATTGAGGAACAAGGTTGCATTATATTGTCAACCAAGAGAATGGTCTACCCTAATTATAGCTTCTACAACAACAAATGAACGACATATAATCAATTGGCCAAACAAGAACAACAAACCAAAAAAAGCAAAAGAAAAACAAATTGAGAAAGAATAAAACTAAAAGGAATCAGTGCTGGCTAAAGAAAGAATCTCAAAGTCGGAATCAACCTCATCACCACCATCATCGTTATCCTCAAAAACCTCATATTCATAATGATCATCTTCACGAACAATTGAGCCACTATTGGCATCAATATAATCGGACAAGTCCACACTCTCACGGGCCAAAACTGGCAAAACCATCGAATGGAAAGAGGATGATTGTGTCGCTGACTCCAGTCTTGTAGTTGCATTTTCGTCAAGGAGTTCAAATTCCTCTTTTGTTGACGAAATGGAGGCAGAATCCCTCCCTTCTTTCCACAACATCAAATCTGCTTCGTGTTGACCTTCGGCAAAAACACAAAAGGCTCTTTTCTTGTCTTCAACGTAAAAGTCCATACAAAGAGGGTATCGGGTAATGGGATGTTTCAAAATGATGTTGGATTTTGTTAAACAACCCGGGTTAATACCATGAGGTTTGTTGATGACCAGCTCCAGAACTTTCACGTCCTCTTCATAAACCTCAATTCTCAAGTCATTACAACTGAAAGTGGTATTCGAATTGTTTTGCAATTCAAGATTCAAAATCACTGATGATTGAATTTTGTATGCAGCGTGGATTAAATGAACACCACCATCAACCATGGACTCGTTGAACAGGTCATTCACATCAATCCGTTTTCTGTCTGCATCCTTTGCAGTAGAAAGAGATTCTGATTCTGCTGAATCCTCTCTTGGGCTTTCTTTGAGTTCGAAATCCATTTGAAACAGATTATTTTCAATTTTCCTACTTGTCATGATCATGTTGGAGGCTTCAATCACCAATGTTGCTTCGTCTTCAAATACAAATCCCTGAGGCACCGCATCCAATTTGTAAAACTTAACTTGGCCGGGTTTCACATCAGCAGTCTTGATTGTGGTTGAGTACTCTTTTGCATTTGCATCAACAAGATTGACTTTAAAGTCTCCACCCTCAATTGACACTTCAGATTTGTTAATCAATTGAATACACAGCTTCGTTGATGTTGATCCCAAACTCAAGGTCACTATAGCGTCACATTTTATTTCTTCTTCTTCTTCTTCTTCTTCTTCTTCTTCGTCTTCTTCGTCTTCTTCTTCGTCATTATTGGTTTCCACGTGTAGAGCATCATTTGCAGAGATGGCAAACGCTTTCTTCAACAAAAAATCCTCGACACACAGTTCCAAATATTGATGCTTCGCACCTTCGTGGGGAAACGACAAACCATTTGCGTCCAAAATTCTTAAGAGTCGTGAATACTTGTCGCTCCTACTTATAATGCTATCAACTTCGTCAATGAAATTCTCAAATCCCTTTGATTGAAGTAGGGTCTCTAACCTCACTCTGTTGGCATCGGAACAACTGGACAACGGAATGTCGTAAATAATATTATCAGATCTAGTATTGGGAAATACATTACGCCTATCACAGTCTGAATTCACACCATTGACATTAAACTTATCATTGAAAATATTTCTGGAAAAAGTATCAGGTACAGTAACTTTCACTGTCGGATGCGAATAAGAATGAGTGCCATACGTCAACTTCTCATCTTGCTGTCTTCTTTCACATTCAGCACAAAGATCATAGTTTGGACAAACCAAGCAACAATATCTAACTCCCTTGAGGGGAATAAAGTCGTGAGGGCAACAATGGTCACAAGCAATATTTGTATGCACAACATCAGCTTCTTCAACGGGATCAATCTCTCTTTGTGAACTATGGGAGGCATCGGCGGCACCTTTAGCAGCAGCAACAGCAGCAGTGGCAGCAATTTCCGTTTCAACTTTTTGTGTAGTTGCATCGGTCTTGGATCCAGTCAGTTTGTGCTTATTTTCAACAAAGAACTCCTTAAATTGTTCCAAAGTTGCCTCAAGTAACAAATCTCCCAATCTTGCAAAATCAATCGATGGATAATGGTGGGATAAAGGGTCAGTGGTCTCTGTTGTTGTTGTTGTTGATGCTGTTGGTATGGAAGAAGATGGGGAAGTTTTCGTAGATGACGACAATGGCTCTTGACCCAATGGCGATACCACAACATTCAACTTGACATGATTCTTAACCTTTAAGCTTCTACCAAGTGATTTGAAATCCTCTTCATTATCCAAAGGTATAAAACATTTGTGTTTTTTGGATTTTCTTGTAAAATTCAAACCATTAAATTCTTTTGGCAACAAGTCTGGCAACTTGGTGTTTATATATTGAATCAAAGCATCTTTTGAATTGATGGATAAGAAATCATCTTTTCTTGCATGCAATGTCTTTTCAACAAAGCAAGAAGCCTGATCTCCTTCTCCTTCTCCTTTTTTTCCACTAAGGACATTAATCTTGATGGTTATCATCTGATCTGATTTGGGCATAGCGTAGTAGTAGTAATAGTGGTAGTGGTAGTGGTAGTGGTAGTGGCAATAAGGGGGATGGAGTTACTTTTGATGATAGCAAACAAAGGGGTACGGGGGAAGTACGAGGAGTGTGTGGGGGGGAAGTTTTAAAGGCAAAAAATAATAAAAAAAATCAAAAAATAATAAAAGTGTGATAAAAGTGTGAGCCAAGGGGTGCGTGTGTGATGTGTGTGAAGTGTGGAGATAGATCCAGTAGCAAAGCAATTGCAGTTGGTTTCGTATATTGGAAATGTATGTGATAGTAGTCGGCGTATATGTGTATAATAGCAGTCACTTCCTGTTGTATTGTGTGAGTGATGAGTTGTGTGGGGGTGTGGTGTGTGGTGTGTGGTGTGTGGTGTGTGGTGTGTAAGTTTGGAATGATAAGGAAAAAAAGTGTATGATTACAGTCTCCCTTACTTTTGGGTTTCTTACTTGAAAGGATAGCAAGGGTAATGTACATTGGTTGAGAAAGCAAAATGCTTTTAGCAAAGAGCGCACTACCTCTACTGTATTGTAATTGTCATGTCGTGTAAATAAATACCAGAAAAATGAAAATGGGACATTGCAATTTAATACGTCTTATCTTTAAAGTCTTTCGTTATTGCAAGCTCATAAACACATGACAGTATCAAAATACCCGGAAGCAGTAGTATTTGATCTAGACTACACCCTATGGCCTTGTTGGTGTGATACTCATATATCACCACCACTAAAACCCAAGTCACAGTCACAAATTATTGATTCTTATGGTATGAAACTATCATTCTACCCCGATGTAGAATCAATAATACTAGAACTAGTGGCAAATAACGTCACTATAATAGGAGCTAGTCGAACAGCAACTCCTTCAGTGGCTAAAAAAATTTTAAATCTACTTCACATCAATGGTAAACCAGCAATTCAATATTTTGATGCTCTTGAATGGGGACAAGGTTCTAAAACCAAACACATTAAACTAGCAGCAAAACAACTTGGTATGAACGAGGAGCTAGAGAAAGGTGGGTTTATTTTGTTTGACGATGAGTTGAGAAATAGAGATGTTGCTAGTATCAATTGTCATTTTGCTCATGTTCCTAATGAAACATTGGGGTTAACTAGAAATGTATTTGAAAACGGGTTACAGTCATGGGCTAAAACTGCAAAAAACATTTGACAAGTAAAAGCGGAAAAAGTTTCACAGTGATATGATTGTGATGATTGTGGATCATTATATATATTGGCATTAGACTAGATTTTTTATAGACAGACTAAGAGTATAGTATACACGGCTTCTTAGCAAGTCACGATCGCAACAGGTCTTTGGTAGAATAGGCTCAGTTTGACAATAGCACACAGCCATATTTCAGTTCCTTCCTTCCCTTCTTCCCTTCTTCCTCTTTCAGTGCACAACTTGAAAACTATCGATTGTCCTATTCTCATTATTGGGGTCTCGATGTATACTCTCAATAACCACCGTTTCACTTGACAAGGTATCATCATTATCATTACCCTCTAAACTACTCTCACCATCAGATTCTTCTTCGTCAGCACCACCCCCACCATGTAGATATTGACGTATTGTTGTTTTCAAATGGGGAAATGTATTAACAATCAAAACTCCAGCGCCAACAACCGCGACACAGGTAATTAACGTAGGTTTCAAATTTCGTAGTTCAAATCTCCTTTTATTAAGTCTAAGAGCCATACTTTTCTTTAACAACTGTGGTGGCGTTTGCAGTAACAGCTCTACTTGATGATGTTGCAATGGGTATATACTCTGATGTATAAAACGCTGATGCTATTAGTATAAGTATTATTTTTTAAAAAAATTGTGGCGGGAGATGCTCCGCAATATATAAATTCCTAAGTTAGCCAGCATGTGACATTAACCGCGGTTAGAAAAAATTCATTCAACCCCCCTCGTCTCAAATTTTTCTTTTGCATCAATTTTGAGCCAAATTTATTGGAAAAAACCCTTAATAGGTGTAGTAGCAAGTCCGAAAGACGTCCTTTCAAAAACTCACTTACGTCTACATTAGAGAGGAACTAATTTCAAATCCCATAAAACATTATCATTTATGTTAAATAATTGGTGTATACTTACCAACACCTTCCCTTTTCTCCCATCTCCATCTGCTTCCGATCAAGCTCCTTCCTCAACTCTTCTTCTCCAAAGCTAACGACAATTGATATTGTTCTTCAATTGAAGGACATTTCTCAAACCACGCATCAAGATACTTTTGAATCTCAACAACTTCCAAAAAATTGTATCCAGCATTCTTAAATCGATCAATGCCAGAAACAATATCACACGTTTTGGCACGTTTGGCAAAATTAAGCATTCTAGTCCTATTCAATAAATAATCAGGATTGCCATGAAAAACAAATGTCAAATCGGATAAAAAAACCCCAAAGAACGGAACACATGGCTCAGACCCAATAAATTTCAAAACATCCCGATACTCATTAAAGTTACGACTTGAATTCATCAATTTGTTCATGTTCTTAAGTAAAGTCAATGAATCAGCACTAGCAAAATTCCAAGTCTTTTTCAACCGATGTATAGGCGATGAATAAAGCGCCGAGATGATTGCCGTCATTGATGAAAAATTGTTGTATTGACGACATTTTTCAGCAACTTGAATAAAGTATCGGATAATTTGTACTCGCTTCTTGGCATCAGATTTTCTTAAAATCATGTAAGCAACAAAATTGGTCAATTGGTTGGAATACTTGATGAACTTGGTTATACTTTCAATACTTTCATTCAAGCCTGATTTTTTACCCCATACTTTGGCCAAACATGAAAATTTGGAAATAGCACAATACATTTTGAATTCACGCAATGTTAATTGTCTTGCAAGTTCAACATAATCAATATCCATTAATTTGGTCTTTTTAACAAACGTGGAACCTTTAGTCAATGGAGCTGGTGGTTTGGTGTTGGGAATCACTGGTTGTCTTTCAACTGTATATATCTTACCACCCAAAAGATTCTTCAACTCATTTGACAACAACCGTCCAATGGAAAAAGATTGTACAGCGTCAGATGAAGCAAAGGTCAACCATTTCTTGATGGCGGATTCATTGAAATATGAAGGTGACCAATTCTTTTCAATCAACAACTTCATTATATTCATAACTCGAAGCCGAATGGGATTCTGTTTGCGCACAATCCAGTTATTGTACTCTTCAAAGGCAAGCCCTTCCGGTGGCTCAATATTGAACCGCTCAATCAAAAGTCTAATCAACTCAGCTAACGGCATCATGGTGGCAAATGTCAACAAAAACGCCGTATTAAATTGACTATCAAACAAGTCATGATGCGTCAAGTGTGCCACCAAAGCTTCCTTTGTGCCACCTTTGATGTTTCCTTTTACATCCAACAACAAATCATTTTCATGATCACCTTGCAAATACCACGGAACATCTTTGGCACTAACTTGGCCACCACTAAAGTATGAATGATCCTCCAGTTTCTCAGATGAGAGTGTATTGTTTCTTTCCATCAATAATAGTTGCACATCAAATTCATTGTGCATGACTCGTGTAGCATAATTCAAAATTGTTTCCCTTTCTTCAATCAATTTCTGCGTAATCTCAACAACACTGGTACACGCACCAATACTATCTTGTAAAAGTCCAGATAGTACGTCCTCCGAATCAACATCTTCTTCTGCTCCACCATACACTTTCTCTGCTCGTCCAAGAAGAACAGTTGACAACAACATGGCAGTTTTTTCGTTATCATTTTTCAAAATATCCTTGTCATAAAACAATGGATCTTCATTATCCAAATCCTTGTACCACGGACCAACTTTGCCAATTGATAGTGATTGAGTTGCCATAATAATGTGCAGAACCAAAATATGAAATTCTTGTTTGAATTGGAAAAAATCCAACACAATGGGGTAGTCAAACATGAGATTGAGATCAGTGCTATGACGATGGCCCTCGAGTGATAAGGCATTGAAAGCCTTGTTCACATTTGTGAGCTCCTTTCCATCTTTGAACTCGTCAGTTTTAATTAAACAAAAAACAGTAAAATCAAAAGATTCCATAAGGTCTATCAAGGAGCTAGAATGATGGAGAAATCTGTAAATTAGTCGCAAAACTTGTGAGTTTCTCTCCTCCAAAAAGCTAGCTTCGTTGGTAGTTGACGGTTCTGTCTCAATTGTGTTACAGGCCTCCTCGCCAAGTTTAATCATTTCCGCCAGATAACGAGAAACTGATTCCAAGACTTGGTGATCGAGCAATACTTTGGTATGATGTTTATTCTTGAGTTCGTTCCCACTGGCATTCAAAAAGGAGTTTTTGGCAACAAAGAATGGATTACACCAATTACCACCATTGAACTCCCCCAATAAAAACCTCGGAATAGTCTGAGGTAACACATCCGCCCTCTCTTTTCCTTCTGCATCAGATAAGTCGGACGAGTCATAGTCTTTCGCCAGTACTATTTTATCAGCTGTCAACTTCATAAAAATGTCAATAAAACTATTTGTGCATTTCCTCAAAAGAAGAATATCTTTTGTTATTCGCTCAAGTGTAGGGTCCTCCACATTGCTACTTTCTGCATTAGCTGCCTGATTGGTAGACCCAGATATTTCTTGTGTCATATGCATTTTGTACTCATCTTTGATTGAAGTCATTGAATTGAGACGCACCACGTCTGGAGAAGCTTCCTCATTTTCGTATGCATTCAAGTACAATATGCAAATCAAGTACAAGTGAGACATGGTGTGGCAAATAGTCCTGAGCTTTCGCCTGACTATACTCTCATACTGACCATTAACATAATCATCCAGATCAAGCCGTGAAGATGCACATACTATAGCTACCAATTTGTTCAAACGCGAATAGTGGGTATCAAACATTGATCTTTTCGGATTTGTGACTGACTTCAATAGTAAATCGAGCGATGAATCAATTTCTTGTCTTAAAGCAGACCATTTTGTAACATCTGACCCATGCTTGTAGAACAACCCGTCCATTGCAAATAGTGGCTTGCTAAAATTGTGGTACGATGCATTTGTGCTTTGGGTACTTAGGGACGAATTTGAGTCCCTTTTCGCTGAGTCAAAGGATGGTGTTATAGAGTTCTCTCTTGGGACAATTTTTGGATTGCTCGAGTTCCGAGTACCAGTGATATTCACTGCCAATACATTTTCAATTGTTTCAGCATCTGGATACTCCAAGTTTGGTGGAAATCCCAATGGATCAAAAGATAACAATGGCAATGACTCACAATAGATATTCAATTGTTGACAATAAAAAACAAAATCTCCCGAAGTAGTTGAACGAGGCACCCAAGTAACTGTTTTATTGTTTCTAGTTCGGTATTCTTCTGCCAAGTACTCCGCTTCTTCTAGACCTGTGAGCCTCAATTCATCCATGTTGTCCAATGTAGATAGATGATGCTTATGTAAAGAGCTTACATCGCTCTGGGTTGTTTGAGTTTCCTGACTCAAATTTTGACTGAATGAGGGACGCTTTGGTAAGGCATCCGTGTCTAAGCTGTTGGTCCCTTGCTGAGCCGAGCTTTTAGAATCTGAAGGAATGCTAGTTTCAGAACTGGCAAAACTAACTACCGAATTCTTTCGAGTAGCATTGGATGAAGAATTCTTTTCCGAATCCAAAAGATTCTTTTGCAATAGGCTCGTAAACGAAGGGATCAAAACGTTTGCTGCTGTGTTTGCTGCTGTTATCGAATCCAATTCCTTATTGTCCTTCATTTTCTTTAGTACAGGTTGAACATAGTTGACAGAACGAACAAAGGTATTTGGAAACCAGCCTCTACGTGCCCCACCGTCATCATCAAAGATTACACCGTCCCACCAACCAGTGGCAGATTTGGCTAAAACGTAGATTGTATCTCCTAAAACCAATGACAAGTGTGACTCTTGAGACTCCTGAAAATCATGTAAAGCAATGACAGTGTCAAGCGGTTGTAGCTGATCTGCTCTTCCGGTGTGAGTATCTCCGGGGGATACTGCATCCGGTGCAATTTCATCAAACAATGGGTTATTTGACATTTGTATGAAGTCCCTTATAATAGGAAGCAAACTTGACAATAGAATGAAACAAACACTCAGTTATGTAAATCTAGCATAGAATAAGGGATATTGACGTGCAAAGTAAATTTTGGAGTAGGATCAGTTCCTTTATTGTCCTTGCAAAGTGCAAAATGTGTGTGTATGTATGTGTGTTTGTGTGTTTGTGTTGGCACTATACACTTATGGCTGACTAGATTCGTCGATGAATGTGCACTGATGGCTTGTTTAGTATTTGATTGATTAAAGCCCAATTTCTGGAAAACAAAAAATCTTGTTCAAGTTTGGATGCCGCATGGGAGGACGAAAAGGAAAATATATCATCCATTATAGGATAAATCATACAACAAAACTAGTCACTCCACCGTCATATTATCGCCATCACAGAAACCAACTCATCCACTACTAAAGAAGAAACCACAAATCAATCACAAGTATGTCCCTTTTTTTCAAAACACCCTTGGAAATTGAAATCAGATTGGAGAACGAAGAGAGTCGAAAGCATGCCGAGGTCAAGAACCCACATGGACGACTTGACAAGCTACCTATTTATATGGATGGGGAAACTGTAAAGGGGACAATCACATTGTTTACAAAAGAAGGCAAAAGGGTGGAACATCAAGGGGTTAAGGTACAGCTTTTGGGAACAATAGAGACCAACAATGATGGATTGTCTTCGTCCAATTTTCTATCACTAGCAACCGAATTGGCTGCCCCTGGTCAATTAGTACATTCTGAATCATACCCTTTTGAGTTTAGAAACGTTGAAAAACAGTACGAAAGCTATAGAGGGAAAAATGCTCGCTTACGGTATTATGTCAAGGTCACAGTTTTACGAAAGTCAAATGCTGAAATCAATAGGGAGAAGGAACTTTGGGTCTACCAGTACACCAGTACATTGGCTCACGAGAAGGTAAATAAACATAATACAGTACCTAGCTCAATGCAAGCAGCACCAAAACAGAAGGATAGCACAACCACCAATGGTGTCAAAATGGACGTTGGAATAGAGGATTGCTTACACATTGAGTTTGAATACTCAAAATCTCGGTTTTCATTAAGGGATGTGATTATTGGAAGAATTTATTTTTTGCTAGTACGGCTAAAGATAAAACACATGGAATTGTCCTTGATTAGAAGGGAAACAGTGGGCTCAAGTCCAAAACAAATAACTGATAGCGAGACTGTTGTTCGGTTTGAGATAATGGATGGTGCGCCAGTGAAAGGTGAAACAATTCCGATCCGGCTATTTTTAAGCGGGTTTGACCTAACACCTACTTATAAGGATGTAAATAAGAAGTTTTCTGTTAGAACCTACCTTTCCTTGGTTTTGATAGACGAAGATGCAAGGAGGTATTTCAAGCAGAGTGAAATATTACTCTACCGTGATGCTTGATTGTGTACTTTAGATATACGTTGCTATTGTATTTTGACAAATCCTTCAAGTGAAAATGGGCTGTAATATAATTTTCACACGTTGTTCCAGGAATGATCCAATGCAGCGTCTTCACGAAAACTGCGCCAGTTCATTTGGTACCTCACCCATAGTGTGTGTGACTTAAGAGGAGACTGCAGCATTGTCGATCTCACTCCTCTTTACCGTAACGCATCTCGCTCGTCCCATTGCACAGGACCTCTCTCCTGAATCAGCTGTCTGCCTATAGGCTCCATGCGGCTTAGCTGTTCTGCATCGGTTGAGGGCTACGAATAAAAGTGGTTGGTACAGAGTTGTGTGGTGGTGGTTTTTTGGTTGTTGATTTGTTTTTTCTTTTGTCAATGTCCAAATATTTGTGTGTCGTGGAAGTCGATATGCAACACTGACTATGTATGTAGAACTTGCAAACTCCTCTAAAGTGTACTACTAGAGAGTAGCTACCTACAAATGGGGCTCTTTTCTCTACCTCTATCTCTCAATACTCACATATCAGCTTTCTGCCCAAGAAACGGCTCCTCGCTCACACGATCCACCGTTTTTCCAACATTTTGCATGATTTTGAATACAATTAATCAAAAAACAGTTTAGAAAAAAATATCACACCTAATTGAAACATTTCTTTTGCAACTATACGTTTCATCTCGAAGCATAGCTTATGCTACAGACGTCTAAGGTCCTTTTCTTCTTTGTGGTAGTTATCAGTGTGGTTCAGGGTTACTATGAGTGTCTCCACCGCCATCTCAGGCTGTTCTAAGCAAAATTATAGCGTATTTTAGCGCACATTTCAAAAAGTTTCGTAAAATTGGCAATTTGTCAGGAAAAGCAAAAACCGACAACGGTTCAACGCTGGGGTGCAGTAGAGCTACAGTTCCTGCACCTCCTAAATCCCAAAAAAATTTTTGGGTGCCCCAAAACCGCAAAGCACGGTCAAAACTTGTTAGGGGTATGTATTTACTTTGTAGTTTATATAGTGTAGGCACGTGCGTTAACACCAAAAACCGCGTTTTGAGCCCGAACTGACATGTGGAAGCTTCCCAAACCAGATGTGAGCTGAATCTAGCAGTTTGGCTACGACCATATAATACGTTACTGGAGCCCCAACAAAACTGGTGCAGCAGATTTGTCGCTACTAAGTGAAACAGCATTCCACTATACATATAATGCCTTGTTGTCGCATATGCAAATGTCGCGAAGTGACTAGGAACCATGTGATCTGGTTGCTAAATCCTTGTTGTTGATTTCTCTATTTGAATGGATTTAAGCGGGTACAAACAACACTGTATCCAATTCTAGACCAACAGTGATGTCTCATTGCTCCACGTATGATATCTTAGCTACACCTCTGGCATCGTTTAGCTACAGTCTCGTAGCGTTTCAAAGCTAAATTGTATATAGATAACTAACGCGATTTGCAACTATCCAGAGATCGTTAGCGTCTATTTAGCAGCTGCTGACTGGCGTGGTTCTACTCCTTACGGCGTGTCGTATCTTCACACTTGTAGTGGCCAGGTTTAGGATTTCCGAGTTGACCAGCCACATACACGTTTTGGGAGGTGATTATGAATGCTGATTATCACTTTGTAAGACCCACTAAGGTGTTTGAATAAATTTATTGATTTCGTCCATGCAATGAGACATTAATAAGGTTTGCGACGAGAGAGTGGTCTGATATTTTATTGATCTGTATGGAATATGGCTCTCGGCAATCGTGTTCCATCTGCTGACACAAAACCCGTTCAGAGTTTTTATCAGCAAACAATTTTCATTTGATAAATTGCCAACCATTGTCAGTCAAACTCACGTAGAATTATAAAACGCAGCGAGTTCATGCAATCGTTGGACTGAGATAAGCAATGGGTTTTGGTGAATTATTGTGTGTGCGAATCCATGGAAACAAATAGGCTTCTGATCGCTACTCGTTGGGATGAGCATCAAGTTGTCATGTGTTGTGGGAACAAAAAACTTTAACTTTTACCATGATGGATGCGATTGAGAGGCGAATTTGATCTTTGCTGTGGATATGGTGATGTTGGCAGAGTTAGGGGCCAAGAAAATCTACCTAAAGTTACATCGACGCTTAATATTCTAACGTTGCCTGAAGTATTGGTTCTAGAGGCAAGAGACTAAACTGGCGTCTTGATTTAGATCAGCGGGACTATTTTGAAAAAGCTACGAAAACTTTCATAGTTTATACAAACACACTTTGGCTAGGTATAGAAGATCTTGTTCATGTTGCATAATTCTGTTCGAGTTCTTCTTTGAAACTTAAATCGTCGCGTACTAAGTTGCGGCAGGGGAGGCATCAATTGACGGTTCAAGTGAATCAGTTTGATGGAGGCGTTTATCAAATTAGCCCATTTTTTTATTTAAATCAATAACATTGCCAGACACGAATCAAATCTTCAATGGTAATATATCAATTATTGTCCTAGTTGTTGAAATGGAAGACCGCAAGGAATCGCCAAAACTTGAGCCAGTGGTTTCATTCACAAAAGCGGACTTGGAAGACAAGCACAAGCATGTCTTAACCACCATAGAGTTACCCGGAGGAAAGGAGATTGAAATCACAAACGATGTTGATGTTGCGATGAAGTTTGCCATTGAGCACAAGGGGGAAAGTAAGCCATTGGATCCCGCTACCGATAGAAAGATTTTACGTAAAATTGACATGTACTTGCTTCCTGTCATGTGTTTGTTGTATTGTTTTCAATTTATGGATAAATTGAGTACCAGTTACAGCTCAATTTTAGGTTTGAGGGAAGAATTACATATGAAAGGGGATATGTACAGTTGGACCTCAACCAGTTTTTACATTGGATATTTGGCCTTTGAATTTCCAGCTTCATTGATCCTTCAAAGATTTCCCGTTGCCAAGACTGTAAGTGTTTTTATCATTTTATGGGGAATGATTCTCGCCTTATGCTCGGTTCCAAAGTATGCGGGATTTATAACTTTGAGGACACTATTGGGTATGTTGGAGCTGTCGGTTAGTCCAGCATTTGCTATAATCACATCCCAATGGTATAAAAAGGACGAACAATTTTTGAGGACGGCTTGGTGGTTTGGTTCCAATGGGTTTGGAGTTGATCTCGGTAGTTTGATTGCATATGGCTTGTATAAAAAGCAAGACTCATATACATTACCTGCTTGGAAGTTGGTGTTTGTTGTTACTGGGGTTTTGACGGTATTTTTAGGCTTTATGATTATGCTCCACATCCCCGACACCCCCACTGGTGCGTGGTTTCTTACAGAGGAGGAAAAAGTTTTGGTGGTTGAAAGGATCAGGTCCAATCAACAAGGATTTGGTAGTCCCAAGTTTAAGAGGGAACAATTTATTGAAGCTCTAGCTGATCACCGAACTTGGCTATTTTTTCTCTTCTCAATTGCTCACAACATCCCCAACGGAGGTGTCACATCATTTGGGTCAATATTGCTCAACGAGCAGTTTGGTTATGACACGGCGGATTCCCTTTTGATGGATTTACCTTCAGGAGCAATTGAGATTGTCGGATGTGTTTTGTTTGCGTGGGCCCTGAAGTTTCTCAAGTCTCGTATGATTATGGCAATATTCATGGCAATGGTTACTGTTGTTATGGAATGTTTATTGGCATTTGCCCCAACCGATCACGGAAAACTCGCAGGCTACTATTTGTGGAATCTCAGCCCACTTTGTTTTATTTGCATTCAATCTCAAGTGTCTTCATCTATTGCTGGCCATACAAAGAAAATCACCGTAAACGCTATATTTTTGATCGGTTACTGTGTCGGCAATTTGATTGGTCCTCAAACATTCATTGACAAGCAAGCTCCTACCTACTCTGGGGCCAAAGTTGGTATCGTTGTTTGCGGCAGTTTCGAGCTTGGATGCTTGATTGCAGTTTACATTTCTTTTTATTTGGACAACAAGAGACGCGATGCTTTACCCCCGGTTGATATGAGCCATATTGAGAATTACGAATTTGCTGATTTATCCGATAAGCAGAATCCAAACTTTAGATATGCACTTTAGTATAATGTGTAAGGGATGCGTTATAATGGTGAGAGAGATGTAAAAATGTGGTTGTATATCGTTTCTAGGATATGAACAGAAAGCTCTATGCATGAGTGTAGGCAAGCATATTATGGCTTGTACTTTCTGTCAACCTACATGTTTTTAATTAGTTTATGAGCTACACATCCAGTTACTGCGTTTTCGTGGGTATCACTAGCATAAAAGCCTCTATATGCCCACAGAAACATAATGATTAGTCTTATTCTGCAAAATGATGGGAGAGGGGTGCTCATCGTGCTTTCTTTGCAAATGGACTTTATTTTGTACGTCTTTATTACGTTTCTCAGCATCGTAATGTTGGTTTGGTAAATCGTTGTTTTGGAAAAACGATTGAAGTCGTTTCAATTACAATTAGTTTTGCAGTGATCGCAAAAGATTGTATCAAGATACTAATTGTGTTGCTTTCATAAATATATAGCAAGCTGTAGTCTCGTTTTAAAGACCTACTTGTAGAGTGTGAAGGTGGGGAGAGAAAGTTGAATTGTGGTTCGATTTCCTCTTTACAACACTATGAGGCTCTGTTTTCTCGATACGTAGAAGATGTTAAGAAAATAGCACTGAAAAGTTAGTATTGGATCTACAGAGAGGTTTGTTATTTTTTTTTGAGCTTTAAGGCATTCAAAAACTGGTAAAATCTCAATTTTACGCAAAAGGACAGTCTCTATATTCTTTGGGTGCACAGGAATGCAACGAATTCAGAAATGTAGAGAGAACGCCCACCATTACAGAAAGCAGCACCAATTGAATAAATAAATTTTTCAAAACGCAAGAGAAATACAACAGCTCGCATGTTTTGAAAATGAGTGCAATTAGGTATACATATATGTATTAATAAAAGTAATTACTATCATGATTAGCTGTCGCCCATAATAGAATAGTGCCAAAGTGACATAGTTGGACCAATTATGCTGGCTTACTTGTGTTTTCTGAATGGGATACTGGTTGGCATTGGAATTGGATGTGGTACAAGGTATGAATTGAGTCTTGTTGCAGTACCAGCAAACGCATTATACCAGGCGATGAAAGCAGTAATGGTTCCAATGACACCACCCGCACGAGTAACACCAACTCTTCCACTAAACTCCCCACCTGCAAGTAACAAGAATGTCAAAAACAAAAAGAAGAACAATGAAAAGAATGCCCAAGTTGACTTCATGGTGTTTAAAACCAAAAGGAAAGTAAACAATGCCCACGCCAACAAGAAAAAGGCAACAGCATTATTGAACTGATCAGTATCTTTATAAGCAGCAGCAATACCAAATCTTTCAATAAAAATAGCACCATAGCTCAACCAAAAAGCACCATAAGAAGTCAAAGCAGTGAAACCAAAGGTATTCCCAGTAACAAATTCAAACAAACCGGCCAAAAATTGAACCAAACCACCATAAAAGCAAGCCAATGACACAACAGCGTTGGGGATAGTAATACCCATGGCTCTTGCGTTAACCAAACTCAAGACAAAGGTAGTTAAAACGAAACCACTCAAACCAATTGGAGCTGGGTTGATATTGATTTTAGGGTATGGAATAGCACCAGGGTTCAAAGTACCACCAAACGCAGCCATTAATTCGTGACGATAGAATTTTTGACCATTTATAGTGACAAATTCTCCGCCATCTCCATGAATTTGTACTCTTGATACGCCATTATCATCAACATCAGTTGAAGCGTGCTTGGAAGGAGCCGAGTGTTGTGACGATGCAGAAGACATAATATATAGATGTAGTTATTTGGTCTTTGAAGGAAGTGGTAATTGTATTATTAGGTATGGAGTGTAAAAGGTATTAAGGTTCGAACTAAGTAATTGATGAAAATTGTGATAAAATGTAATAACACAACAGTTAGTAGTAGGATTTTGGTAAAAAAGCTGAAGAAATGGAAATATAGGGTGATATTTATAGAATTATTCAAATGTAAACCTATATTGGTTACATAATAAAGACGGTTGCGTTTGTGCACCACCTAACGGGGAAGTCGAAGAAAGAAGAAGAGAAGAAAGAGGAAGTATAATAACTCTAAACAGTAAACAGTAAACAATGAATAGTATGGACTGAATGCACGTTTAGCCTAACATGACTGGGCCTTTTATTTAGACTATACAGTACCCATACAAAATTAACTAGTGGATATTGGATATACGTGCACTACAAGAAATAACACCGACATATGACGATATACTCGAAGTGGACACAAACTTCAAACAAAACAAGGTCAAGAAACTTTTAATATATATATAAGAAGGATATAGCCAACCATAAAAGCTTAATCATGTATGTTTTGATCAATTTGTGTCAGTTGGGGATTGGAGTGGTGACAAGAGATTGTTGTACAAGTAGAACAAAAAATGGAAAAGAGAGAGGGTGGGGGGGGGAGGATGCAGGTTTGCCTAGTCCTTTTCAATGACTTTCTGAAATAAGACAAGCTTAGTATATCGCATGGTAATGTTTTAGCCAGCTATTACCGAACACTCCAGCTACTGGTTCTGGCTTTCGTCTAAAAATGTTTTTGATTGTTTTCGATTAATCCTGAAGCAGTAGTTTATTTTGTTTTTTTTTTATTTTTTCACATACAATTATCTAAAATACGTAGTCATTCATTTTCATATGTATCTATAGGTGAGGTGGTTGTGTTTTGTATAGTGTGGTGAAGTATGGTGTGATGTGTATAAAGTATGGTTACAATTAGAGGCTACATATAACTTTGTGCATAAAGTATTTTAGGTGGTGGTGTGGTTTTTTTTTTTTCGTTTTTTATTTTTTCTCCCTTGTTGTCACAATTGGGAATTTCTCGGAGTTTAAACAAAATTGAAAATTACCCTTTTTTTTTGCAAAGGAAAACTCCGAAGTAACAGATACCGAAAACTCAATTCCAACCATACACAACAATCATATATAATAATACGAATCTATACACGTAGCTCTTCACTTACATACTTATTGACCACCAGTAAGTTACTGGCCACGACACATACAATTAGTTTGAAACCCTTGAATGATGTAAAAAAGTAAGAGAAGAAACAGTAATATTACTTTATATAATAGTATCAACTATAACTCTAAAACCTAGTAGTATTTCCAACTAGCTCTCAATCGACACTGAGAAGAAGTAGTATTAGAAGTAGTAATCGTCGAAGCATCCGTGATGATAACAGGTAGTAATAGGTAGTATTTCTGTATAAGTCATGACTTTATATGATGTTCTGTTGGTCTCTATGACAGCGTCGTGTTTTATTGTACAAAGTTAAACTCTTCACTTTTTTCTTGTTTTACACTATGTATGCAAGTTTTGTTTTTGTGTTCTTTTTTCAATCAATAGATTATAGTCAGTTAGTTAATGTATATGTTTGTGGTGGTGTAAAAAACTTTAGGAAATGTCTTTCTCAGAGGGCGAGTAGTGGGGCTGGTTGGTTAAAGAACGTCGTCAATTTTGCTAACAGTTACTACTACTACTACTACTACTACTACTACTACTACTATCATCATCATCATCATGATGGTATTCATTAACCCTCTACATATTTAGTTGCTTATATTACGTTAATTGACTCGTCTACCACTTCTTGGGGAAAAATATTTACAACTTTGTACACTGATCAATAAGTAAAGCTTAAATTACGTTACGTCGTTGTTTTCTTGCTAGCTCTCTTCTGTTGCAATTTTCTATTATTATTATTGAAAAGCGAACCAGAGCTCATCGGTGTTCAGCCCGCTTACCTTGACTCTCACAAGCTCATAATAGCTTTTGTAAAATTACAAAACAAAAGTTTTACTGCCAGTGTATTATAATTTACGTAGTGCTATCTTGACTTTGATAATGCAACCCTTACATTTTTTGCCTTCTCTTTTCTTTACCAATCGTCGAAGGACAATCGTCGATTTGAGAAACGGTTCTCAAGCAGTTTACCAAACAACTGGTACTTTCAATGGTTACAGCTCATAGTTAAACTACAATCCACAACATTATTATTTTTCAAAAATAATAGTAACGTCTTTTCAGTCTATGCATATCAGGTGGTTTTGTCTTGTCTCTTGATTGAAAAATAATATTTTGACAAAGTATTATATAATTTTAACACCAAAAAGGCCTAGACTTTTCCAAATGGTGTTAGCATCATTCTTTATGTTAATCGTCAACTAGAAATATATATGCAATAAAAAATTAAATACTGCATCAACTAAAGACAAAGTGTGAAGGAACCGAAAACTTTTTCTCGTCTTTCATCAGTTGTAGTAAAAGTCTAGAGTGACATATAATTTCACTCAGCAGATTTCCAACATGCTCAAACTGCTACAGTAGTTGGCAAATGTTCAAGCCGTTGGTAGTGTCTTTGGACCAAACGAGCAAAACTTTTCTTTTGGGTTTTCATATACATTTTTGCTTAGACCATTCTTGTTATATGAGCACTGGTACTATTGAACAGGTGGCATATATTACGATGAGCGTCACAATGAAAAGCTTACAATCTCTAACGTTGCGATATTCAATTACAAATTATACACTGTTGTAGATATTTGGGGTCTCTAATATCAACACAATCATCACACTTTATTACCCACCAAAACATCCCAATTGGGGGATTATGCCTGTTCTTTCCCCTGCACCACCACTATACCTGATTGTCGATTTTCCCACCTGTGTTCCTGACCTCTCATTTATTTCCGCACAACCCCTTATACCCTTTCACTCTACGCCCTCTTTTTCCCAAACTCTATCACCGGTAATGGAAAAACGTGGGGCACAACGTATGAATTAAAACGTGTAGCAGTACCAGCAAACGCATTATACCAGGCGATAATTGCCGTTATAAACCCAATCACTCCACCACCACGAGTCACACCCACTTTTCCTGTCAATGACCCACATGCCAACAATATAAATGTCAATTCCAAAAATAAAAACAATAAAAAGAATGCCAACGTTGACTTCATGGTGTTCAATACAATGATCAAAGTGAAAATGACCCAACCCAATAGGAATAACCCTACCGCATTGTTGAATTGGTCAGTACCTTCATAAGCAGCAGCAATACCAAATTGCTCAATAAATAAACATGAATAACTAATCCAAAATGCACCATATGACACCAATGCTGTAAATGCAAATGTATTACCAGTGGCGAATTCAAATAATCCAGCTAAAAACTGTACAACACCACCATAAAAGCAAGCCAATGACACAACAACATTGGGGATAGTAATACCCATTGCTCTTGCATTATACAAGCTCAAAACAAAGCAAGTTAATGAAAACCCACATAATCCAATTGGAGCTGGATTCATGTTGACTTTGGGGTATGGCATGGCACCTGGATTTAAAGTACCACCAAATGCAGACATCAATTCATGACGATAGTAGCTGTGGCCACCAATGGTAACCAACTCATTGCCTTCACCATGAATGTGGATTCTTGACACAAAACGATGGCCATGATGACTGTCTTCTTGATTGTGGTCATCGACGTGGGAAGTAGTTGGTTTATCATTAATTTGCGAGGAGGATGACGACATCTTGAGGAAACCTAATTCGAAAACTTATTCTCACCTTCCGTTTGGTTTGATGATTGATACTTATGTGGTTCACTTGGAAACTAAAACAGATTGAAAAAATTGATGGCAGGTAGTTTGAAGAATTCCTACCTTCCATATATATATATATACATATTTTTAATTTTCCACTTTGGTGTTTCTTATCTATCCTCTTGGCTGGCTTTAGTAAGTCATTATACATATTTGGGTGAATGGAAGGTTAGACAACCCCAATAGAAATTCCCAAATACATGCTGCATCAACATTGTTGAATTTGCATATGCAACAGCTGCAATAATGTGATAACCCCATAGAAGAAAGTTTCAAACACAAAATTAACTAAAATGTGGAAACTAAGAATAAATGCATAGATCGCTATCAACCTAATTCAAGGTGAACAGGCCATAGACAAAAACAAAATCACCGAATCTTTAAACAGAACTTGACTAAATGTTTCATGCAAGTCGTCTTCTTTTGACCGATGGGGCTGTTTTCTTTTTCGTGCAAAGAGAAAACAATTTATACCACCACAAACGAAATAACAGGTACACTATTGTTAAGTCCCCCACCTCAATCAATTCTCTCCTTTCTCATTGTGAAGTGACGGAAGGAAATCTCTCCATTCAAATGGCAATAACGACAATCAACTTCATGACCACATGATCCTAAACATATTGTCCTGCTGCGGTATTTTTTGGAGTCCCGACTTTTTTTTTTTAAAAAACTGCTTAGCTCACAAGTTTAAAAGCTCACGCCTTAGATACTCAGTTTAGTGATTACTTCCTATATACTCGAGAACGAAACTAGTGACTGTTCAGCATCAACACAGCAAATCTCTCCATTTCTACGCAAGAAAGAACAGGTACAAAACAGAAAACATCGGTCTCAAGACTCTACTTCTTAACAAAGCCATTTACATTTTTGATCACTGCTCAGGCTAACAGCAAGTCCATTCTTCTCAACCCTTTCGCAACAATTATCGCACAAAATTCTTCGTGGAACTTTTCTTTGTGTCCATCGTAATAAAGCGGTCGCATCCCTTCAACCTTATGTACACTGTGATATTTTCTCACACGTGTCGTGATGTTGTTACTCTTTTTCAATTCACACATGTATGTAACCCACAAATAAATCGATAGTTACTCGTCTCATTAAAGCGAGCAAAAGTTCTGTATACCTTCAATTAGTAAAGCAGAAGCTACAACCTGGGTCTGCCTATTCGTTTCAATTGAACATCAAATGCATCGTCTCATAAAAGTGTGCTTCGTAGAGACGAATGAGTTGAGAACAATACGGAATCTCGGAGTTTTTTGCCAATTTTGTGCAATTTAATTTTTAGTTTGTGGGGTAATTGTTTGTGTGATTTATTTTTGCTTTTTTAAAATCAATCAATTTAGCAAGAGTACACGCCAGCTCTTAGTGAGAACCAAGATGAAAGCATGAAGCTACAAGTGAAGAAGAAACAGAGTAAGTTGAACCGACTAAAAGAAAGCTGGTTGTTTTCTGTTTCGACTAAAAATGGAATTTACATGACATAAAAATTCTTTTCGACATTGTCGCAGGTTTTCGTTTAAAATTCGGTGTAATAACTTGCAACCCGCACTTTCCATCCAATTTACCGATTGCAAAAAAAGCCACGTATTAACACCTAGAAGCCAGAAATCTCTATCCTACCGAGGACTTTTAAAATACATATACAGTCTTATATATATTAGAACAGGGTATATATTGGAGTCGATGTAGAGCTACCAACATTCAGAGATTAAATTGTTCTCCGAACTGACACACAACTTAAAGGTTTGACTATTCGGTCCTTGTTACCAGGAGTCAAAACACGGCCAGAGCAAATAACACGACTTCACTTTAAGGAAATATAAAGTGTACAAGAACAGATTGTTGGCCTGTTGATGATTGTCACAAAAGTTTGTCAAAAGAAACTAAAGTCTTTGGCTTTTTGCCAACTAACAAAGCTAAAATTTCGCTCTTTTCAGTTTTTATTAACCTTGTTCAAACTCATCATACTAGTCTACAGAGACCACAGCTATTTCTTGCCACAAATGTCTGAATTCGAGATATAGCTCACTGAAAATGCAACTCAAAGCTATCACGACAACTTAAAAGTACGCACACAATGCATTTGATGGCACGGGATGTACTCTATTGCGGTTTCTACATATCACCAAAAGATAATTGCGTATTATCGTATGGGTGAATGGGAACATACACATACTTAAATTTATTGTTCGTTGTGAAAGAAGTTCACAATGGGCACATCTATACGTGGATATTTCACAATTTTTAACTCTCGCCACGAAAGTGGATAATGTAATTGATAAAGTTCAAGCTTTTCAAACATGTCTACTCTTTGCGACACCATTCATATTGCCTATACTTCAAAGGTAGATAAGCATTTCCAAGTACAGAAGAAGTTGCATGCACCTTCTCTTCCCCTCTTTGAAACCACTCGTAGAACAAGAGAAAAAAACACACTACAATACTTCTACATTGTACAATTCATTAAAGTATTTCATTAATAGATATCTCTTTGCTTCACATTGCATATGCTTCAAATTCAAAGTCGTTTCATTTGCTCATTCTTTTTTAGCCAACTTTGGCAACGGCAAAGAAGGGGGAACAAAATACGAAGTGGATCTGTTTGCAACAGCTTCATAAGCGTTATACCATGCAGTAATAGCGGTAAGCATTGCAATCACACCACCAGCCCGTGTCACACCAACCTTTCCACTCAATGCACCAGCTCCGAGAAACGTATAGGTCAAGAATAAGAAAAAGAACAACAAAAAATTGGGTAAGGTTGATTTCAATGTTGGAATCACCATCATGAAAGTGAACATTGCCCAAGCAATCATTACAAGACCAAGTGCATTGGCAAATTGATCACTCTCGGCATAAGCAGCCTCAATACCAAATCCTTCAATGAAAATAGCACCATAGCTGATCCAGAAAGCACCATAGGAAGTCAAGGCAGTAAAACCAAATGTATCACCAGTGAAGAATTCAAAATAACCACAAAGGAATTGAGTCATTCCACCAAAGAAACAGGCCGATCCTATAACAACATTTGGAATCTGGATTCCCATTGCTTGTGAAGTATATATTCCCAGTGTAAAAGCTGTCATGCCAAATCCACATAAGCCGATAGGAGCAGGAGTAATGTTTCTCGTGGGGTATCTTCCGATAGTTGGTGCTGGGTTGGAGATGTCACTGAATATTGACATTAATTCATGGCGGTAGTACTTATTGTTCCCAATAATCACAAACTCTCCACCATCGCCACAAATCTGAACCCGTGAAACTTTAGTAGATTCTCTATCCTCGGAACTGTTTTTGAAAGTGCTGTGATCTGATGTGGACGACATGTGGTACAAATTTTCAGGTACTGAGATGAAGTGCTGAAAGGAAATTGGCAAATGTCAAGGCGACGTCATTTTCAGCAACCATATACAATTATCCGTTTGAGAAAATAGCAGAAAGTAAGCGAGTTCAGTCACCAAAAGGGATTCTTATGAGTAGCGAAGTGTGGGGGAAGAATAGACAAATTTAGCTTTTTGGGTAGTAGTTTCACCCAAATTCAAAAGTTTGGGGCAAAGGTTGAATGTTACAATGATAATGGCCAAGTAAATAATAACTGTATTTTCAAACTCACTCAAAAAATAATAAATTCATTGATCATTAACCGATTGTTTGTAGCTATTAAAGCATCTGATGACTCTTTTGTGGAGAATCAGCCTTTCATTGTTGGCGAGTCAAGCCTTCTCATTCGAAGAAGGGGATTTTCAAAATGATTTCCATTACAGTAGGTTAAAATTTTGTATAATAATTGCATAGACCAAAAAAGACAAATAGTTGATACTCAACTGTAGTGATATTTCCCCATAAATCAAAATGACGAGAATGGCACGAGTTACTTGGCAACTTCAACGAAAAAAACATTAAGACAGATTCTTTTTCATTCTCGACAGATTTGTCAACGTATATAGCAAGTGGAATAAAGACTGGAGTATCCGGGCTGCAACAATGAGATGAAACAACTACAAAACAACAAATTCAATATAGGGCGAATTCAATCACCACATTAACATGTGACTTTTAAACTTTAGGAAAGTGTTTTTTTCTGTCCATTATTTTTGAATTGTGGTAGTGTTATTTTGGCATTAGTGCCAGATATGTAACTTTCAAAACAAAACATGAGGATGTTGAAAAATACGCGCGAATGACGATCTTGATATAATTGCTAACAATCTGTTAAAAACAAAGTTTTTCTGAATGTCTCGACTGGAAAATATAGTGAGGTCGATTACATTAACTATTTAGTTTTCCTATTCGTGATAGAGAATGAAAAAAATATTGTTCTTCAAGGTTTGTACGCGCGCAAAAAGTACTTAACATTTCGAGACGTGCACTTGGTTACAAATTTTGTGTCGTGTCGTGATATTTATTCTCAAGACACAAGGCACTCAAACCATTACTAAATCAACAGCCGGAAAGACTTGGTCATGAAGGAGCGTGGTAGACACGAGTGGTGAATATTGCCATTGGCAACTAATATAGCAGCGAATATTTTGCAAAGAAGACAATGTGGTACTTTGTAGCCATTGTTGAGTCGTGTATTTTATAACAAAATGTAATGTCGTGTAGTTTACGTTTGCGACACATTGAATAATGTAATGTAGAATCACACACTGTCGCGTTTAACTAACAAAGTCATTTTGAATACACGACAAGGGAATCACACGAAAATAGAAGAAAGAGTTGTTTGATCTTTACACTTTTCAATCGATGGAGGACTTTGACACCCGGCTTTCAGAACTTTCAAAGTGGATCAATTCTACGTCTTATGGTGGCAAATTATCCCGAGAGACATATATATCGTCCGACCTTGTAGTAAAAGATGTTAAGGGTTCGGGAAGAGGTGTTTACGCGAGCGAAAATGTCAACCCAAACAGCTTGATCATCAACATCCCTCATAGGTTTTTGTTAAACTTTGTCACGGTATTGAATCACATCGCGAAATACAATGGGATGATACTTGCAAATCATGCAATAGTGCCGCTGGATATGAACCACGACGCGTACACTAAAGTATATCAAAGATTATCAAAAGATGAATTAATAAAGTTGTCATCATTTCAATTGTTGTCCATGTATATAAGCATCGAAAGAAAACGGAACCATTCTTATTGGAGACCTTTTATCAACATGTTACCCTCAATAGACGACTTTTCATTGATGCCTATAAATTTTGACGAGGATACGCTTAGTTTATTACCGGAATCAACCAAGGCGATGCACCATAAAGTGCTACAGAGATTTGATCACGATTATCAAGTCATTGTTGATTTGCTCCGTCGCAAATCTGTGGATGTTTCATCTGTGGTAACTAGAGATGAGTTTCTTCTTTCATGGCTCAGTATCAATTCGCGTTGTTTGTTCATGAAATTACCCACAAGCTCCAGCCCACTGGACAACTTCACAATGGCGCCTTATGTCGATTTTATTAATCATTCCCCCGATGATCATTGCAATTTGAAGATCGATGGCAAGGGTTTTCAAGTGTTTACTACCTCTGCATATTCACGCGATGAGCAGTTGTACTTTAGCTATGGTCCCCATAGCAATGAATTTTTGCTTACAGAGTACGGGTTTATAATTGTTGACAATAAATGGGATGATATAAATGTGTCAAAAGAAATATTGTTTCTATTGAAGCCGAACCATGTTGAATTTTTGAAGCAATATGACTACTTTGACAATTATACGGTGAACAGGGAAGGAATGTCTTTCCGGACTGAAGTAGCATTGGCTGCGTTTCAGGAATCGAACCCTCAAGAGTCTAGGCGATTGATTGCGTTAATCAATGGAACTTTTGAAGGTTCATCGTATATGACCGTCTCGTCTCGGATTATCTCAGAAATTTTAGAAAAGATAATACATGAGGCGGAGCAGTATCAATATCTACAATATGCTGATGATCCTAATCCCATTCGAAGATCCAGGATGAAAACTATAGGGCAAATTTACAGAAATCGCAAACAGCTCTCACGTAATGTGATTGATAATCTAACTAAATTACAAACTTAAAATGGCATCAGCAGCAGATTTGTCGATACCTCTATCTATGCTTAATTTTGTCTTCACTAAACTAGTAATCATTGAATTTGTAAACGTAGGCTTCTTGTGCTTTCTTCCTAAATAGGAAATATATCCATTCATGTTGTCAATTTCGGTGTTTCTCAAATTTCTCACATCTTGCCGCATCGAAGAGCTGTTGGACGCTGTTAATTGACAGACAGAGGTAACCATTTCCAAAAGTCTATCGTCACTCAAGAATGCCTTTGATTGTGGGATCTTTTGTAAGATGGGAAATTCCAAAAAGAACATTTCTGTACATTCAGTTATAATTGATCTCCAAAGTTTAACAGTTTCGTCTCCATAGATCAAATGCCCATTATTGACGTCAAATACAGCAGTTAATGGATTAATGCAACAGTTAATAACCAATTTTTGCATTTGAAGTAAAAGAAAATCATTGTGTTCCAAAAACTTTGCATTCAAACTGGATGTTTCCAAAATCGCTTGGATCATTTCAGGTAGCTTATTTTGTGGCGTGCCATTTTCATCACTGATTTGTAAAGTCCCGTTTGATGCATGATTGACTATTCCGTTTTCATCAACATACACCCCGTGAGTAGTAATCGCTTCAAAAAATCGTGGACAATTCGACCCGTTTGCCCAAAACCGATTAATTAGAAATTGGGGCATTCCCATACCATTTTGTAAAATTAATATATTGGACTGGGAAGACAAATTTTCAATGTATGGTTGCAATGCTGCTTCTGTTTGAAAACACTTTGTGGTAATAATTAAATTTTCAATCTTTTTCCCTTGAAGGTCCTTGGCCCTCTCAGCGGGAATTTCAACAAGGGACTCTTTTGCTCTGTGTACATCATTGAGACGCTTCACTCTTATAAACTGATCTTTTATTGATGATTTATTTGGCCGAAGTAAAAGCGTAGGTGAAATGGCTCGCTGGGAGTGCAGTTTTAAATCGTGGGCCAAAAGTGAACCCAAAGCTCCAGCTCCGAGTATATATACTTTAACAGGCTCTGTTAACCTCGGAATGGATGTCATTAAAAATATCGGAGGGCTGTTGAATTTAGTGCAAATGGGGAATTTTTTCGCGCCTCTTCAATTTGTGGTTGAAGAAGGAGGGATCCATAACAAGAGACTAACTAGATATACACAAAATATGCTTATAGTAGGATTAACCGGTGGAATCGCATGCGGCAAATCGACAGTTTCCCATGAGCTTAAAACGAAATACCATTATACAGTGATTGATGCAGATTTGATTGCTAGAGAGGTGGTTTTGCCTGGCAAACCTGCCTATAACAAAATTGTTAGGTCATTTGATGATGTCCACGATTTACTACACGAAGATGGCACACTCAATAGAACTGTCTTGGGCCAAGTTGTCTTCCAAAACAAGAGGAAACTAAAGGACCTCAATTCGATTGTGCATCCTGCCGTTCAATGGGAAATCGTTAGACAAATTCTAAGGGCTTACATTTCTTGCAAAAGCTTAGTCATCTTGGATGTTCCTTTGTTGTTTGAGTCGCAATTACACTTGATATGTGGACTAATAGTCACGGTTTCAACAAAGTCTGAATTACAAATTGAAAGATTGCTTGCAAGAAATGCCGAATTGTCAAGGGAAGATGCAGAGAATCGAATTAAAAATCAAATGACGAATGAGGAGAGAAATTACCGAAGTGATATTGTTATTGACAATTCAGGATCAGTATCAGATTTGAAAAAGTCTGTTGACACACTTTCACGTGAGATTAAACCTAGTATAGTATGGACAATTTTGGACTTGATCCCGCCTTTTGGTGTCGTTTCAGCATTGTTCACGTTCACTATTAAAAGAATAACGGAGAAATACAAAGGTAATAAACCAAAAAATCAATAGATGTATCATTTAACCTTGCGTTTGGCGTACTCCACTAACAATATCATCCACTCTCAAAAGTAAACACGCACTCTCAATCGCTGTTTTGATCGATTGCTGTTTGATTACTTCAGGCTCCCAAATACCATAGTCGTTCATGTCAACTACTTTACCATTTTCCCCATCTATTCCATAAGTGTAGTTTCCCAGTGCTTGCTTAGCTCTCAATTGCGATAAAACTTTGATCGGATTACCACCACAATTTTGAACAAGTGTTCTAGGTATAACTTCAAATGCATCAGCGACTGCCTGATATGGATACTGCTCAACCCCTTCAATGGTTTTGGCCTTTTCAGATAGTCTAACACTACAAGCCATTTCAGTGGCACCACCTCCTGGACTTAAACTTGGTTCAAACATGACATTTCTCGTCACCGCCATTGCATCATGAAGGTTCCTTTCTATTTCGTTCAAAATGTCCTTTGATGCCCCTCTCAATATAACGGTACAAGCTTGTGGCTTCTTACATTTATCAAGAAATGCAAAATACTCATCACCTATTAATTCAACCTTAAATTCCCCACATTTGGTACCAATATCTGACTCTTTCAAGTCTTCCACTCTATTAACAATAGTAGCACCTGTAGCTCTAGCAATACGGTTATTATCTGATTTTTTGACCCTTCTCAATGCAGAGACACCGCCTTTCAAAAGGTAATGTTGGGCCAAGTCACTTACCCCTTTCTCCGTTATGACCAAGTCAGGCTTAAACTCCAACAATTGATCACACAACAATTTGACCTGTTCCTCTTCGATTTGTAAAATCCTGTTCCAATCGTCTTCCTTGGTGATTTCTATATTTGTTTGCGATTCTCCCTTTTTGTACTCCAATGGACAATCCAATAATATGATTCGTGGGTTTTCGATATACCTTTTCATTTTGGGGTGAACAACGTCTTTGTTCAACAAAATACCATCAAGGACCTCAGAATCTGCAACTTCTCCTCCAGGTATCTTTTCGATTCTCACGTATCTCTTAACGTCAATTTCTTTATAGTCACCTTTCTGGACCATGACAGTCCTGACAGCTTGCAAACTCAATTCACACATTTTCTCGGCCCATTTGTTGATATACTTTGTACCAATGGATGCTTTGATTAACTGAATCATCGCTTTGTCATTATTGATATCAACTGGTTTTGACACTTCGTGTATAACCTCTAATGCATCCTTTAAAGCCTGTTTCAAAGCTTGGATGATTATGACTGGATGGATGTTCTTCTCAATGTAGGGGAAGGTTTGCGCCAAAATTTCTCCTGCCAAAATAATGACAGTAGTAGTACCATCTCCAACTTCCTCATCTTGTGTTCTTGAAAGTTCAATCATTGACTTTGCAGCAGGATGAGACACGTCAATTTCCCTTAGAATGGCATGGCCATCATTAGTCAAAACAATACCACCCATTGGGTCCAATAACATTTTAAGCATGGCTTTAGGACCCAAACATGTCCTGATGATATCAGCAACTGCTTTTGCGGCAGTAATATTGGCCACTTGTGCTTGTCTACCAGTTTGTCTTTGGGTAGATGTATTTAAGTATACCACTGGTGCCTGCATTATCAATTGAAGTAGGTATGACCTTTGTGATTACAATAGAATAGGGTTGTTTGCCAGATAGTGATGATGACAAAAGGTAGAGAGAGCAGCTTGAAATTTTTTTATTTTTTCTCCCTTTCCCTCATTGTTGTTGTTGTTGTTGTTCCACGAACTTCGATCGAGTTTTACCTCAGTACTCACCCGAGAAAAGTCGTTTACAAACACCACACTTGAAGCAACCCACAGGGTCATAGTACTATAATAAGGTATGGAGGTTTCCAATTACGTGGACGCCAACTTTACCAGTATTGAAGATTTGAGTTTAATTGAGAGTAAGCTTGATGAGTTGCGGGGCATTGACAAGCAAGTGAAAACTGTTGTGGCCAACAGGTTGTCCAATTCAAGTGAGTCACACTTTCAAAAGGAGCTTAAACCAGACATTGATGACTCTAAATTGAATGACGCGGTTGAGAAGATTGTATCAGTTGTGCAGGTGGTGACAAGTTTGGACGACTTAAATGAAGCTTATGACAATATCCATGCGTTGATTTTAGAATTTGGTGATATACCGTTATTGAGGGAAATTCAGGTCCAATTGAAGAAAAAACAGGTTGCTGAGATCCAAACGGAGTATCTTTTGAAATATCAACAGATTGAGAGCAAGCTAACAGAGGATGCATCATTGGAGGATTTGCGTGCCATTTCTCTGCAAATAAATGAGATGCATGCACCTGAGTTGGTTTCTCAGGTTGATCAAGAAATCAACCGACGAAGTGCAAACTTAGAAGGCGAATTACAAAGTCTCATTAAAGAAAATAAATGGTTGAGTAAAACCACCGTTTCAAACGCAACCTTGACATCAATCACCAAAATTAGTGAAAGCTTGATTGAACTACAATCTATACGGAATTCGCCCTCATATCCTGATACTTGGTGGGCATTAGAACGCTTGTTGGAGCCGGTCATTACAAGATTCCACTACCATTTTGACACTCCTAATAAGGACACCAATAAGTTGTCAAAACCAGAATGGGCATTGAATTTCATTGAAAACTTTTTGGAGGATAATCTTCCACTTCTCAATACAGTTGTGGACCAACAGTTTAAAAAGATTCATCGAATTGGAACGTATGAGATAATAACCACTTTGCTCGTGCCAGTGCGAAACAAGATGAACAAGGTAATTAAAGTGATAAACACTAATTTGAAGTCCGAGTATGATAATAAGGTGAGAGAAAAATACGGTGTTTTGTTATCTCATTTGGTATTTGAACTATCATCATTTGACCAAAGACTAAGGAACAAGTACAGATACAACCCATTTGCGACGGACTCTTCAGGACCTGTGGTGGAAAAATGGACTGGAATTACGGGCGATATCTTCTTGGACGAGAAAAATCGTGCTTTTGAAAGTTGGCTTGAGTTTGAAAAGACATTAGCTGTGAAAAGATTCAATCTGGAGATCATTAACACCAATGATTGGATTAAAGTAGATTTTGATTACCAACCACACAAATTAAGCAATGAAGATCCAAGTGCTCGCAGAAGATACTTGCGACCAACATTTTCTGCTTATGGGCTTGTCAAGCTCATCGAAAACTTGAACACTCATTTTCAAACCCTTAGGATCGTTAAGTTCCAACTAAAGTACGTTTCGAGTATTCAATTACATTTGCTCGAGTTGTACTTGGGAGAATTGACCCAAGAGCACAAGACCTTTACTGACCAAAACACCAAGAGTGTTTTAACCATGATACCTGGAGGAATTGAGACGAATGCAAAGAACTCTAATAAGCGTGAAGCAGACATAATCGTAAGCTTGGAAAAGCTCACTGAAATATATTGCTCAACCAAGTTTGTCAATAATTGGATCCAAAAGTGGAACGAAGATCTTGTATTTATTCAGCTTTGGAAATTGTATCAAAGTTTTTCAAGTTCCGATTTGGATGCAGACATGAATGATGGTTTATTTAGCTCCATTTCCACAAAGTATGATAAGTTGCTGGATAAAACGCTCGACAGCTACTTGGGAATTTTGCGAGTAGAGATCAAACAATTGTTGAAAGCATTCGTTAACACAAGCCAGTGGGATTTAGCCAACCCAGAAACTGATCTTTTACCATCTAAAGAGTTAAATTCCATAATAAACACGTTGCCAAATTATTTGGATATCATTGAAAAGTCGGTTTCAAAAGTTGATTATTTTGCTGTATCTAATATGGCAGTAACTATCATATCAGAGTTGTTGTATGAATATGTCATTACTAATAACCGGTTTTCAAGGACCGGAATCGACCAATTGATTCTTGATTTCAACTACTTGGTCAGTTCGTTACATGCAACACTACTTTTGAACACCAGAAGACTGAGCTCTATCACGCGGCTTGATGATAACTCATTATCTAATGATGGGAATAGGGGCTACGTCAAAGTGGTACAAGCAATTGATATTCTCGACTCAGTTCTGCCGAGCTTAGCAGCTGAAATTAAACACCAAGATAGAGCAATTGATAACTTGAGGAAAGATTATGGACATGGTATAGGAGCTATGAAAAACAGTGAGATAAAAGATTTACTCAACCGAATTATCTAGAACGGGACTTTATTTGTCAACTTAAATAGTGGTAAATAAGATTTCAAGGCAGCTATAAATAGAATTACTAGGAAAGTTTGCATCACAAAGTGAGAAAATAAAGCCAATAATGAACACTCTTCGAAACGGTTCGCAGTAAAGCACCCACACACCAAATGATGAATGTTGCCATCAAATTCATTGAATAGATTTTTGTGAATTCCACAAATTACTCAATGACTGGAACAGCATTACTAACCAGTAAAGACATGGAATGACAGCAAAACAATCAACGAGCTCTTCACCAATTACTTCATGTACCGTGTGACTCCTGAACAAGACGTTTTATGAAGACACACCATTGGTGGGGTTATCAATGATAGGAACCAAGAATTCATCAATTCCAATACTACGACGTATTTCGGGAAAAGGTGCCAAGCCATCAAAGTGTGGGATGGGGGTACCCAGGATAAGCAGCTCCTTACTAGTTATCTTGTATTCAGACAGATCGAGGAAAATCGTGTGAGTCGTCGCATTGATTCCAACCATGCAATCTTTATGAAGTACATAACTGATTGATGGGACTTCATTCGTTTCCCAATTGATTGTAGCCCGAAAGGTTGATTCATTTGAAGGATTCCATCTCATGTAAATAAGTTCATAAAGTTCACCGTTAAATTCTTGGTCTACATCTAAGCTTAGGCAAATATCCGAAGTTTCTAAAGTTGTAACAAGAATGGGTATTTTTGATCTAATGAGCTCTGATCTAATTTGCCTGAAAATATAGATCTTGGACAGCATTGCATTATTCTCAATCAACATCTCTTTGGAGGTGGATGATTTGAATTTGGGGGTACTAGGGGAAGCTCTACCACGACTTGGGCTACATGTGTAACTCAAAAAACATTGGCTGAGGTAGCTTTTCAAAGACAGGTGTTCCTGAGGTGAGGTTTTAAACTGATCCATTGGTTGAAGTTGGCTTGATGAAGAATTTTGAATTTGTTGGGTTTGCAACATATTGGCAGCAAATGCACTTAATGACCTCATTGCTTTGCAGTAAAAACGTGAATTTCAAGAGCAGTTAGAGGTTATTCACTAATGCCCTTGAAAGAAGAAGACGATGGTGAAGAAGAAGAAGAAGAAGAAGAAAGTACAAACTGTATCAAAATATGATAATTCAAATTTCAATGCACCTTTTCTTTGCAAGAGAGTTTCAAGGAAACGTCTTTCATAAAATACAGATTGAACACCACACCAACACACCAACACACACTATAGTCAATTGACTCACTCATTGGATTGCATACATATCAGCCTGGTCGTTTACTTACCAATCAATACAACAGAGATAAATTGGACTATATTGTGCACCGAAACCAGTACAATTTCTTTATTGAACCTAGTTTGTAGTTGTTGTTGTTCAATTTAAAGACATCATCATTTACACTGGGTCTAATACTTAAAGATATTCATGTAGTTTTATGTATGCAGTTGTATACACTTCTCCTCTCTCTGGCTGGTTTGCTGAAACTTGGGTGTTTGCCATCGGTTGTCATGTGAATGGTTATTTTTGCAAAATGTGCATGGTCACTTTGTACAGCCGTGCACTACGTGTTGTCTACCACTACTCTGCCTTACCCCTCTTTTCCTGTCTTAATATTGACAATCACTCCGTTAGAGTTGCCTGTTTTCTTTCGAAACGTCTTTTTATCGCATGGGACTTGTATTTGGTGGCTTCTTTTCATCACAATGGATTCTCGCGTGCCAAAATATACGCATCTTGGATCGCTCTTTCTTTCTCTCTCTCTCTCTCTCTCTCTCTCTACCCTCTGCCCCTCGGACCGGTTTTAAACCACCCCTTAAGATCAAGAAAAATAAAGAGAGAAAAAAAGAAATAGAATAAAATAAAATATGCACAGACACTGTAATCCACAATTTGCACCAGCAAGTCTCAGCTATTCATGACATCATAAGAAATGGGCTGGAGTGAGTGAGAATAACCAACATGGGTTTCATTTCCGCATTTGCATTGTACTCACTGGGTTCCAAAATTTTTAAAAGACTGACTGACTAGCCAGTCCAGTCATTTTGTTGGAAACAGCGTGCAACGACATCAAGCTGTGAACTTTCTCGACTTGACCATCATCTTTATCTGGGTCTACTTCGTCCTAAAAAACAACGAGTACTTGGTTAAATCCATCACTTGCCCCTCCTGAAACTTTGAATATTCTTGGGGCACAAAAAAATCCCAATAGGGAATATTTTTGTGCCCCTCCCTACTCTCAATAGCCTAGGTAAAATCTTTCCTTTTGTCGCTATCGAATTGGCACACTTGCATCTTGTTGTCAAATCTAACGTTGGTTTTGTTTTTTTGTTGGAGGAATCTTCACTAATATGTGATACCACGGATGCCTTTTTCAATGGAGTGGTTGGTGAAGGTGGTGCAAAGCTAAATTAAACTTTCTTTCAAACAATACACTAAACTGCTTTCTATTTGGTTCTCTAAATTATTTTCTTTGATTAACGTGGCAAAATCATATTCGATACATACATTCTATGACGTCGCAAAATTTTTGACTGGTGATGTAATAAAGCTGAGTTGAGAACTAGTATCAAGCTTAGCGATTCGCTTGCTGGCAAATAGCATCATGCGCTTGATTCGCAATTTTGGTGATCAGAGTATGGATACCAGCGAACCAATACAGGTAATGGTGTCGATTATGTTGTGTGACGTGTTGTTCCAACTCGTGATGAAGTTAGGGATTACTCATTGAACGCACAAACATGATTATCGCTCCTCATTACATCGGATTTCAAAAGCTATTTGCTCAACAATCGTTGCGTTGAAAAGACGTGCTTATTCTCGAAGGAGTAATTTTGAACACAAAGATACAAGTATGAAACAAACACTGGCACAGAGTACTCTTGTTGAAATGCATCATATCACTCTCGTCTCATGAACCATATAGATGAAATTGTGAGTGATAGATCGAAATTTGGCTGGCTAATCTGCTCTAAGCTTGTAATTTCAACCATCCCAATTGGGACAGTTCTGATGTCGTGGTTGAAGGATACCTGCTCATTATAATACTTTGATTGAATTCTGGTAACATTCAATTCAAAGAAAACAAAAAAAGATGCTGGTAACATTTTCTAATTGCTGAGACTTGGCTTTATGATTTGCTTAATTAATCGTTGTGATTATTTGTCTCTGGGTTTCCTGTAAGATGACCTCTTTAGTGTATAAGTAGCTCTTTCGCTGAATCAATTGGTTCTCTTCATGGGGGTAGGGGAAGATAATGTCACCAATACTGAATTTGCAACAATCAAAACGCGACACTATCTTTTTTTTGGACCACCTTGGCAAGCATTAGGCTTAACCTACGATCCTACCCATGATACCTCTTGGAATGTCTACCCCAATGCGGCGGTATATACTAGCTAGTAAATTTAGAGGACTTGCTTACCACCTCCCAAAATTGTGTATTAGCACATCATGAAATAAACTTTAAAGAACACCCAGCCCAAAGCTGATTATAACTACTACCAGAGCCGCTCCTAAAGAAGAGACATAGTTCAAAATTCTCAAAATGGAGGTCTCTTTGGTGTTGGGCGCGATGCTGTATATTTGTCATGAAAGGGAGAGACATAGTGGAAACCCCAATGATTGTCTCCATCTTTCTCTACCTTTAGTGTTCGCAATCTTCGCTACCATTTCACCATCTTTTTCCTTCAAACGCGTTTTGCTTTGATAATTTTCCAGATCAAAACATTGAAAGTAGATAAACTAACAAACATTGAACAAAAGACATCTCAGCCACATACACATACACCGCTCGACTAGAAATAGGAAGACTCGTTTCCTTTTGCTAGACTTTTTTGTTTCAGTCCACTATGTCACTAATACGAAAACGAGTATGTATTTTATTCAAAGAAACAAGCTCTTTCCCATAATGAATCTCCTAACTAACTATTTCCCCTAGGAACTTGTCATCAATGATGAAGACACACATCAAGTTAAGCGACAAGCAACCCCAATCACTTCAACCACAGCCAAGTTGATTGCCAAACTCTATAGTACTCGAGGGGCACCCACCATCAATATTCCCAACCAGTCCACCTGTTTCCTAGGTCGCAGTAAAGCTTGTGATGTAAACTTACAAGGAGCTGACGTTTCCTCCAAGCATTGTCAATTGGATCGCATAACTTCCGAAAGCCAGGACAAGACGCGTGAGTATTTACAATTGACTGATTTGAGTTCAAATGGAGTCTATGTTAATGGTGAAAAGATGGATCGTGGTTCCAGTGTTGTTTTGAAAACGGGGGATAAATTACAATTTGCAAAGACTGGGGGTATATATATCTTTCGATATACTTTTGATATCATCAATAATGACCCATCGGCATCATCGTCATCATCACCACAAGAGGTTCCATCCGTTGATGCGCTGCTGGGTGTCAAAAAGTCATTTAAGAGTTCATTTTTTGATGATTACATTCTTGGCAAACAATTGGGTACGGGCCACTATGCCATTGTTCGTGAAGCCAAAAACAAACAGACGGGCCAAACAGTAGCAGTTAAGATTTTCCACCCAAACAAGACCAACTCTGCAGCACAAGATGCCAAACTACAACAAGAAATGAATTTACTTCTTTCGATAAATCATCCCAATATTGTTCAATTTGTTGGGCATTATATCGAACCAAACAGTAAAAACTCGGTCAATACCTATTTGGTGTTGGAAAAAGTCAATAATGGTGAATTATTTCAACGTATAGTAAACAAACAAAGACTACGAAGTGATGAAACAAGAGCCATTTTTAAGCAATTATTGAGTGGATTGAAATATTTACATGATAATAATATAATTCATCGTGACATCAAGCCGGAAAACATCTTGTTGGATATAACGAGGCGTAGTGACATTAGTCATGGTCAACAGAACCAACTAGAAGAAAAACAAACGGGGCCCTGGGATCCTGATGAACTTGATTTACGTGTGAAAATTGCCGATTTCGGACTAGCTAAATTCATTGGCGAGTTGAAATTCACAAACACATTGTGTGGTACCCCAGCATATGTAGCTCCCGAGATTTTGAAATATGATCGCAATTATTCAACAAAGGTTGATCTTTGGTCAAGTGGCGTGTTGTTGTACGTATGTTTAAGTGGATTTCCGCCATTTAGTGATGAATTGGCACCACCAAACATGAAGGAGCAAATCTTGAGTGGGAAGTATGCGTTTTATTCACCATATTTTGATGAAGTTGATGATGTTGTTTTGGACTTGATTACGAAATTGTTGAAGGTTGATCCTGAAGAACGGTTTGATGTTGAACAAGCATTGAATCATGAATGGTTTCAGGACTAGGGAAGCCAAGAGATAAGAGCCCTTTGTTTATATATTTTGTTGTAACAATTCAAACTCTTGTTTCCGACCTTGGAAAAATGACGCCAATAACGAATCATTTACTTGGAAACTCTCCTTCATTGAGTCAGGCACTTTCTTCAGAGCACCTTTCTTGACATCACTTATTTTTCGACGCAACTCATTTAAATTCCGCAACACTTTATCTGCCGCGGCCCATTGCTTCATTTTGATATAACAATCAAACTGACCAATCAAACAAAGCAAATCCCGATTGGCTTCTACACCCAATTTAAACCATTCAATAGCAATTTCATAATTGTTAAACTTGTTCATTTCCAAAAACCCCAAACTGGCAAAACTTTCCAACAAAGATTTCAGAGCACTAATTTCCATAAAATATTTAGCGACTCGTGGGTTGGTATCAAGGTACAATTGTCCCAAGTAGTAATGGGCTTTAGTTGAATACAAATCCAAGTCAGTTAATGCAATACAATTTTGAAAAAATTTCTTGGCCAAAGGTAGGTCTTGTACTGGTGGTGGTTGTGAAAAGTAATAATAGCCCAAGTTGTAATAAACATGACCTGCTTCAATAGTATCATCTTCCAATGCCAAAAATTGTTGCCAATAATCAACAGCAGTAGCAAACACTTTTTTCTCAAACGCCAAATCACCCGCCATTTTGAACACCAAAGGATGTTTCAATTGTGTCAACTCTGTGATCAATTTATTAGCATGGGCTAAATCTTCCTTGGCAGCTTTATCAACAACCAATTCCCCCCTAACATTTTCCCTCACTTTTTCAAACGCAAGCATCGTTATTGCATCCAAATCACCTCGTTCAGCAGCTTGCTCCACTAACTCATTCTCTAGATCAAGTAAATTCTTATTGACTGATTGGGTTACTGATCGAATACTAGTCAAGAGTTTTCTAAAAACCATCAAATCCAGTGGTTTAACTGTATTGGGGATGGTAATTTTGGATGGTTGTGATAAATTATTGTAAATGTTTGTTAAAATGGGCATCATTCGCGAGTAGGTGATGGGGGAGTCATTGTCGAAAAGGATTCGATTAATGGTACGTTTTGAAGGTAGGATCGACAGTAGTTCTGGTCTAGTCTTGGTGGTAGACGTGCTAGCCAATCGAATAAAGCGTAGCATTGTGGGTATGGGAGTGAGAGCTAGGGTTTAGGCGGTAGGTGTGTGAGGTGCTACTGATTTGGCACATTTTCAATGTCGTTAAAATTTCTCACGAGCTTTGACAATGCGACATCAACCCAAACTACATGAAAAAACAAAAACGTATATGTCTCTTCTAACAATACGCAAAAATTAAATATTATGAAAAAGAAAGTTAGTTCAGTCAACTAAAAAGATAAAATACAAATAAAGCTCTAAAAACCCCCAAAACAGAATGAAGTAAACACAAATGGATCTCTTTCTTTTGGTGATACTAAAGAAATGAATGGATGATGTTAAAAAGAAAAACGAAAAAAAAAAGAAAAAAAAAGAAACAAAAAACAATGGAAACTGTATCGAGTAAATGGCGCAACAAATGGGTGTTTGTTTGGGCCTCCACGTTGTGTAAATCGAGTGATGGTGAATAAGATTCCCTCTTCTCTTTTTTTCTCTTTTGTCTCTAAAATGTTGAATTATAAAATATAATGTGCAGCTTAAGCAGTTGAAGCAGTATGAGGAAAACAAAGCTTTTCCTGTCCATTTTGTTGAAATTGGAATTGAAGTTGTAAATGTTGAATTGTAAATGTTGAATTATATAGTTATTGGGTTTGGAAGCCCCCTTTCCCTCTTCGTAATGACTCACCACTCAAAAATCAATGAAATCAATATTTGATGATTGAAAATCACCATTCCCACCAACTAAATCAATTGGATCAAAGTCATTGTTATTGTTATTATTATTGTTCAAATATGGTATATTGTCCGATACACCAACCACAAAATCATTAATTTGATGACTAGAGCCATGTACGTATGCATTTGTAACATCATTGCTACCTACACCACTGAAAAGTGCATGATTATGATGATCACTGGAAAATGACAATACATCTTCGGGTGAAGTCGTAGGCTTGATGTGTGTGAGATTCAATGGATCTAATTTGTTGTTGTTGTTGGTGTTGGTGTTGGCGTTATTGAAATTACCAAACGATTGTAGTGATTGTGGTGTGTCAGCTTGATAAAATTGATTAGATGTGGTTGAAAAGGGCAGTCCATTGAATGTAGTTGTTGCAGTAGCCGTTGCAGAACTAGGAACAGACAAGTTGTTAGGGGCATAGTTGTTGGAAGTGTCGTTACGGTTACTGTTGTTTGTGTCAATATTCAACGTTAGTGATGACAAATCATTGGGACACATTGAGTTAGGATTCTGTCCATTGAATGTAATGCCAAGGTCAAATGAGTGGTGTTTCAATGAAGCCAAGGATTCAGGTGGGATAGACGTAATAAATTGGGAATTGGTGATATCAGTAGTGGCAGCAGCAGTTGAAGCATGTGGTGTGTTATTGGTAGTCGCGTTGTTGTTGTTGTTGTTGGTTAATCCCACTATGCTTTGACTTATATAAGAACTAAGATAATTAAGAGCAATCTTGGATCCAACAAGTACATGAGGTACATCTGAATTACCCTCATCTTGTTCCTCTGACTCATCATCTTCTCCTTCTTCTCCAGTTGCAGTAGTTGTCTCAAAGTCTTTAAATTTATACTCCTTGTCAACGGTACTGGAGTAAGCTCGACTGACTTGTTGTCCTTCACTAAAATCATCACATATAGACCATTGATTGGTTGATGAATTCAATCCATTGAAGAAATACACTGAAAATTTAGGTTGATGACATAAGTGAATCTTTAATTCATTACTATCACAAACATCATTTCCTCCATTGTCACTATGTTGAACCAAGTTATCATGTAGTGAACAATGAGAAATGGCACTCAAGGGGTAAAAAATCCGAAATAAAATCTTGGAATCATTGGCATGGGCCAGAAAAAAGTAGTTTAATTCGTGGTTTTTCCTTGAAAGTAAAACCAACAAGTCAACTTGTTGCATAACATTGTTTAAATTGAATGGTGATAGGTTGATCAAATTGTTTTGAAGCAACAGTTGTTTATGAATACCACTTTTAATCCTTTGCCATGATCCAACTGATAATGAAGTACAATCAATAAATGAGTACTTGTCATTGATTTCTATGGGTACATGTTTTTGGATAAAATCAAATGTAGTATGGTGTGAAGCCAAGTGTTTGCCGAATGAACTAGAATCAGTCACTGTCGTTGGTGCAGTAGATAAAGAAGACGTAGTGGATGAAGATGATGAGGATGAAGATGATGCAGATGATACTGATGATTGTGCTTGTCTTAAACTTCTTTCATGCTTCTTTTGTTTAGCTCTTCTATTTTGAAACCATATTCTCACTGCTTTTTCATTCATTTGTGCTTGTTGACTAATAAACTTTCTACGATCAGGACTGGGGCTAGGGTTTTTCTCAAATTCCAGTATTAGGAAATTTAATACTTCACCAGTGGCTCTTATACGTTTTTGTGGTGGATTAATGGTGGTTGATGTATTGACTATAGTGGCAGTGGGGGAAGTGGTTGATATACTGCCATTGGCATTAATATTGAAACTGAAATTGCTTCTAGGGGTTATAGTTGTTTCTGACATGATAAATTATGACAATGCTATAGATGGGTAACGGAGAATGACTTGGAAACTTCCCTAGTAGTGTAGTATTAGTGGCAACTTATTTTGTTTTGTAAATGTTTATGATAAAACAAGCGTGTAAAGTTATTTCAATATAAAGTAATAGGATAGTCCTGCTTTAGTTTTGGGCTTGGGGGAAAGATTCGTTTTGTATTTTGTATCCCTCGGGCTAAATTTTTGTCAATGATCTTTTTTGTCCTATTGGATGGAGAATAAAAGCGAAAAAAAAAAAAAATTAAGATGCAAATAGGATGATGCTTCTTATAGCTAAGCTTTGAGTGTTTTTTTTGGTAAGTAAAAAGATGTTATAAAGATATAAGTGTTGTGGATTAAATATGAGCCATTTAGAGTGAAAGATATCCAAATGAGTTGAGAGATGGTGAAAAAAAGGGGATTTAGCGTCTACTTTTATAAAATATACAAGATGAAAAATTTTTGTAACATTAAAATTCCTTTTTTATTTTTTTTGATGCTTTTTCTCTTTCTGTTTCTGTCTCTGTCTCTGTTTCTTTTCCTTCTGTGTCATATGTTACTAGAACAATGTAAACTTAAGTAAGTGACTAAACTCAGTTTGTGGGATCATCATCATAAACATATTAGACACTTTTACGAATCAAAAAAAATAAAAAAAACAAAATAGGCTGAGATACCGAAAATGCAATTACACAAAACTCTTGTGATTGGATTTGTGTAATCTTCACAGCAGTTGGTTCTCAAATCATATGCAGATTGAAAAAGTAAAAAAAAAAACAACTTTATTTTAGAGTTTTATATTACACAAAAGTACAAAAGGTTAGAGTCGTAGTATCCCCGGTATTACACAAAACAACCAATTGAATAGAAGAGACGACATTTTACTCTTTTTTTGACGACTTTTTTTTTTTTTGAGTTTATCCTTTTCCCGTAGATATTTCACACGAAGTACATCTACAAATCTATAAAAGTAGTTTAGTCTTGCTTTCTTTATACTCTTCAGTCGTGTGTTACTGTTGTTATTGTTAACTTAGTTATAGTCAGTTAAGACCAACAACAAAGTAGTGCAATGTTACGAAATCTAAGTTATTGAAAGAACAATAAACAGAGGCTTTACTTGGATAACAATAAACAACTATATACATATATATGTCAACCAATGGGAAAGATGTTGAATGTAATGTGTAATATAATACTAACTACTACTCACCACTACAATCAGTTACTGTTACCAGGTTCAAAGCGGCATGTGTTCAAAAAGTCATGTGAGCAACCAGTTATCATATACACATACCCTCACTCTCTTATACAACAGTGGCAACTGAAAAGCTAAAGATCAACTTTCTCACTACAGTACAAACCACCATACGCAATATAGGTTGTTTTTCTATATGTGTGTGTGTGTACATCTCTATTGTTCTTACAATATGTATTATGCAAGAATGTGCCTCACTGAACAACAACCATAGCACTTAAAACTAAAGAAAAGAAACGATAAAGTAGTAGGGATAGAGGTAGAGTAGTAAGAAAGAAGGGATTTACACTCACAGGCTCAATGACGTAGGGGGACGGGGGGGGGGGGGGTATGCATCCCTGTTTGAATTTTGTAGTTTTTTTGCTTATGCAGGCTCAGTAGATGTTGTTCGATTGAGCTACGGGGGGTATTCATGGGTATTCATACTCTTCCAACTTACAGATGTTGCTTGATTCGCATCGTATTACTCTCAACCAATATAATATAGTGTATGAGTATCTTCTTTCCAGGCGTGTGTGTGTGTATTTAGCCTACAATTGCAACTTGTACAATTCACTTTCTAGAGTTGTATCAGAAAAAGGAAGCCAAGAAAAAATTGGTATGGGTTTTCTAAAAAAAAAAAAACAAAACTTTAAAAATAGGAACAACTTTTATGTACGGCACAAGGGAAATAAACATTGCATTATACCCCCCTCAACGAGTTCTAATTTCACCCCCTCAGTCCTTTTTTTCTGGTTTGACTTCAGCTTCATTCCCTATTCATAGAATAACGATGTTATCATTGACGCACATACTACAAAATCTCATCTTTCACTTCTTTTCTTTGCTGGCTAAATGTCAAAAAAAAAACTAGTCTGCTGTCTATTGTCTTATTTTCTTTTTATTATATTTTTTTGTTGAGTGAAATTTTTGACACGACACTACCCATATTGTGTAGCTCTTTGAAACTTTACTTCTTTGTAGACGACATTTTACACAAAACTAACATTAGCTGATACTTTTTTGGTTTCATAGTACAAAAGGGGGGAAAGGAACAATAAACGATAAAAAGTAAAACAATATCGTCTGCTATTGTTATTTACACCCCCTACTTCTTCTCCCATTGTTGTTTTTCACCCTCGGTTTCTACGTTTATTGCGTTGTAGCGTAATGTAGTGTAGCGTAATGTAGTGTAGTGTAGTGCATTGTGTTACTCTTACTGTTTAACGCGCACACATACACACACACACACACACACATACACACACACATACACAAGATTGTATCTTTGTAAAACAAAGTGCTTGTAACCAAAAGTTTGTTAGTAATCCCTTACTTTCCACACCAACCATCTTTTTATCCTTTTTTACGCAAGTAAGTAAGTAGGTTTGTAAAAAAATCTAATCATGCGATTCCGGATAAATCCTGTCCCCTTTCCGTTTTTAATAATTGTGATGATGCAAAAGTCAAAATACTGTGAAGTAAAAAGAAAAAAGAATACAAAGTATCAAGTATCAACACTTAAAAAAAAAAAAGAAGAATCCTTTTCTTTTTCCTTTTTCTGCTTTTAACCGCAGTACCTATTTTTCGTCTTTTTTTTTTTATATATGTCGTCCTGTGTCTTAAAGGGAAGTGTTATGACATGGAATGTTGTTTCTCTTTTGTTTGTATTTTATGTCGTGACATTAAACAATAGGACATTGAACAGATGTAAAGTAACAAAAAGTAACAATAGAAAAAGCCCTTGTTTTTTTTTTTTTTAACAAATACGGTAGGAGCAATGGTTAGGAACTATTGGTTAATCACTCAAAAAGGCGGATGAGAGAGAGGCGAAAACAAAATAAAAATTCAATTAGACGATCAATAATCAATCAGTTCGTAAGTTCCCCCTCCCCTTTCCCTATCCTCAAGGCGTCATGGTTATATTAAAATCAGATGATTAACTCCAGCGACTCTTTGCTCCTTCTCTCGTTCTCTTTTACTTGTAGCAATCTCGTCTTGAAGGAATCTTTTTCGGAAAGATTGTGTTTGTCGTCAAAATTCTTCAACAATAGAGAGATACATGTAAGTCTTGGGTCTGGATCCAGAATCATAAAACAAATCATACAATTTCCATTTTTATCCGGGGTTATTCAATAGTACCGCTATTACCACCTCCCCCTCTCCTTCTCTCATTAAATGTACTTGTTTCTAACTCCGTTTAATTCTCAAAAAGATTGCTTCCATAGATTTTTATTGTATAAACCATGTTTAGGAAATAGTGCAGAGACGGGTACTTTTTGTTTTTATCCGGTGAAAAAGAACAAAAGAAACCGTAAACAGCTTCAACTTCAACAACAATTCAACCGAGCGAGAGCACTAACAAAGACAATAAGCTGACAGTAGGGAATTCTTCTATTGAAAACGTTTTGTTTATTATTTCTTCTTTTGCCGTATCTACATACATTTCTAGAACAAGTAGGGACAGAAAGTGTATATGTAAGAGCTAGACTGTGGGGGGACTAACATTTCGTTTGTCTTATCTTTAGACTGTGTGTAATCAAGACATATGTAGGTACAAGTCCATGTGATGCGCTCTGCAGCTTCTACAAGTGCATGAAACAAGCGTTTAGTTTGGAATATTTCTTGGGTGTTTGAAGCGATACAGCTGTAGAAGCAAATTTGTCATTTGTACACTACTATTGGCTTACAAAGGAAAATGAACTTTGTGCAATTGTATGCTGCCTTTGTTTTTTTTTTTTTTTTTGGTCTTGTTCAGTGTGATTGTTGTTATATCGTAATGCTCGCATTAAATCAAAGTCTTTGTACCAACACACTGGCTTGGATCTGTCTTGTCTTTTATTGTTCTGTTTTGTTTTGTTTTTACACCCCCCTGGACGCCCTGTTGTAGATCTTAATCCTATCCCTCTCCCTCCTTTGTAAAGCACAATGCCTAGCACATATAGCATGGCAGTCAGTCACCCAACCCAATGTCAATTACAATAAAACATATATGTGAGTGCCTTTTCTGCATCAATAGTAGAAAGCCCTATGACTTGTAACTGTCACACACACACACACACACAAGTTAACGGAGATAACTTTAATCCGCTGTTTCTTTTACACCCCCCTGCCATTTTTGGTGGTCTTCTTCATTTTATACAAGTCGATTCTTTTCCACTAAGGAGTTAAGAAAATAAATAAATAAATAAAAAAAAGCAAGAGCATTAAGTTTAGACATAGCACGAAACAAAAAATGTCTCTTTGTATTTTCTTTGGCAAGTCCTTTCAAATGCACCTGAGGTAGATTTAACCGTAGATACATAACATTAAAAAAGCAAAGTAGCACTAAACAAAGGGCAACCCAGCATCTAAGCACAAACAAATTAAAGAGCATCAGTTTGTTGACCTCGGCAATCGATCATCTCATAACAATAGAACAAATGCAAAAAAAAAAAAAACATAAGCCAATTGCCGGTAGTGTAAAAGTAACAAACAATATACGACAAGCAAGCATGCAAGCAATCGCCCTATATTTCACCACCTTTTTCAATTGAAGCCCTTTTTTACTCGTCTCGTATACAGCAACTGTTCTTCATAAACAGTTGTTGTTGCATATATCTGATGTTACTGCCTTTGGTCACAGGCCCATTAGGTCTAAGGCGAGCAATTCTGGTTACACAAAGTGACGGAAAACGATGTTCAGTTTCTTAAAACAGTAAATAAAATAATATATCCCTTTCCTTTCCTTTCAACGGTTTCAAAGAACACTCCCGACTCAACAGTCACTATAAGAACAATACATAGCAAGCAGTAGCGGCGGTTAAAAACGGTCGGATAAATACTTTACAATGACATATAGAAGTGAAGAATGCTCCAAACATTTGATTTGTTTTTCATCATGAAGAGTTAAAAAAAATATATATATAAAAAATTTTTATCTCTATTTTCAGTTAAGACTCGCGTGCTGTTTTATCAAAATTGATCAAACCAATCATGAATCCTTTAGTTACTAATTATACAAAGTCAAACTGGACAAAAGCAAACTGACCATCTACTCGTCGGACAAGTCTCAACCTCGAGTTACTCAACTGATAATTCACAACTCATTGTAAGCCGAGGTAGTAGTGCAACATCTTACGAAATTGTAGATCTTTCCCTTCACATGTGATATTGCACCATACCGTACACAAACTTTAAAACTTTAACTTTGTCTCTGTCTCTCACTCACTCTCTTTTTCCCGCCGCTTAATGTTTCACTTGACAAGTACAACGCGTGTATATCTACATAGCTTCCCTTGTTATTATGACTCAGGCAAGCATTGTCACACAAATTTTGAATCTGAGACACTATGTTTCAGCACAAATAAAGATTCAAATAGCACACATCGGTGGGAATGCCTAATATCATTTTTGCGTTTTGTGTGTTTGTTATTATTTTCAACCAAAACGGGTCATCAATGCTGAATCTTTTCTGAAGGTTTTACTGCATGTGTTGAACTAAGATTAGCAATTACACAAGGGGAAGAAACAACCGATTTGTGTTGTGCTCCTATAGCTGTGCATGCACTGAGTGGAGGGGATAGATAGATACGGATCCCCCAAAAAAAACTAGTGTCTGCCACAAACTCGTTTAGATTGATGAGCACACAATGAGGAAGACCCACCCACACGTGCGTATCAGGATTTATATTCTTTTCATCTTTCCCGAGGAAAAGAACAAATCGAATGAAGAAACGTATACTCTCGTTGAGCTGCTATTAAAATGCAAAGCGCAAATGATGGGAATAAAAATATAATCATCAGGTACAAGCACACGTGCGTTTGCACATGCCCACTACTACCATCCTAAGGCATGCACCATCTAACCCCTACGTAATCAACTCACATATACGTATTCAAACTTACACATACGTAATCAACAATGTTTATTTGAGCCCTAGAAATAAATGGGACGAGTTTATATTTCGGTAAGCACCGGTAAAAGTTTCTTTTAAGATTTTCATCACCATGAAATAGAAAAACAATGGAACCCATACAAGTTATAGAATCGTTTCATAATTTTTCAAATGAAGAAACCAAGTTACACTAAAAGCAAGCTTAGCTAACTAAAAATAGAGCCACAAACTCACAACTATTCCCTTCATCGTTTGTCTATCGGCTTATATGTTTTTGTGTAGCTATGTTGACAATTTTGTAATCTGTTACACAAACACGAATGGTTACAAAAGCTGAGAGGTGTACGACATTTTGGAATAATCTACCAAAAGTGCATTGAAAAGGACTAAATATAGAGCATATATCTTGATGTTATGAAAATAGACACATATTTGTGTCTTCCCTAATGTCCTCAACAAAGCACAAGACAGAGTCCAAAAAAAAGTCAAGCTAATTTTGCAGAAAAACTGTTGCAAATAAGACACTTTCAACAACACCTAACCAAGTTTATCTAGTGGGATTGAAATCTCTATCCGACCAAGTTACAACGCAAGAAGGGGATTACTACTTGATTCTTGTCACTTAACCAGACCTCCCCCAAGCAAATGAAAGGCGGGATGAAATTCCTAATTTCCAAGCATTGCCCCCCCCCCCCCCTGTTAAGTTTTTCAACTCTATTGTTCTTGATATAACCAAAGCAAAACTAAAAACTTTGTTAAAACACTGGAATTCCACCTCTGAATTCCATTCTTTCGGGGAGATTCTATAAGCCCCCCTTCTTCCCCTACTCCAATCCAGTTGGAATTGTAACAATAAGATCTATGAACAATAAGGGCCAAGGATGGAACTCCATTTTCTTTCATCCAACGACGACAAAATTTAGATCAGGTTTTCAAAATCGAACCCTGATTTCAATTGGATTCGCAGCATTTCTAATTGCTTCTGTTTGCTTAGTGGACACTTGACTACGTGAAATTTCTCAAAGCAATAGAGCTTTTTTCACGCTTCTATTTACAAGGCTCATAACCGGAGAAGAATTGACGAGAAAAAAAATGAAAGCTGCGTCGGAGTTAACATCGATTTCTTTTCTGGAGTCCTTGCATTGTTGTTTGTGGATTAAACATGGTTTGCTTCATGTATGCTATTTGCACCCCCCCCCCCCCCGTGATTTACATTTCAGATGTCAAAAGTATACGTCACAAGACAGATCACGAAAGTTCTTTGTCCGCTATTATTTACTCTCTACTATAAACAAGGCCAAATCTATTTACACCCCTTCTTTTATCACACTCTAGTTTTGACTTTTTGTAAAGGTGGTTTATGCAGGGTGGAGTTGGCATTTTCTCCATAATCCAAATCAGCACCTACTGAGGTAAAATTGCAATTACGTCTTTCAGGAGTCACATTCAATCTATTCAAAATCTGTGCTGACAAAGTTGGCATTACTGGTTGGATCAATATCGACAGAATACGCATTGTTTCTGCACATAGGTAAACAAAGTAGTTCACCAAAACCTCATATGCAATTGCTGTCTCTCCATTTATTTTTGACTCTTTAATTGCTGACACATACAACCATGGTTCAGCGACTTGAAACAATTGGTTAGCTTGATTGATAATCTTCCACCACACTTGTATTGCTCGTATATAATCAAAGGCAGTAAACTTTGCATCCATTTCCTTGTAAGCATCGTTTAGATTCTCTTGTAATTCCCTAGACAATTGTATTACCAAGTCAACATTTTCCTTCTTCAAACTATACCGACTTATCAATTCATCAATGCCCTCATACACCCCACCATCTTTCGCCTGCGTCACTGCTGCCTCAATATCAAACAGCTTACCCCCAATCCTCGAAATCAAATTGCAATATTTTCCCACAAGTGCATCCCTACTTCTTTGCAACAAAGCTTCACTAAATTTACAATCATCATCGATATTAGAATTCTCCGTCAAAAAGAACCTTACGGGATCAACACCATAATATTCACTCAATTCCATTGGATCAACAACATTTCCCAAACTCTTGCTCATTTTAAAACCTTCACATAACCAATGTGAGTGGACAATCACTTGCTTCGGCAATTCAATTCCGGCAGCCATCAAGAAAATGGGCCAATATATGCAATGAAATCGTATAATATCTTTACCAATAACATGTGTTGCTGGCCATGGGTTGCGCTCAGGGGTGATGAATCTATTTCCCTCTTGTTCGAACCCTTTGGGGAACCCAGTGGCAGTAAGGTAGTTTAATAACGCATCAAACCAAACGTAAATCTTTTGCGATGAATCATGAGGGACATCAATCCCCCAAATCAACCTTGAAGATGGTCGAGACACTGAAAGATCAGGAAGTGGAGTGGTTACCAATTCATTGAGGATAAATTTATATCGATGTTGGGGCTGAATGAAATGAGGATTCTGTTTTAAATACTCAATCAAATCAGCTTGGAATGATGAAAGTTTGAAAAAATAATTGGTCTCCGTTTCATACACAACTTCATTCCTCGTCTCTGATGATATTTTAATCACTTTACCATCTTTTTCAACTTCTTCAATACTTGATTCAGGATAAAAAGTCTCATCGCTGATGCAATACCATCCACTATGCGTTCCTTTATAAATGTATCCCTTTTCCATCATCAAGTTCCAAAAATACTGTGCCACTTCAACATGGTCCAAATCAGTAGTTCGAATAAATCGATCATACTCAATATTCAATTGTGAAGCTAACGATTTGAAGTTGTTGGATACTTTATCAACCAATTCTTTTGGCTCAACACCGAGCTTCTCAGCCGTATTTTGAATCTTTAGCCCATGCTCATCAGTACCAGTCAACATATAGGCCAGTTTCGTTGGGTTTAATTTCTCCCATCGCGTCCTCGTATCGGCAATCAACATGGAGTATAAATGTCCAATATGTGGTGCCGCATTGACGTAGAAAATTGGTGTCGTTGTGTAAAAGGGGTTGGACAGGGCCCACCGTTTGAATAACAAGGGGCATCTTAGGTTTAAGCTTCGTAGTTTCATTTTGAATTCTTCGTTTGGGTGGGCTAAATCATAGCATGTGCGGTGTGGTTCTTGATTTTCTGTTGATGTAACCACGCGATTCTTGAAAATGAGAGGCATCACAGCTATCATCAAGAAACTACGTCAATAAATAGTATTACATACATTACCTCCTCCTACATGTTTTAATTCATACTTCTGTCTTTTCAACAAATATAGCCATGAGTGCAAACACTGTGTAAAACATGCACAATGGATACGCAATCAAAGGTCTAACATTGTGCAATTTCAACACCGAAACAAAGAATCCACTAGCTGAATATGTACACCACAACACGGCAATTGTACTAAGAATGTAGCCCACCAAGTTATCCAAGTTTGTAACGACTCCAACAACACTAATCAACACTAATGGTAGTAAACAATATCCAATGACAGATGCTGAACGACTAAGATCGATTTGAGTATCATTACTCATAAACTTGAACAAATAGTGTAAACTGATGGTCCCAAACAACCCAACACCGTATATATACCCAAATTGCACTTTTCCTGCCAATAGAAGCAAAGTACCAAACAATAGCACAAACAAAATAGGACCAGCTAGATCGGAATCGGCCATAATATCACTTGGTATATCCTTCATCAATGGATTCAACACCACAAGCGTCTTTGATTTGATGTGCAGAAAATTTATTCCCAATTCTTCAAGTAATGGGGGTTCACCAGGGTATCCCAGAGTGCCAAATGCTGCAAGTAGTCCTGGAGTCAATTCGCCACCACCCATTACACCACTTACATCATTGTTGAATCCCATATCCATGGAGCCCATGCTGTTGACTGGAATATTCGGTTGTGTTTGTTGGTAAGAATAGTTAGATTGGTAGAACTGCATGTTCTGGGGATTGTTCACCTGTTGTTGATAGTAAGCCATATTTGAAGTATTTATAGGGGTAGATGTGTCTTGATTGAGTCGTAATACGAGGCGGATCGAGTAGTCTATATGTTTTATTGCTAATACGTGTATTTGGGTTTTGATTTTAAAGTTCTGAATTTTTTTTTTTTTTTTTTTTTTTTTTTTTTTTTTTCAAATTGTTGTTAGCCCAATTGAAACGTCATTCCCAAGAAGAGACACGACATTGGCATCATCTGCGGAAGCAACGTTCATCTACCATGTCTCAATCTTTAATCATATTCAAGCCTTCGGGTAAAGTGGAGTACCAATTCAATAACAAAATCTCCCCTTTTAATGATTACATCTCCACTTTAATTAATGAAACACAAACAAATTTGGACCAAAACTTCACCACAGACACCATAAATCAGAAACGATTCTATTGCTATCACAAAGAGGATGTGTATGTGGTACTATACTTTGACGCGATAACTACAATAAACAGTGATAAGATCAAGCAATCACTCATAGGGGTTTTCAAGACTTTTAAAAAATTCAAAGAATCTGATGACCTAGGGGAGGAAAAGTTTCGTAGTTTAGTTGATCTACAATTCAACAACTTGATGAAATCAAAACAAAATGTCGAGGAGACTACATCCGCCAAAGAGCCTAAACCCACCAGCAATGGATCTAAACCACAATCGAAACAGCCAGCTCAAAAACAAGTGTCGTCCAAGAAAATGAGAAAATGGGATAATAGTGGTGAAATGGTTGACTATTCAGATAATCAAGTATTGGACTACTCTAACTCTCAGGGACAAGACGAATCAATCCGGCCAAAAGAAATGAAGGTCAATAATGAAGCTGCATTTACAAAGGAGAGTGAGCTTGTTTTGGTCAATGAATTAAATGACATATTGAACGAGTCAGATGAGGAAGAGGAGGATGAAACTCAAAATAAACCCACAGGATTTTTTGGTAAAATCGGTTCATACTTTGGTGGCTCTATTAATGTGGATGAAGTATCGAAAAAGTTTAATGAGCAACTCATTTCCAAAAATATAGCACCAAGTACAGCTAAAACCATCATTGATAAGCTCAAAACAAGACTTGCTGGCAAAAAGGTGAATATGGCCACTTATAAGCAAACATTGGTTGATGAGCTCACCAAGATTCTTACTCCAAATGTGTCAACAGATTTGTTATATGAAATCAAGAGAAATGACACAGGAAGACCCTATGTCATCTCAGTCGTGGGTGTGAATGGAGTTGGCAAATCAACCAATCTTGCCAAGTTAGCCTACTGGTTCCTTCAAAACAACCTCAATGTGCTAATATGTGCTTGTGATACGTTCAGGTCAGGCGCAGTTGAACAATTGAAGGTGCATGTAAATAATCTTGATCGATTGAATTCCGAGTTATCCAACAAGTCCAAAATTGCATTGTTTGAAAAGGGATATGGAAGTGGAGACCATGTGGTGCAAACTGCCAAATCTGCCATACAGTACGCTACAGAAGAGCGTTTCGATGTGGTGCTCATTGACACTGCCGGTAGAACTCATTCCAATGCAAAATTGATGGCACCTCTAAAGAAATTTGGCGACGCTGCTAATCCAAACAAGATTATCATGGTGGGAGAAGCATTGGTTGGTACCGACTCTGTTGAGCAAGCTATAAATTTCAACAATGCATTTGGAAATAGGAGAAACTTGGATTTCTTCATAATATCCAAGGTTGATACAGTTGGTGATTTGGTTGGAACAATGATCAATATGGTTATGGCTACCAAGGTTCCTATTTTGTTTGTCGGTACTGGGCAAACATACACTGATATCAAAAGGTTGAGCGTGAGACAAGTTGTGGACATGTTGACCAAGTGAGACACGTAATTATAACGCCATTAACTAATTTAATTCGATCAGAAACGTCCACTTGATGAGTTTCAAGATATTGTAGAATCATCGTTGTATGGAACACTATCTTTTCTTAGTGTAGAGGTTATTACAAGGTTACCAAGGGGGAGCCATGAAATTGGGAATGAGCTTACGTAAGGAAAAATTCTATAAGCTGAACAGAGTTCTCAAAACACAACTGTGTGCAGTCAATATGGTGGAAGCAACTGGCGCGGCCCTCGCACTGCCCTAGTAGCCGACATGGCTAACAGCAACTTAGACCAGTTTCCTTTAATTCGCTAAGCAACATCTATGCATAGTCAGCTCACATCATTTCCATCCTAAAACATATTCAATGTCAATGTATTAGCAATAGAATTGCTATCAACAGCCTTTTTAAACTCTTCGAAATTCAATTTCCCATCGCCATCAACATCGGCTTCCATAATAGTCTTGTCCACAATTTGTTGTAGTTCCTCATCCTGTAAGTTCTTCCCCACCATCATCTTCATAACAATAAACAACTCTCCGTTACCAATATAGCCATCACGATCAATATCATATATGTTGAATGCAAATTGCAATTTCTCCAAGTTGGAGGATTTACCACTGAATGCTGATAATCCCGTTATGAACTCTTGAAAATCAATTTGTCCGTCACCATCCTTGTCAAACACATCCATTAATCGTGTGGCTAATGGGTTTGACGATATACCTGGGATCGATAAAAACTCATTCTTATCAATTTCCCCTGATCCATCTTTATCTAGTTTCATGAATCGTTTTCTTAGTCTGTCGATCTCCTCCACACTGAAATTCGTGTCTTCAACAAACTCATTTAGTATACTTGATGACGCTCCCATTGTTGCCTTGTCCTTAGATGTATTTGTTGTGTGCTGCTAAAGCTTCGTGTCGAAACAACTTAGAGGCGAAGCGCAAATTTGGTGAAACGAAGAAAATGAAATTTTACTTGGTAGCCCAAGTTACAGTAGCTCTTATATATTGAAACTATTCTATTTGAGATTCACTCTGCTTTCGAAAAATAATCAAGTCACCACTTCTCCTAGTATCCCAATGGAAGTAACTGTTAAAGTACTGCTTGTGTAAAACATAATTGCTCAATTCACTTTCAATCAACTCCTTCATGGGTGCAAATACAATAATGTAATCTGGATAATGCAAAGTTGACCCCAAATTTTCCTTGATAAAGAGTTTGGGATTGTCGTAAAACATATCTGATTGGTCTCTGTAGGAGTTTATTTCCAGCAGGGTAGGGTTCAGTAAGTGTAATGGAGGTTCGCAAGTCAAGAACCAAGCGCGCAAATCTGGATTGTGCAAATGGCTTTGCCATGGAGTAGAATGGCAAGGGGTCAAGAAACCAAATAAAGCATCCTTGTTTGATTTCATAAAGTGTAAAATGTCAACAGCTCCTCGTTCATTAACATTACTGAAGAAAATTGCAATGCACACGTTCAAAAATAGACCAAGTGGCACGTATTTCTTGAATCTGTGCAATTTTCGATACCCGCGAGCTGAATAATATAGGAAAATTGGTTGTAATGGCATAATAAACCGAAACTCTTTGTGTTGAATCAAAGAGAATCCAATCAAGTAAATGAGACTGCTGAGTAATAATATATCCTTGCGTAAACCACAAACTATCAATGGTAAATATAGCATCATCATCAATGGTATAGCTTGTAGTACATAAAAGTGCCAAGGGGCAACACCATAGAATACAGACAAATTCTTTACAACATTAAACTCAAGGAAATTGTAAAGCGGTATAGTGAGCTCCTTGTAAAAGTAGTAATCAAGTGCAACAGACAATAAGAATAACACAATCACTTCAAATATCGAAGACGCGATCCATGCAAATGTAATACGTATCCGCCCCAAAAGCCAAATACCCAATGGAATCCATAATAAAACATTTGTTGGGCGTATGATACAGCTTAAAAATCCGAAACCCAAACTGAGATACCAATTGTAGTTGCTTATTCCACCTCTCCATGGCCAGTATCTCAACGCACAGACCGTCAAACACGTCTCTAAATTATTGGAGAATGATCTCGTTAAAACATACCAGTTGAACGGATTCAATAATGACAACGTCAAAGTGATACGAGCCAATTCGCTATCCCGTGAATAAACTTGAACAAACCGATATAGTTGATATTCAGTAATTGTCGCAACTAAACTATTGATCACCTTAGGAATGAGCCAAATTAGTCGCTCATTTTCATTTGCAAGCATGTACCCCAAGGAATATATCAAGGGGTGTATGGACGATCGCAATTTGGCATGCCATTCCCATGTTATGTACCCATACCCGTAAACAAAATTGTGGGCTGGTTCTAAAGATTGATAAAACTCATCAGCTTGAAAAAAGGTCTGTATTGAAATAGCATTTATTAATCTGATGATGAAGATTATGATGAAGAGTTTGGTCGACGACGGTAGTCTGACACCCAGGTTGGTTCTCATCTGCGGTCAATGATTCTGAGAAGTTTATGTTTTTGCGCGTTATGAAGAAAGCATTTCCGTTCATCTTAAAGCCCTATCCTTCACTAAATTGAAGGAACTAACATTTCGGAATCCCTTTCTCTGACAAAAGGAAGCATCGTGTTCGATGCTACAGACGTCCTGTGCTCCTTGCTAAGAACCGCCACAAGGGCACGCACCAGTAAAAGCTTCATAGGGGAGCAGTACATCAATCTCTACAAACTACCATAGCTACAAAGACAAATAGCAACAACGCAGAAATTAGATCAAATATAGATATGAAAACAGATAAAACCAACAGGCTAATTTAGCACCAGCAAAATTAGTCCTTTTCAGCACCTCGTAGTCATAGGTCTGATTGAAGGAGCAATGATCATCATGGGTCCTGCTTCTTCGCTTACCTCATACTCACTCTGTTCTAGACTTACAAACGACCGGTTGGCCAGACCAGCCGCTTTGCTGGAAAGAGCGTGCAATGACATCAAGCTCTGAAGCCGCTTTCCGCATGTTTTGATCCCGTACATGAACCTCCTAACTTTGACCTTGAACCTCTTCATAGAAGTGTTTGCAAACGACTTTGAGCTTGGTCGCCAATCCTTCTTATAGTCGTCGTCATTCCACAAATCACAACGAATGGTGAACGGACAACTCACTTGCTCTGTTTCATAGTCTTCACCTTGACTGCCATCATCATCGTTATCCAGATCAATTCCAAGTTGAAGGGCAACACGTCCCAGTTCCGAATCAGGGGAAAACAATGGTATAACTTCGTCTGTGGTGTGATCCTCGGGAGAATATCCCGTTTCCTTGAGGATGCCCACTTTTGCTCCATTGCTTCTTTTTGAAGCTCTTTTCGCCCCCCAAGACCTTTTCCTTTTGAGACCCTGGTCCTTCCTTTTCCCTTCAATGACTCTGGTGAAATCTTGACATTTGTCACCACTAATTCGTCGCACTTCCATCCTATTGTTGAATCTGACTTTTTTATCTTTGATGGAGTCGTCACCAATATGCAATACCGCGGGTGTCTTTTTCAATGCTATGGTTGGTGGAGGTGGAGTAAAGTTGTAATGATCTTTTCCAGAACTGGACACTAGTCGATTCTCCTCTGGGCTTTCTGTTTCAACATCTTTGGTTGGAGCATCTAATCCATCTTCATCGCAGTCATCCCATGGGGTTGCAAATGGTTTGGCTTGTGCTGTGGCTAGACTAGGTGCAAAACTGGTATTGTTGGTAACTTTTTCGGTGCTCGCGGGCTTCGGAACTTGCTTAGTGCCTGCTTTTAATGAATTAAAGCACGTGGTGGTCTTGGTCTTGTCGTTGGAACTATTGTTGAGTGATAGAAAGCTGGTTTGGTTCTTTTTGATGCTTCGAAATTGCTTCGTTGTTCTTGCAAGCATCGTTTTAGAAGACTCAATAACCATGGATGTATCAGAATCAAGTCTATAATCCTTGTAGTCACAGGATGGCGTGAAGTTACTCTCCTTGAAAGCATCAACAGGGCTATCATCTTCCCTGACCATCTTCGACTTCATAAACCTCTTGTTTGATTGTTGCGTAGACTTGTGTCGATTATCAGTGCTGGCTTTTTTGATATGAGATTCCAAATCCACATAGTTTGAAAACGTAGGCATGGAGTCCGTTGAGTAAAATGCACTAGCTTTGTTTTGCTTCGAGATACTCTTTTCGTTGATGGATAGGTGAACGTTTGGATTAATTTGGGTTGGCGGTTTCACGAAATAAATGTCAGTGACCATACATCTCAACTCGGACAATACTGACTCAATCAAAGTAAATCCGTAATCTTCATTCTCGTCGTAAACAAAGTCTTGGCTGAAACAAGTAAAGCTTTGGTTCTCTTGGGAGAAAAACATCAGTGATGCGGGCATAATTAAAGGTAGTTTGTGTTTTTGGTTGAATGAAAAAGGGTAGTAAAGTAATGGTTTATGACTTGTGATTTTTTTCGAGCCCTAGTATAGGGTTTTCCCAAGAAGAAGAATATCAAAATTGTTGCAACTTTATGTGTGAAAATTGGCACGTGAGTTTTGACACGTGAATTTTGGCACATCCATGTCAATATGGCAAGCGACAAGTGCTGCTAGGTACCCATGATAATAAACACTCAGTTGATTTGAGTCGATTTGCGTTTCAACAGCAAACTCGACTGCTCCATAGCTTCCACTAGAGCTTTGTGCTGCTTCCGCCACCGAATATTGAAAAAAAAAGCAGTGACCAACAAGTTGTCAAACATATGAGGAATCTCTCACACTATTTGCGGTTCCATTGACTTGTATCATCCAACACGTGATAAGTCTCAGCAGCTTGTGCATTTCCTTGTGATTGATTTATGCTTGATGAGTAGGAAACTTGCCTCATCTGAACACCAAGCTGGAAATATACTAGTGAATGTCAAGCGAGGTAGCTTATGTTTCAAGTAGTTAGGTACGCATTTTTCAGTATCTATATAATCCCTCTTTCGTATTGACTCACAGTCGTCGAAGTTAAAATACTCAATCGTATAATTTCTAACTCCATTCCCTTTGTCTCCAAGTCTATTCATAGGCCCCAGGACAACGAACGGACTCTGCCTCTTAGGTAGGTCACA